>NC_133454.1:24635166-24953000 GCF_048565385.1 Saimiri boliviensis | reverse complement strand
GCACATGCCTAGCCCGGGAAGCCCACCATGTGGTGCTCGAAGGGAGTTGTGGCTGAAGCATTTACAGTGCAGATGCACCTCCCGTCTCTGCCATCCCTCACAGACCAGTGCAGACAGAGGTCTTTCTAACCCCCATTGTACAGATGCGGAAACTGAGGGAACCTGATGAGGAGCTAGTAGAAAGATAGGATTTGACCCAAGTCTGTTCAGCTTCTCCCCGCCCCACACATGACCTCCTTGACCAGGACGCATGGATTCCACATTCTATCCCATCCCGATGCCCACCCTGAGACTCCGGAAGCCTGCTTGGCCTCTGCCTACATCCCTGCTATTGGCCATTCTCCACCCATGAGACTTAGCATCACTCCTGCCCCACCATTTCTGCAGCCAGTCGTCTCCCACCGTGGGTGCCCCAGGAAGGAAAAGATCCCATCTCACCCTTGAGAAACTGCCAGGCCGGCGAGGGGGCACATCCCACCCAAGAGTAGAGATGACCCCAGTGGGCAGCAGAAGGACAAGAGGGGAGGCCCTGTGGGCTGAGAAGGGGCTCAAGGAGGGCTTCCCAGAGGAGGCAGAGCTAGAACAAAGCCCACCTTTGGAAATGTAGGTCAGAAGAGTAAGAGGAGGCTTCCAAATGCCAGCAGTGCTGGTCTGTGCAGAGTAGCTCCTTACAAACTATGCTCGGGCCAGAGGAATACAAAGGCCTTGGAGCTACACAGAGGAATCGTGTTTATCCCCCATGAGCCCCCAAACTTGGGCAAGATGCTTAATTTCTCTGAGCCTCAGTTTTCTCATCTGTAAATGGAGATGAGAATAGCTATGTGATAAAGTTGTAAAACTAAAATGTATAGCATATCTTCAGTAAGGGTGAAGTAAGTAGGTACTTACTAAAATGGAATCGTTCTTGTCACTATCATCACCATCTTTAGATCTTTGAGGAGAGGCAGGTGTATTGTGGTGTCTAGAGAGCCAGGCAGGGAGGTGGGAGGCCGGCATTTCATCCCCAGTCCTGCCTCTGTCCCAATCTAGGCCTTTGATCTCTAGGAGTAGCCAGCGGGCAGGGCTGGTCAAACCTAGGCCCTACTGGCCTGTAATTCTACGGTTCTGCCAGCTCAGGCCTTGGTGACCGACCAGCCTTCTGCTGGACCCTCCCTCTTCTTCTGCTGTGATTGCTCAAAGTGGTCTCCTAGCAGCCAGGATGGGTCCATCCCACTCCTCAGGATTAGAACCTCAGAGTGGCTGGGCAAGTTCTGGCCTCACAGAGAGCTGATCATTTTCAATTGGGAACACAGTCATACACTGTGCTAATAATGATTGCACCTCTCACCTCGACTTGTACTTTTGAAAGCACCTATATCCACTGCTTTGCCTGGTCCTCCCAGAGGCCCCGAGAAGGACTTTTACAGAGGAGGAAACTGTGACTCTGGGTGGGACAGTGACTTGTCCAAGTTCTCACCAAATGTTGGGAACTGAACTGGCACAGAGCTTGTCTTCCTGCCTTCTCGCCAAAGACAAAATTCACCTCTTTTTATTGATGCCGGGAACCTCAGAGCTGAAGAATCCTTGGAGATATAAACATTTAAACCAATCCCTCTGTGTACAGGTGGGGAGACAGGCACAGAAAGGAGCGTGGGTAGCCCTCAGTCCCACAATGCTGCAGCAGGCTCCCCTGGCCCGAGGTCTTGCTGGCCATGCTCGGTATCGGGAGAATTCCGCAGTCAGTGGCCTGCAGGGGCTCACAGAGGGCTGAAAGTCTTAGCAGGCCAGCACTGGATCAAGACAGGAGTTGGCTTTTAATCCCAGTTCTGTCGCTGATTTATGGGACAGAGTCTACAACCCTTTCTGTGCCTCAGTTTTCCCAGCTGTACAGGGAGAGCTTAGTTTAGACACTTAGATTTCCAAAGATCATTCGTCTCTGATGTTCTACATGTTTACAAAAATCCAGAGACAGGTGGTTTTTGTCTCTGAAGCTGGCCATGTCTCCTCTCCCTTCTCCCAAGAGTGTGTGAGCCTCCGGTGTCTCCAGCTCTCGGCACAATAGATTAATGTGCCGCCCTCCTGAGGAGAGACCACTTATATTTTTAAACTCAGGGACAAGGGCCCCAGGGATTAGCCACAGACTGCTTGGCTTATAGAGTCAAGCTCCTGGAATTAGTCAACTCCGCAGCCCCATAACCCCCAAAAGTTGAAGATGCTTTTAGCTTTATTAACAGAGGAATGCCCCAAATGGGGAAGGTGACAGGAACCTGGGGAAGGGCTATGGGGATTTCTGTCATAGTCAGGGGCCCTGCAGCCCCTGCAGCCGGGGATCATCTTCCTGGCCTCCAACCCGGTCCCTCTTACCTTCCTCCAGAGCAAGCTCCCCACAGACCCACCTGCTACTCTGCATTATTGGAGCTGACTCATTGCCCCTTGGTGGGCAGTATGGCTCCCCAGTGTCCTCAGATCTCAAGCTCTTAGAGTAGGCTCTGTCCTGTTGGGGTCCTTTCCCCCCACAGCCTGTACGATCACGATCACCACTCCTCTGCCTGCCCCTTTCTGAGCCTGCTACCTGGGAAGGGCCTCCTGCATGGCTCATTCCCTCCCTGTCCCCCCAGGTCCTGAAGAAGCCACTTGGAAAATTAGATCTGTTCGGGCCCCAGTGCTCTGGGGAGCCACAAGCAGGAAGGAAGGAAGGAATGAAGTAAAGAGAGACACGTAGAGGGGGATGGAGAAAGAGAGGGGAGGTCTTCAGCACTCCGGACAGCTCCAGACCTGGTTGGGGGCAGCACCCAGGAGGAAGCATGGGCAAGCACTAAAGAAACCCTTAGTTTCTTTGAACCTGTGCCGTGTGCCAGTCCCCGTGCTAGGCACCATTCACACAACCCACGGAGACAGCCATGACTATTATCCTCACCTTATAAAGTATGGCCCAGAGAAGTTAGGTGATTTGACCAAGGCACAGAGCTGGTAAGTGGCAGGGCTGACTGTAGGTCTGGGCTTTGCTCATGGGTACAATGTGTAATGACCAAGTCAGGGTAACTGGAATATCCATCACCTCAAACACTTACCTTTTGTTTGTGTTGGGAACATTACAATTCTTCTCTGTAGCTATTTCAAAATATGTAAGAAATTACTGTGAACTGTAATTTCTCTACTGCACTATTGACCACCAGAACTTATTCCTTCTACATAGCCATATTTGTGTACTGTTTAACCAATTTCTCTTCATTCTCTTTCTCCCCACTTCCCTTCCCAGCCTCTGGCAGCCATCATTCTACCTCCTCCCTCCATGATATTCCCTTTTTTAGCTCCCACATATGAGTGAGAACACATAATATTTGTCTTTCTGTTCTGGGCTTATTTCACTTCACATGGTGACCTAGAATGGAGGCCACTCCCTTCTGGGGTGAGCGCAGGTGGAGCTAGAGACCTTCCCTCCTCCACTTGCTTTCTAAGTGAAGTTAGCTTTTACTAGGCACACTAAGCATCCGCTCTGTGCTGGGGTTATGGATACCCCATCTCATTTAACCTTTACAGCAACCTTGTGAGGTGAGTACTATGTTTCCTTTCTTCATGTCACTTCATTCATTCAGTAAATGTCTACTGAGCATCCTCATCCTGGTTCTGCCAAGGGGCCAGCCTTCCGTCCACCCCCACCTCCCGCCCCTAATGCCTGTTGTTTCCCTCTTGCTCCCTTCCGTGTTTCAGGCACTGTTCTAAACACTTGAGCTAAATCAACAAACAAACAAATTTTTAAAAATAGTAATAAAGATTTTTTTCCTCCTCACAGAGCTTACTTTCTAGCAGGGATAGGGAAGGGTGTGTTAGCAAACAAACAATAAACATAATAAGTAAGTAGAGGTATTTTTAGTGTTAGAAAGTGATAGGCGGTATTAAAAAAAGAAGGGTAGTAATGCCATATTATAACTCTGTGTAAGTATTTTTCATATTGCTACACAATTGTTATCATTTCAGTGGTCAAAGAACACATTGAATGGATGTGTCATTAGTTGGTATGGATGGAAGGAACTGAAGCCTCAGTATCTGGTCTTTACTGAGTTTCCCCATTTACTATTGACCATGACTAATCAAGGGAGTATTAAGGGGCTCCCCAGTTAGTGTATGGGGTCTGGTCATGGTTCTCCCTGACCCCATTGTGAGGCAACAACCACATTTCCTTGTGATAATTGGGATCAATTACTTGGGCTTATGCAGTGATTCCCTTCTCTATCTGTTGATTTAGGGTCCTGAGGATCTCCGAGTGGCCAAGGAATAGTTTCAGTTTTCAATTCATTGGAAAAAGTACTGCATTCTCTGGAGGGAGTGTTTCTCTCCTGGGAGCTAGGTGCTCCAAACCACCAAATCCAAGATCACGGGCACAGGCAGGAAAGATTCTTCTAGTGAGTTTGTGGGTAATAGTAAAAGATGCCACTCCTATCTTTCTTCCTTGGTTCCCAGCCGATCCATTCTGACTTCAGGAAGACGGCCCACTTGGCCCCTAGGTACAAGGCATATGCTGCATCCTGGAAGCACGGGATGCCATCTCCTAGCTCATTTGGCAACTGAGCTATTCCCTAATGGACCATTCCACGTTTCTGTCAAGCCAGATGCTTCTGGGCGATGGGAGATGAGCCTACTGCTTCAGTTCCTTTGTAGTAAAATGCTTCCCCTGGTCAGCGGCAATGTTGTATAGGACAACATAATAAGATACAGGGCACTCTTATGAGACTATAAATGATGGTACTGGAAAAAGCACTGTAGGCAAGAAAAGCAGCTCTACACAGTTCTATTTCTATCTCTACAAGTAGAAAAAAGGCATTGCTGCTTCTATGAAGGGAGAGATCTAATATAATTAAACTGTCGCCAAGTAACTGGCTGACCCCCCAGGAAAGGGGTGTCAGTTTTTGGCTTAGCAGTGACCTCTGCTCTCTGCAGGTTGGACACTCAGCTGTGGAAGTCACCAGATGAGCCTTGGTGAGTGCAAGCCCATGTTGTGGAAGCAGTGCAAGTCACCATTCTGGCCACCATGGCCACATGTCCAATAAGTAAGCACTGAAGGGATCGTGGAAGGAAGCTGACTGATAGCCACAAGTCGTCCACTAATCTTGAGGATTTCCATCATAAATGCCCACTGGTTGGGCATTATGTGGACCACGTATATCTTCACACCCTGTGACTGCTCTGAGAGGCACATACCTCATTGACACCAATTTCCAATTTTGTTTATAGCAAGATTCTGGCCATCCAGACAGCTCATTGTCAACCGTTCATGAGTCAAAGTAAATAAGGACCACAGACCTTCTGTGGTACTTATTTCACCCTCTGTGGTACATTTCAGCACAAAATGGACAACTGGCTGTGCCTCCCTGAAATCCTGCCCAAGAGGAAGATTTCCTTTCACAACTTGTGTGTCAGGACCAGCCTTGACTGGAGAGGTAATGTGGCTGCCATCCATTTCTGGCTGGTGCCAGCATACCATGATATCGACCCATGAACCAGAGACACACTTCCTCCTCTACCAACGGCCGATAAGAAACTCCCCATGTATGATTTTGGTATTGGGTTATCAGTTGAGGGAGAAGTGGCAAAACATAGAAGAATGTACCATGGCAGTCTGAGCCATCTGCTTGGCCACATATTTGCCACTTCTGTTCTTTGAAAGAATGCTTCTGTGCATGGCCAGGCTTCTGATCCAGTGAGTCAGATAACCCCTGGCTCAGTGGTCAATTCTGGCGGAAGAGTCACTCGGTATTCATTGTCATATTGGGTCTCTACCAGGAGTAGGAGCAAGTCAGAGCTGCTTTTCAAGTGGATAAAAGTTGTTCACAGAAAATAATATATATGGCTTTGTGCCCAAAGCCTAGGGGTCTGTGTGTGATTCTTCTGCTGGAAGTCGGAGAGGCTCCATGTCGTATCTCTGTCTGCCACAGGTACCACGGGGTCTGTTGGGTCATAAGGTTCAGTGGCAGGGCAACTTGCAGACATCTTCTGTTCAGCCCCCTTATTGACCTGGGATCTCCTGAAAACTGGCAGCTTTCTGGACTACCTGATAAATAGATCAGGACAACACTCCTAAATGTGATATGATTAGGTTGGTGCAAAAGCAATTTTTTTTGTGGTATTTATTAGGTTGGTGCAAAACCACAGTTGCTTTTGCACCAACCTAATACATCGCTTCCAACATCCAAACAGGCTCATCAATCACTATGGCCCTTTCTACGCAATTTTGGTACAAATGCCACAACTCGCTTCTCGCATTAGGAAAGGTATTCCACTGAGCCCCTAGGAACTTCACCAATATGACAACCCCCTGAATTTTTGCAAGGCGTACCTCCTTCTCTCTGGGATGTATCACTAGGATATTTAAAATACTGGCTATCTCCTAAATACCAGATCCAATTAGCAAAAGGACATAAATATAATGAATCAGCATGGTGTTCTGTGGAATACTAAGCTGATCCAAGGTCCCTTTGAGCTCTATTATAATAGCAAACTAGAGCGGTAACATAGTTCTGGGGACAAAACAATAAATAAAGGCATCCTGTTGTCCTGCAAACTTGTTTTGCTTTTCCTTACCAATAGGAATGGAAAAGGAAATATTTGCTGGGCTAATGGCTGCGTACCAGGTGTCAGGGGTGGTATTGACTTGATCCAAAAGATAGCTGTAATGGCGGCCTCACTTGGCATCACTCACTCATAATTAATACATTTGTGATAATATACTATTATTCTCTAGGGCCCAGCTGGTCTTTGCACCAGCCAGAGTGCAATTCAAATGGTGACGTGATAGGAATTACCCCTGCCTCCCTCAAGTCTTTGATGTAGACAACAGTTTCTGGAATTCTCCAAGGGGGATTCCTGTTGCTGTACTCACTGGACAGGGGAAGCTGAGTAGAGAGCTCAACATTTTATCCCATGGAATCCCCAGTCCACAGGCCAGGGAACAAATATGGGGATTCCATTAGTGGTTATACATGTCTAATCCCATCATTCATTCTGAAACTGAGGAGATAGCCACAGAATGCCCTGGACCCTCCATTAGAAGCTCTCAGGCCAAGATGGCACATGTTCTCTGATATTGCTACTCGTTACCAGTGGCCCTCAGGGCATTTTGGTTCTTCAGGAAAGAGTGACCCTCTGGACTAGTGTCTAGTAACTTTCCAGATAGTCTGAGTCCCTCCCCAGAGAGCAGTCACCTTGGTTCATATCACAAGTCTTCCTTGGAGGAAGAGTCATGATCTACAATTTCCTCAAAGGGGCCCGGAGTCCCCTCAGTCAAGGACGCTGAGTCTGTGGACGGCTCAGTCTGGGAACCTAGTAAGAGGCAATACCTTCTGCTATAATGACTCAAGGTGGGTTTCCATTTGGCACACTTCCAAGTTGTCTTTCCGTGTCAAGCACATATATGTGTGTGCCCTCCTTTAGGGTAAGAGGCTGTGAGGAGGGAGGTGTTGCAACTCTGCAGCCTTTAGCTGGATCCTGGACTTGGTGCCCCGTTATACCTCACTTGTATCTACAGGATGTGAGGGACCCCTTCAAGGTGTTGTGGAAGCCTTCTGATTGTCACATGTTCTCAGTTTATGGTCATAATTTTAAATTTCATATTTCATAGATACATGGCTATCAAAAACAACCAGGTTGCTTATCTTACCTGATTCTAAGAAAAAACCAAAATGAAACAAAAGAAGGTCTCCACTGTGTTCATAGGTAGTCTTGCTGCCCCAGGGCTGAGTGTCACAGCTGGCCCAAGGTCTGGCTTCCGACCTGCACTTCAGCCCCTGCTCCCACCAGGGATAAATTGCTTGAGTCCCGTTTCTCCCAGCAAGGAGATAAGCCCTGTATCATACAAACATAGAACGAACGCAGCTCCTGAATCCTGTTTGAAGGGTCTCTTTCCTAGGGCCACTTCTGATATTAGTCACGGCCCCAGCAGAAACTGAGGTTACACTAAAATTAGGACAGTTCTAGGGAAACTGTTCACACAGTGCAATGATAAGGGTGGGGGTAGTGGCAGCACAGAGGATGTCGCAGTGACTCCAGGCTGATGCTGGCAGGACACAAAGGTCTGAGCAGAGGGAGTTTTCAGGAGCCGGGAAGAAAGTTAACTCCCTTGACAGGAGCGGTGACTTTGGTGAAAGGGCATAACTAGATTGCAGCGTCCCTACAGGAGGGACTCAGGGAACTGGAAGCCCAATCCTGGGTCCTCCTCCCTCCCTCTGATCTGCTGTGAGGGTTTCTCATTGGCTGAACTCAACTGAATCCAGGGCTAAGGGACCTGTTGCTGTTGTTCATAGCTGTCAGCTCCTGGCGCCCAGAAAGGGTGGGTGAGGGTGGGGAGTAGATCTGGACCGGTAAAGGGAAGACCTCAGCATAACCACTTTCCCTGGGAGACTCAAGGGGCTGAGCCTTGGGAAAAGAAGGTCTTCCCCAGGAGCAGATGCCTCCCAGGGCACCCGAGGAGAGAGTTTTGGCACAGGCAGGGGTGCAGAGGCTGGAAGCTGCAAGGTACATGCTGGTGTGCGCTGTTTTCCTTCAAGGAACATGGGTATTAAGACATGAAGCTGACAGGCAGGCCTGGCCCCGATCTTTGTTAATCTGGAAAAGGCCTTATTTCTGCAGTCTGTTCATCTTCTTGGCTTGGCTCCTCCCCTGCTGGACACCCAGAGGACTCAGGAGAGACCACCCTCACCCCCACAATGGCCCATGCATGGCTAATGCCGCTGGCTAGGGCCACAGTGCCAACATTCTACCCTGCTGTCCACCCAGTTCCCAAGGCCTTTAGGGTTCTGATCTCACCAGGGCTCATTTGCCCAAACTTAATCTTTAGCCAGTTTTTCCTGAGTGCCCAGCCATGTAAGCGAGACATGGTTTCCAGGCCTGAAGGGGCCACTGTCTAGTGCTTGACTATAAAATCCTGTGGCAATAACAGCTCAGCTAGAAGAAAATACGAGGTGTGCATAGAGCCCAGAAGAGGAGACTAACTGTATGGGGTAAGGACAAGGAAGACGTCAAGAAGGAGGTGTCCTCTGACTGTGTCTTGAGTGCCCACAGCCGTTCGCCAGGCGCATAGGAGAGGGAGGCATATCAGGCAGCGGGACCAGCATTAGCAAGTGTCTGGAGGCACACGGGCATGGAGAATGCCAGGAAAAGCAAACGCCTGGTTTCCTGAAGCTGGGACATGGCAGGGGTGAGGCTGGAGGGGTTGATAGGAGCCAAATAAAAAAGGCCCCTAAATACCAGACTTGGGAGTCTAGATTTTACCCTAAAGACAAGGGGCAGGTAGGTAGCAGGGGGCTCTGGACAGTTCATGGCTTAGTCATGAGATATTATTATTGTTGTCTCCATTTTACAGATGAGGAAACTGAGACTCAGGGTAGGTGAGGAAATTACGCAAGGTGACATCACTTGTGCAAGTCATGTGACATATACACTAGAAGCATCTTATCTCTTTGAATTCCTGGGGAGAGCAGCAGACTATGGTGTTACGCTCCAATGATGGGAAACTACCTCAAACTTAAAGACTTAGCACATTGACAACTGTCGATTTTGCTCATGCATCTACAATTTGGGCAGGGGTTGACAAGGAAGGTTTGTCTCTATGCCATGCAATATCAGCTGGGGCTGCCTGCCCAAAGCAACTTGTAGAGCGTGGGGCATGGCTAGGACCAGGAGGCAAATCCCAGGAAGGGTGGGAAGGCCAGCCACCAGCTCCTAGGTCCTGTAGAGACTGAGTCACAGGCAGAGAGCCATTGCTCTGGTGAGTGTCACCAGGAGATGGGGCTGTCCTGGTTGGTGGGGTGGTAAAGGCCACTCCACATTGGGGTTGTTAAAGGCCACTCCATCTGCTCCCCAGGAAAATGGGCATCCTTCTCGAGGAAGGAGTTTTAAGTAGCCTCTATGCCACCGCTGAAACAGGACAGGAAGCCCCTGTGGTATCTGCACTCAAGCTTGCACACGTCCACTGCGGAGCCACTCACTGCTCCGTGCCCTGGAGCCTCGGCCTGCAGGCTTCTGTCCTTGGAGTTGGAAACTGGCCTCACTCTGACCTCCACACTCTGGTCACTGTTCTGCACTCTCTGCCCAAAGGGCAAGCCTGCCCCACTCCCCTTGTCAGCCACAGGTAGTCAGACAACAGCAACATACAGCACAAGTAATTCACAGCCCCAGAGCCTTTGCAATCACCCAGGGCATGCCTCATTTAGGACTGTCCCAGGTGCTTCGCACTCATTCAGCTGCCAGACTCCTGTGAACAGGACAGGTCTTCCCTGTCTTGCGCATCACTGGGTCCCAAAGACCCTGCCTGGCACATATTAGGTATACAATAAGTATATGTTGAATTGTTAACCCCATTTTGTGAATGAGAGAACCAAGGCACAGAGGAGTTTATGCTTGCCAAAGATCACACAGCTCTGAAGTGGCAGAGCTGGGATTTAGAGCCAGCAACTCCAGCTCCAAAACTTATGCCCTCAACCCCAATATGTTCTGCTTTTTAATTAATATAATGTTGGCTGGGCGTGGTGGCTCACACCTGTAATTCCAGCACTTTGGGAGGCTGAGGCAGGCAGATCACCAGAGGTCAGGAGTTCGAGGCAAGCCTGGCCAACATGGTGAAACTCCTCTACTAAAAATACAAAAATTAACTGAACGTGATGGTGGGTGCCTTTAATCCCAACTACTCAGGAGGCTGAGGCAGGAGAATTGCTTGAACCCAGGAGGCGGAGGTTACAGTGAGCCAGGATCATGCCACTGCACTCCAGCCTGGGCGACAGAGCAAGACAAGATCTCAAAATAATAATAATAATGTCAACCATTTCCTCACATGCCCTCAACTTTTCTTTTTCCAGGAAAGCTTTTCTAAATGTTTTCTTACGTAGGTACTAACAACGACGTGAGATAAGTGCACTCACATATGGCCCTGGAACATAATCTCATCTCACTGGAGCCTTGTCAGAACCTCAACAGCAAAACCTCAGAGGAACAGTGGCCTTTCCTGCCCTGTTCATTGCTGTACCCCAAAGCCAAGCCTGGCGCATAGTATACACACAATAAACATATGTCGAATTAGTTAACTTTACAGATGAGGAACTGAGATTTAGAGAGCGGATTCTTGCTCAGGGTGACAGAATCAGTAAATGACAAAGCCCTGGTTTGAAACTGGTCGCTCTGTCCCCAAAACCTGTTTCTACTGCATCATTCTGCTTGCCCTTTCTGGGTTTCCTCACCAGTTAAATAAGAATCCCAAGGCTCCTTAGAGTGTTTGTCTTGACAAAGGATATAATGGAAGTAAAGGTGCTCTGCAAAGAGGAAAGGGACACACGGGTTGAGGGGGCCTTTCTTGTTTCCTTCACTGAGGCTTCTGCAGGGTCTAGAGCAGGGTAGGAGCTGGGGATGCTGCAGTGAGAGAGAGGATGATGCCTACAGGACGTGAGTAAAATTGAGATGGTTGGATGGACAGATGGATAGATGGATGGATGGATGGATAAGTGGATGTAGGGATGGTAGATGGATGGGTGAGCAGGTGGGTGGATAGATGAATAAACAGATGGGTGGGTGGATAGATGGATGGACGGATGGATGGACGGACAGACAGGCAGATGGATGGAAGGATGGATGGATGAGTGGATGAAGGAATGGCAGATGGATGGATGGTCAGGTGGGTGGATAGATGAATGGACAGATGGGTGGGTGGATGGATGGGTGGGTGGATGGATGGATGGATGGACAGATGAATGGATGGATGGATGGATGAGTGGATGAAGGAATGGCAGATGGTCAGGTGGGTGGGTAGATGAATGGACAGATGGGTGGATGGATGGATGGGTGGATGGATGGATGGATGGGTGGATGGATGGACAGATGAATGGATGGATGGATGGATGAGTGGATGAAGGAATGGCAGATGGTCAGGTGGGTGGGTAGATGAATGGACAGATGGGTGGATGGATGGATGGGTGGATGGGTGGATGGATGGGTGGATGGATGGATGGATGGGTAGATGGACAGATAGTGTCTGTGTTCATTTTGTGCTGCTATAACAGAATATCACAGACTAGGTAATTTAGAATGAACAGAAATTTATTTGGATCATGGTTCTGGAGGCTGCACCGTGCAAGATCGAGGGGCTGGCATCTGGTGAGGGATTTCTTGCTACATCACAAAGTGGCGGAGGGCATCTCATGGCAAGAGAGAGCATGCAGGTGAGACAGAGGCAAAATGAGGCCAGACTCATTCTTTAATAAAGACCTCATTCCTGCAATAACAACCCACTCCCACGATAATGGCATTAATTCATTCATGATGGCAGAGTCCCCATGACCTAAGGCCTCATCATGTTAAGGTCTGACCTCCCAACACCTCCACATCGGGGATCAGATTTCCAACATACAGACTTTGGGGGACACATTTGAACCATAGCGGATGGTAAACTAGATTGGTGGACAGAAGGCGATGGATTGGT
This sequence comes from Saimiri boliviensis, assembly GCF_048565385.1. Lineage (NCBI taxonomy): Eukaryota > Metazoa > Chordata > Mammalia > Primates > Cebidae > Saimiri > Saimiri boliviensis. The sequence goes on along the minus strand of NC_133454.1, from coordinate 24,940,561 downwards.
AGGTGGATAAGCAAATGCAAGGATCGTGACGGATGGATGTAAAATAAACATTACTGGACGGTGTGGTCTCAGACTGGTATTTTAGTTTTTATCCAGCAGAGGGCACCAAAGCCCCAATAAATGGCCTACAGTAGCGTTTATTGGCAGTAGAAAGCTGCCTGTGGGAGAGCACACCTGGAGTCCGAACCGGCCGGGCGTGTAGCTTTTGGGCAGCGCAGGCAGGTGCTAGGCTCAGAACACAAAGGACCGGGTTAGAGCCCCGGGGAGCAGGGACATAAAAAACACAGGCTTAGGGCACAGTGACTCATGCCTATAATCTCAGCACTTCGGGAGGCTGAGGTGGACAAATCACTTGAAGCCAGGAGTTCAAGACCAGCCTGGCCAACATGGCAAAAACTCGTCTTTACTAAAAATACAAAAATTAGCCAGACGTGGTGGCATGCACCTGCAAACCCAGCTTCTCGGGAGGCTGAGGCAGGAGAATTGCTTGAACCCGGGAGGCAGAGTTTGCCGTGAGTGGAGATTGCAACACTGCATTCCAGCGTGGGTGACAGAGTGAGAATCTGTCTTAAAAAATAAATAAAATAAAATAAAGACCCTGGCATCTGCCTCCTGGAATGGGGGCTTCAGGGAGAGTACTTCATCCACAGCCTGGAGTTCGGATCCCTTTTGGGGAAGTAAGTGTGCCTTTTGGGCTTGTGTTGAGGATTAAATGAGATACACTTGGGGAAAGTTTGGTGTGCCGGGGCCCGACACAGGTGAGGTATTTGAGGCTGAGAGGCTTGCATGACTTATTCTAGGCCACCCAGTAAGTGTGAGATGAGAAGTCAAGACAGTCTCTGAAGCTCCAAATGAGATTTCTATGAAAATAGAGAAAATTCCATCAGAGTAAAAGTGGTTCCTGGGGAATCGAGACAATTCGTGGGGCCAGGGGGGCTGCTCTGAGGCTGGAAAAGATGACTGGAGACCCTGTTACATCCTGAACCCATGCTGCCACCCAGGGAGGACACCAAATACACCCCGGGAGCTCCAGGTGCAAGCCGGTAATGTGGGAAATTACCATTTTAATGTGGAACTTGACTTGCACCTCCCACAGGGACTGGATATGAATTTGCCATCTTAATAGAGGGTTTCAGGAAGCTGAGTTTTCCCTTTGGCATTTATTTTATGTGTTGCTGTCACTCCTGGCCCCTGCCAGGGATTGATCGCAGGGACCAAGCCTGGTTTGAATTGCTTCAGAATGAGCTTGACGGCAGGCAGCGTCCTGCAAAAAAGCCAGGCCCAGTGGCATACAGCTTCAAACAATCAGCAGAGAATGCCAATCTCAGGTTTCCCCGGAAGCATGTAGCGGTGCTGAGCGGAGGGAGGGTCCAGCCCAGAGCACAGAACAGCCGCGTTGGGTGGAGAGCTGGTCCTCTGGCTTGGTGAGGGCTGGCCTGGGGACTGGGAGAAGGACCGGAATCTGGAAGGGAGACGGTACCTTCAGTTTGCTTTTTTCTTCTCATAAGGCAGTGTTCAGAACCTGGTGAACTGCTGCAGGCCACTGCAGCTTTGAGGGGGACAGACCCACCGTGTTCTAAACCTACTCCTGCTGGGGCTGCCGCCTGAGACTACCTTTGTGTTTCAGCCACCCCCAGTGTGGTTCGCCCAGAGTGAGCGAACACCCTCTGCACCTGGAGGGTCTACCTCCTCCAGCTGCAGCACGTGGCCCCAGCTCCCTGTCCTGGGCCCGAACGTGATCTTTGCATTCAACCCTGATGAAGTTCCTCTGGGAGCATTCCGCTCCTTAGTCCAGCATACTGAGTCTCATGCCTTCCTGCATCTGTGGGCTCAACATTTTCTGATCTGCTCTGTGCCAGCTCTGTTTTTGAAACTTGCAAGACAAAAGAGACTGCTATAATCTGATGGGAAAGGCTGAGATTTGCAACCTGGTGGAGGCACAACAGGAGGTGAGAACAACCGGCTTTGGAAGGGGACCCTGTGGGCTGGTGAATCCTGTCCCCACTGTCCTCACGCATGGTGCAGGTTGATGAGCTTGCCTGCTGTGACCTTACCCCAATCTCCAGCTAGGTGGTGGGGTCAGACAAAAGCCACAGAGGGCAGGCTGGAGGGGACCTGCAGCTGGCAAAGAGCCAGCAGCAAAGAGCAAGGAGTCCATGGAAGAATCCAGAGACCTGTGAGCAGCAGTGCAATGAGAAAGGGAGCTGCGTGTGCTCCCGGGGACGCTGCCAGTTCCCTGGAGGGCGTGGGGCTGAGAGTTTGCAGTCTGAAGCACTGCCAACTTATTCTCCATGGCCCCAGTGCTGTTCCACAGCGGGCAGGCATGGGCAGGCCCACTTCCAAAGGCCCAGGAAGCTGAGAGGCTGCAGAAAGAGGCTGGCATATCCTGTTTCTCAGAAGAAGCATTTTGGAGGGACCCAAAGAAAAGCCATGTCCGAGAGACAAGCTGGTGGATTCCTGAGCCACTCCCTCCCAGACCCACGGCTTATCTACTACAGGGAAGAAATGTGTATGTTACAGGGAAAGGCCAAAATGCCATGCGAATCTGCCTAAGGACAGGATTTAGGATACAGGTTGTTTGGGCCTGAAGGCAGGATTTTACAGTAAGTAGGGCTTTTACACAAGGAATAGTAAATAAAGTAGAAATCTCAGAAGCCTTCCCTGACCCTCTGCTTGGGGTTAATCTGAAGCCATCATGGCAGATTAGCGTCTAAAATGGAGCAGTCCCCACAAGCGCCCAGACGGGGCAGACCTGGCACGGTGTTTGCAGCCTTCACCACAGACGGGAGGCGGGACTGAAGGCGCAGAGCCAACCCTGGGCTGTGCAGACCTGAGGACCCGCAGGTTCCCCGTGCAGAGTTCCAGGGCATGGGGGTGGGGAACGAGGCAGCTCCTCCTCTGTGCTGATAAACCTACAGGGGGATACCCCACAGGCAGGCCCGTCACGCCTCACTCTAACATTTGGGCCACGCTCTGGGGTCTTCTTGCTTCCTTTATGGCTGTGCCACCTGCAACGTGCCTGCCCCCTAGACCTTGCTCTACAGGCTCAGCCCTGCCACCCCTCCCACGCTAAAAATGCCAGGCCCAGAGCCTTTGGTCAGAATCTGACTCTGATGGGTCCCTAGTGGGATGGCAGATCTCATCTGCCTTATTTCTTTGGTGTCTTTTCCAGGACTAGGGCCGCTGGCAAAGGTCTGCTTCTCCGGGCTCTCTCAGCTCCTCCTGCCACTGGCAAATCTTCAACATGGGGTTGTCACAGTGGGTAGAGGACATATGGGCAGGCCAGATTTGTGCTGGGCCGAAAATTCTGCCTCTGACTGACCTGTGGTCTGCTCACTTGTGAATGGAGGACAGTCGCCCCAGCTGTGAGGTTTGCCTGGGTGACAGCTGCGCAGGGCGCTGGCAGATGCCCAGTAAATGTCTATTAGATCCAGATCCTGGGAAGCATGGGGGCCAGACCACAAGATGCAGAATCTGCGGGCTTGATGGGATTATACCAGCTCCTAACCTGGGGCTGGGTCAGAAGGTCTGTCTCCCTACTAGGTCTTTGGGTTTTGTTTTGTTTTGAGACAGGTTCTCACTCTCGTTGCTCAGGCTGAAGTACAGGGGTGCCACCTCAACTTCCTGGGCTCAGGCATTCCTCCACCTCAGCCTCCTGAGTAGCTAGGACTACAACTTCTGGGCTCGAGCAGTCTTCCCACCTAGGCCTCTCGAAGTGCTAGGATTACAGGGTGAGCCACCTGCCCAGCCTCCTACTGGGTCTTGATCCATATCTATCTGGAGAACATTCCAAGGGCCAGACTGGGGCTGCAATTTTGCAGTTAAGTCTGTAGTAGATGCCAAAGCAAGGAAGCAAGCTTTAGATGGCCCTGCGTGCCAGCAGAGACTCCCCACAAGGGCTGAGTGCCAGCGCTTGTGCCCCGGCTGCATGCATGTGTATGTAGGGGCACACGTGTACAGGTGTGCGTGCATTCCACACATGGGGTGGACGGTGCTCATAGCGCCAACGCCTACTCTCGGGGTTTGGGCTGCAGCAGGAGTTCCACGCTCTGAGTGCTCGTCTAACTTTCTGAGGCTTCCGTGAGACAGAGGCGGCCAGCTGGGCCCAGCGTGCTTCCTGGAGCCAGCCTCACAGCTGCGGTTCCCACTCCAGGGAGGAGCCTGGCTCTGGTAGAGACAGCATGGCATCAGCTGCCTGCTCTCAGTCCTAGGCCAGGGTGGGAATCGGAAGGGGGCTCTGAACAGGGATAGGGAAGTGGGTGGGGACCCAGAAGCACTGGTATTGGGAACAGACTGAAAAAGCAGTGTCGGGGAGGGAGCTGGCAGGCAGTGACCAAGTAGCAATGGGAGAAGAAGCAGAAACAGTCACAGCTAAGTTGTCACAGACGGAAAAGAAGTAGCCAGAGAAAGGGGCAGAGAGAGAGAGACAGAAGCAGTAGAGTCAGAAGCAATGGAGACATAGAAAGGGGGAGAGGGAGAAAAATATAAAGAGGCACCAAGAAGAAAAATTATGACAGAAGCAGATGTGTAGAGAGAGAGACAAAGTCACAGAGGAAGGAGAGGGAGAGAGATGTCAAAAGAATCAGAGGCAGGGAGGAAATAATAAGTGATCCACAAACAAGGGGCGGACAGAGAGGGGCAAACACAACGATGTGTGCCAGGGATGGGAGGCAGGAGCGGGCGGAGCCAGGAGGGGCCTGAGAATCTACCACATCAACCCTGTGCCCATTTTCCAGGTGAGAAAACTGAGGTCCAGCAAATCATGGCAGGATCAGGCTCAGATTACAGGTGACAAAGATAGCGAAAGAAGAAAGGGCCCTGGAGGAAAGATGAGAGCTGGACAGAGAGTTACGAGGGGAGAGACGCAGGAGGAGAGACGGATGGGAGCGGAAAGGGCGCAGCGGGCCATGGCAGGGAGCCCCTGCCTCTCCCTAAGCCGGGGAATGGCGGTGGCCAACAGAATCCAGGACCTCTGGCTTGGCCCGGGGCCCAGTTGCAGGCAGGGAAAGAGAAGGTGGGAAAGAAGAACAGAGCACTTGGCTAGGGTGTGGGGCAAGGCCGAACAACACTGCCACAGGAGTTCCATTTAAACCCCCACATTCCTGTTGGGGCCAGTGATTTGTTCCTCAGGCTTCTTCAGATTGGAAACAGTAAGTCAGAAGGAAGCACCCTGGAGGGGAGCATGCTGGCAGGTCTCAGACGTGTCAGCCACGGAAATCCACAGCCGTGAGCCACAGATACCAGGAGCTACCATGGTTCTCTGTCTGGACCAGGCAGGGCAGGGCATGAGCACTGGGGCTGTGAGTGGGCTTAATGGTGATTCACAGACATCAAGATTGCTCAAGCGGCTGGGCGCAGTGGCACACACCTATAACCTCAGCACTTTGGGAGGCAGGGGCAGGCGGGGACGGCTTGAATCCAGGAGTTTGAGACCAGTCTGGGCAACATGACAAAACCCCATCTCTGCAAAAAAAAAAAAAAATGCAAAAATTAGCCAGGCATGGTGGCATACACCTGTAGTCCCAGCTACTTGGGAGGCTGAGGTGGGAGGATCGCTTGAGCCCAGGAGTTTGAGTTTGCAGTGAGCCATGATCGTGCCACTGCACTCTAGCCTGGGTAACAAAGGGAGACCCCGTCTCAAAAATAAGCAAGTAAATAAGAGAATGTTCAAGTGCCCTGAAGCAACTCTGCTCACACAGGTATGGATGTATAACGTGCATTTTAGGAAAAGGTCTCCAATCAGGAATTTAATGATGTATCCTTAGGGTTCCAAGATTTCGATGAGGCTTCTAACTTGAGGGTTTTCTTTGAGTTGGCATTTTTTTTAAGGAGCTCTTCCCAGCTGTGAAGGCAAATGGTTTCTTTTTCCATGACTATTCAAAATTAAAAGATATTTTCCTAGAATAAGACTTGAATTTCTGCAGTTACGGTTGGGCAAGCAAGACTGAGCATCAAGTGGGTCAGTTCAACCAGCGTCAGCCTTTGCAACCCTGGCCAGGTCCGGGACCGCAGCAGGTGGCGTGGGTGTCAGAGCATAGGCAGGGTGAGGAGGATATTCACTCAGAGGGGAAAGGGGTGATGATGGGAGACTGGTTATATCTGATCAAAAAATTAAATGCATTTTAGATAGAGCCAAGTTTCTCACTGCTAGAGAAGGGAGTTACAAGTATGGAAAGAGAGCACAATAAAATTAACCCAATGGTGTTGGATTGGATTCGGAGGTAGCCGTGTGAACTCCTGGTTTTCCAGCTAGATATGCTTTCTAGCTCTCTCCATTGAGAGGGCCTGGAAGCCACATCCCAATAGCAATGAACCATCCAATCTTGGCTCGTTCAAGCCAGGCCCCTTGTAGCAAAGGCTGATTCCGGGCTTGGGACAGGAATCGTACAAGGTGAGCCTGGAACAGCTTGCTGTGCCAGAAAGTGGATCAGTGCTTAAAGAGCGATGCGGACATGTCAAAAGACATAGAGGTTATTCCGTAGGGGCTCCCAAGGGCCATGTCTGGATCACTCTGTGCGTCAAAATAAACAACAGTAATGACAGATTATAACTCACTGAATAAAATAAGAAACCATGAGTCCAAACCGTTAGGGAGGGAAGGAGCGAGGAAGGGAGGATTAGAGGAGGAACGGGATAGTTCTATAGTCTCAAAATACATGTTCATTACACATGGAAAAGGAATCATTTTCTGCAGTAATTTTCCTATGGGGAAGCCGGGCAAGCACCATCAAAGTGATCAAAGCAAAGATAACCAGTAATGGGACAAACCGAAGTCACATGCCACCTGACAGGACGCAGTGAGAAAAACAGTGTCACCCCCGTACTGCTGCTGCTAAAGATTTCAATCCCGAATCTAATCATAGGGAGACATTCTACAGAGCAAAACTGGCCTGTCATCTTCAAAGTGCATGAGGTCAAAGCACTGAGTAACTGTTTCGGTCTCAAAGAGCTGAAAAGACGTGACAACGCAGGATTTCAGAGGAGATTATAGTCATGTATCCATGGTCATTTCCTGATGTTGATGGTTGTGTTGTGTTCATGTAGGGGAACGTCCTTGTTTGTAGGAAACATTAAAATATTCATTCAGGAAAATATAAAGTGTGTGTATTCTACTTACAAGTGTTTGTAAACTCAAAATTGCTTTTAGAAAGTTTGTCTTTAATCTGCCCACAATAAAACTCCCAAGATAAAACATTTTTCAAATAAGCAATGCTAAGCCTTCAAGGAATGAATAAGCCCTAAATCATACAGCTCCTCCATACCAAAATCAAAGTCGATGTAGTGAAGGAAAATTGCAAGTTTACAGAACCTATGAACATGTGTGTAAATATCTCAAATGAGATATTAAGCAGTCTAGGGCCTGAGGCTCTGGGAGTCTTTCTTGAGCGCCACCCGGCCAGCCCTGCGCCCCTACCTGGCCCTTCCTGCTCACCCTGTGGCATGGGGCTATGCTGGCAGCAGCGCCATCCTGGATCAATGGGGTGAGGCCCCTGGAGAACTGGCAGAGCAAAAAACAGGAGGGGCCTGGGGCACTTTCTGCAGTAGAGTTGCCAAAATACCCCTGAATTCCCTCCTCCAGACCTGCGTCTGAGAAAGATGTAAACTCCTCTTGTGTTTAAGATACAAGTATGTTGGATTTTCTGTCTTTTACAGCCAAACCTAATCTTAGTATTGGATAATAACATATGAAAGGAGAAAAGCCATATTTTCCTATCATAGATGAAAAAAGGGTACTCAGTAAAACTCAACGTTAATCCACAATTTAAAAAGAAAACAAAAAACCTCTTCGCAAACTTGCAAGAATAAAAACTTCCTTAACTTCATAAGAATACTTGCAAAACCCCAAAAGCAAACATTATATTCAACAGCGAGTTGGTTTTTTATTCAATTCTCTTTAAAATCAGAAACAAAACAAGGATTCCTTCTGTCACCACTGTTACTGAATTCTCTTCTGGAGACCCTAGCCAGCACACCAAAATAAGAAGAGAAGTATAGAGATATGAAAGAAAAAAACAAAACTCTGTTTGTACATAATATTATTATCCACATAGTCTACAAATAATATATAAATAATTAAAATAATAGAGTTTAGCAAAACACATGAACATGAGACATATACGTAAAAAGTAGTTGCATTTTTATGTACTGGAAACAAAGTTCAAAAATGGGGCGAGGTGCAGTGGCTCACGCCTGTACTCCTAGCACTTTGGGAGGCCAAGGCAGGAGAATCACTTAAGCCCAAGGGTTCAAGGCCATTCTGGGCAACATAGTGAGACCCCATGTCCACATACACACAAAATTAGCTGGATGCGATGGTGCACACCTGTAGTCCTCAGGAGGATGAGGCAGGAGGATCACTTGAGCCCAGGAGATCGAGGCTGCAGTGAGCCATGATCACACCACTGTATTTCAGCCTGGGTGACAGAGTGAGACCTTGTCTCTAAAAAGAAAAAAAAAGTTCAAAAAATATATTTTTAAAAGATGCATTTGCAGTTAAAACAAAAATTAAAATAGGAGACGAGACAAATTTAACAAAAGACATGCAAGCCCTTTTATGGAGAAAGATTGTAAGCTTTACTGAAAAAAATTAAAGAAGACCTTTTAAAGTGGGTAGATATTTTAGATTTGTGGATTAAAATGATCAATGTTAAATTACTGATTTATAGATTCCATGTTATTTCAGTCAAAATTCCAGCAGCTCTCTTGGAGAATTTTGCAAGTCGATTCTAACTTTTATTTTTTTAATAGATGAGCAAAGGGCAAGATACTCCCGAAACAGAAAAATAAGGTGAGGAGTCCTGCCCTGCCAGCTATGGGGATTTCTCATAAAACCATAGAAATTAAGAAAGTGTGGCTGCCGGCAGAGGTGGCAAATAAATAGATTTATGGAACAGAATGGAGACCCCAGAAATAGGCCCCTGCACATATGGAAACTTGATAAATGACAGCTGCATTGCAGATGAAGAAAGAGCTAGTCACTGAATGGTGCTAACACTTCTGGAAAAAAATGAAATGTGATCTGTACCTCACACCACACACAAAAATCAATTCCAGATGGATTAAGGGCTTAACATGTGAGAACCAGCTTTTTTTGTTAATTTTAAGAGAAAATATAGGAACATTCCTTTATGAATTTAAGCCAAGGAAGAACTTCTTAAACAAGACATAAGAAAATGCAAACATAAAGGAAGAACTGCAATACATTTGAGAGTTAGAACTTCTGTTCATCACAATGTATCATGAAGAAAGTGAAAATACAAGCTACAAAGTGGGTGTCACAAATCGCCTTTTCCAGAGACGGCTGCGACAAGAGCTCCCCTCTCACATGCGCTTTTAGAACCCTGCCACTCCCCAGCAAGAGGTAGAGTTTATGTCCTCTCCCCTTGAACCTGGGCAGGTGCGTGCGATGGCCCTGAGTGGTAGGGTACCGTCAAAGTGATGCTGTGTGACTTCTGAGTACAAATGAGGCACTCTTCAGGCTCCGTCCCCTGCCTCTGGCCTTGTTTTCCTCCAACTCCACCTGAACTATGCAGGTGACACAGAGCAGCATTCTGGCTCACACCCTGATCTGATACTCCACCTGACACATCAATGTTCGCTTGGGTTTGGCCTCTTCCAGCTGTCTCAGCAAGACCTTCCTCCAAGTCCACCTACCCTGGAACGGCCTTGGCCCTACCTGGGGGCAGACGCTTTCACAGTCCTCAAACTGAGAGGTGGAGTGAGACAACATAGAAATTAAGGCACATCTGAGCCGGACGCAGTGGCTCACACCTATAATCCCAGCACTTTGGGAGGCTGACGCAGTTGCATCACCTGAGGTCAGGAGTTCGAGACCAGCCTGGCTAACATGGCAAAACCCTGTCTCTGCTAAAAATACAAATATTAGCAGGGCACGTTGGCAGACGCCTGTAATCCCAGCTACTCTGGAGGATGAGGCAGGAGAACCACTTGAACCTAGGAAGTGGAGACTGCAGTGAGCCGAGATTGCGCCACTGCATTCCAGCCTTGGGCGACCAAGCAACACTCTGTCTCAACAACGACAAAAAACAAACGAACAAAAAATTAAGGGATATCCAACATCTATTTGTGTTGAAGAGTCAGAGATAGAGGGGTGGGCTCAGCAAATTCATGTAGGTACTGTGTTCTCACCAGCTGCCTGGCGCTGTCCTCCAGGGTCATGCCCAGTAAGGGTAGGAAAAGGTTTCAACCTGGAGAGTTCAAGTCCTTGCTCTGTCCCTGATGTGCTGTGTGACTCTGGGTATGTCACTTTGCCTCTCTGGGCTTCAGCTTCCTCAGTACCAGGGTTCTTGCATTTATCATTTTTATGCACATAATACTTGACGGGGTGAGGGGAGCTGACATGTGGAGCAGGTGCTTCATAAATGGAGTTAAAAGAATGCTTTGTTCTCCCCTCTTTGCCCCATTATGCCCACCCAGCAAACTTCTACTTATACATCAAGACCCATCTCATATGTCACCTCCTCTAGGAAGTCTCCCTTGACTCATCAAGTCACCTGGTGGCCTCCATCACAGCACTAAACTCTGGTCCCAGCTCATCCAGCCTGGACTGTGATCCCTGTGAGAGCAGAAATCGTGTCTGAACCATCTCTGTGTCCCACGTCCCAGCCCAGGACCTGGCACAGAGCAGGCAGCAGGGAATGGTTGTTGGACTAATTATTTAATCAGCACATAAGAAAACTTGTTCCTTCAGGATGGATTCTGGCTGAAGGCCATATAGCCTGTTTCCGGTCAGCGGGGAACCCCAGCAGCCCGGCTCCTCTGAGAGGCCCATGAGAGTGGTGAGCCATGAGGCTGTTAGGGAAGTCACTGGCATCCAGACAGCTGCCTCCTCAGCCGAACCCATGACACACATGAGACTCTCATTTACTCACTGATTTTCCAGTACTGGCAATACTCCAGTAGTAGCGTTATTATTATTTTTTTTTTTCTGTTAAGATCTGCAGACATAGATGAGGATAGTAACTGGCATCAGTGCTGACTTAAATACATCCTCATGGCTTTCCTATCTTAGCCGAACAGTGCAGGGAAACTAAGTCACTGCTCCGTCTGTGGATTGCCCATGGCAGCGCAGACTCCCAGGTGGCTTCCCTCGGCTCCTGGGCCACCTCCCTCTCTCATCCAGTGCTAATGTTAGCCTTAACTAACCCTAAAAAAAAGGGTTTAAAATAAGCTTAAAATAAAAATCGTATTTTATTTTAAAATAAAATCAAATCTGATGTCCTGAGGTTTGTTCCTGGTGTTTCATCACAGACCCCTGGCCCATTTCAACCCAGTCCAGCTCAGTTAGGGGTGAACTCAGACACAAGGCAGCCCATGGGCCACGCTGCATTCCTTCTATCAGACCCCTGTCGGAGCCGGTCTGTCTTGCTGCCTCTCTGCCTGCTTCCCCATTTTCCTACCAGTGGAACCTGAGACACTGTTTCAGAAACATCCCTCCAGCTGCGGGCAGAGACAGGTGAGAGGGGGGAGACTGAGGCAGGAGATCATTGTTGCAGATGCTCTGATGCCCTGCCCCCTACATCCCCAAGGCCACCCCAGCTGCAAGAAATGGTTTTCAGGCTGTGACAGCGGCCCACCCCACATGCCACCCTCTCTCTGCTTCTCTGCCCAAGAAGATAAGAGCTTTCACATGAGCCTGTTCAGCCCTACAGATACCTTGGGGTTCCCAGTGAGACCAAGTGTGTTTCTCACACACTCTTCATTGTTTTTTCTCCTCATTTTCCTCACCGCCCACTTCACTTCCAGGAGGATCACCACCACCCCCCATAAACTACGCGATTCAAGTCCAAGGTCTGCTTTTGGGGGAACCCTAACAAAGACAGCCATAGTGCAGAGGAAAGATAATGACCTGAACCTGGAGAGGGACTGTGAGGGTGGAGAGAACTGATTGAACAGCAGAATGCGTGGGACCTGGCAACTGATTAGATATGGGGGGATGGGTGAGAAAGACGGAGGAGGCAAGAGTCATACCCAGGTTTCTCATGCAAGCAGCTCCTTTCCTGTGGAAGGAAACTATAGGGAGATATGGTGGCTCACGCTGGTAATCCCAGCCCTTTGGGAGGCCAGGGAGGGTGGATTGCTTGAGCTCAGGAGTTCGAGACCAGCCTGGGCAACATAGTGAAACCTTGTCCCTACAAAAAATACAAAAATTAGCTGGGTGTGGTGGCTTGCACCTGGAGTCCCAGCTACTTGGGAGGCTGGGGTGGGAGGATCACTTGTACCTGGGAGGCAGAGTTTGCAGCGAGATTGTGCCACCGTACTTCAGCCTGGGCTATATATATACTTATGAATACGTTGCATGGACTTATGAATATCCTTGTAAGATACGCATAAGTATATTGATCACGTTAAAAAAAAAGGATTTAACATGGCTTATGAGATTTCATAAAATTACATGATGGTGTGCATACATGATTGTACATTTAATCAATGGGATGTTAAAGGCAGTTATCAAAACAATGATGTAGGAGAAAGCGTACAGCATTTTATTAAGTTTAAAAAATTAGCTTAGAGAATAATATTTATAGGCTAGGAACAGTGGCTCACCCCTGTAATCCCAGCACTTTGGGAGGTCAGGGAGGGAGGATTGCTTGAACTTGGGAATTCAAGACCAGTTTGAGCAACATGGTGAAACCCTGTCTCTACAAAACATAAAAAAAATGAGCTGGTCACGGTGCTGTGAGCTTGCAGTCCCAGCTACTCAGGAGGCTGAGGTGGGAGGATGGCTTAAGCCCGGGGAGGCTGAGGTTACAGCGAGCCATGATCATGCCACTGCAGTCCAGAAACAGATATCTCCTTTTTTTCCTCAAAAAAAGAGAAAATTGCATTTATGAAGAAGAGCTCATTTTGGGAATATGTATGTACATGGGTATGTGTAACAGATTCCAACCACAGAGCACTCAAATGTGCAAAAGAACTGGTAATTTTATTTTGCTAACTAAATTTAGTTTCTATTATGAGCTACCGTTCTGTGAAAGGGAAACTGAATCTCAGTCACTTCTGGATCCCCCCCTACCTCATTTTCCCTGTTCCTACAGGTAGGTCCTCTAATATCATCTGTCTACATTGGTGCGCTGAGACAGCCCGTCAGCTTGCCTGAGCCCTGGCTGTCCGTCCTCACTGGTCATTGCCTGGTCAAGCCTTGTTCCCAGCCACATGGCCCTTCTGTTCCAGGCAGCTTTCCTGGCTACTACACGGTCCTTGTGGTAGGCAGAAAAAATATCCCCCTTTCCCAAGATATATTCACTTCCTAATCCCCAGAACCTGTTAGTGCTGTTATTGCCTTTTATGGCAAATGAGGAATATTGCCTTTTAGGGCAAAATATGTGATGAAGATGAACATCTTGACAGCAGCAGCTTGTCGTGTGTTACCTGGATGGGTCCTAAATGCAATCGCATGTGCTCTTACAAGAGGAAAAGGGCGATCAGATGAACTCGCAGGGAAGGCCATGTGAAGATGGAACGAACAAAGATGCAGGAAAGCTTCTCCCCTCGAGCCCCTGGGGGTAGCGTGGCTCTGCTGACACCTTCACTTCAGCTCCCTGAACTGATTTCGGCCTTCTGGGCTCTGGACAGGAGAAAACACATTTCTGTTGTTTGAAGCCACTCAGTTTGTTGCAATTTGTTACCACAGGAAACTGATACAGCTGCACATTGGCATATAGTGATTGTTTCTGGGTGTGTATAAACAAAGGATGGGCACCTGGGATGGGGGCTCTCCATCACTTCTCACAATCTCCCCACAACCAAGGCTCTCCATCACTCCCCGCAATCCCCTGGGGCCCAGGACTCCCTCTCCTGTCCCAGACCCTCTCCAGGGGTATGGGACATATTGCGAAGCTCTCTCGGGCCCATCTGCCAGGACTTCTCTGAGGCATCTGTGCTCTGAGAGTCAGGGCCCCAGCAGGCTGTCAGGAACTCAAGTGCCCTGTCCCCTCCCAGGCTCTGCTGAGGGGGAGGGCACAAGTCCTGCCTGCTCTGGGAGTCCCCAGCACCCCTCGGTCTCCATCTCAGTGTGGCTGATTCCCACACACTCTCTTCCTGGGACAAAACTGGGGGAGGTGGGTGGGGTAGGACCCCTCTTTAGCACCCACAGTTCCTTGCAACTCTCCCTTCCCTTCATCAGAATATTTTCTGGCTGGTCTGGAAGCTGGGTTGTTTGACTCTTCACCACTTCTTCCCAATCTGTGGCTTACACTCAGACCCGCAAAGCCAAAGGCCTTTATTTTCGGGGTTCCACCGTGGCATGACGTCATGGTCCCCGATAGCCAGGGTGAGAGGGAAGGTCTTGGGTTAAAGAAACTCTGGAGGGTGCCGGGCATGGTGACTCACACCTGTAATCCCAGCACTTTGGGAGGCCAAGGTAGGCAGATCATGAGGTCAGGAGTTCGAGACCAGCCTGGCCAACATGGTGAAATCCCGTCTCTGCTAAAAATACAAAAAGTTAGCCAGGGGTGGTAGCAGGCGCCTGTAATCCCAGCTACTTGGGAGGCTGAGACAGGAGAATCACTTAAACCTGTGAGGCAGAGGTGGCAGTGAGCCAAGATCGTGCACTGCACTCCAGCCTGGGCAACAGAACAGGACTCCGTCTCAAAAAAAAAAAAAAAAAAAAAAAAAAAAAAAGAAAAAGAAAAAAAGAAACTCTGGAGGAAGGGGAACAATATTTAATTGTTAATTTTTTTTTCTAGCTACTCGTGGGCACACACCACACACACACATACACACACACACACACACACACACACACATACCTTTGTATATGATTGGAGAGAAATACTACAAAAAAGATTAAAAGTGCTTAACTTTGGTTCACAAACATTTTCTTCATGGTCCCATTCCTGTACATTTCCCCAAATACCTAATACTAACATGTATTATTTTTGTAATTGAGGACAAATTGTTATTTTAAAGGAATTGTTTAAAGGGCATAACATTTAAAACAAAATGTTTAAGTAGGCGTGAAAGAAACAAGTGAAAGGATAAAGCTGGAATTGCCTAAAGACCAACGCGTTTGCCGTGGGGCGAGCACACGCTTCGCTTCCCACCTCCCAGCAGCCCGTAAGCATGAGAAACACAGCCACAGTTCTCATGAGATTGAAACAGACCAACGGCTCAGAAGGACTGCTATTCTTAGGCCCAAAAGCAGACACACATTTCTGCCAAGGATCTGTTAGACACATAGTATTAATCTACTTTTTAAAGAGAAAAGTGAAGCTGAGTGGTGAGATGATTTGCCCAGAGATGAAGCTATAGAGAGGGGCAACTGGGATCGGAACCCGCAAAATAGCCATGAGGAGTGATCCTTTTAGAACCTGTCACATCATGTCTCTTCCCTGCTCAAAACCTCCAATGGCCCAAGTCACTCACCGCAAAAGCCAAAGTCCTTACCATGGCCCATAAAGCCCCAGTGAACTCGCAGTAACAAACGCCCTGACCTCATGTTCGAACGCTCTTCTGTTCCCCGCCTCCCACAACAAGCCAGGTGGCCCACCTTAGAGCCTTTGTCCTGGATGCTCCTTGGCCAGAAACATACTCCCCACACACATCTGGACAGTGAACTCCACGCCCTTCAAGGCCTGGCCCAACTGTCCTCCTAAGGAGGGCTGCACTGACCACCCAATTTAAAATTGTAACCCACCCCTTCCCCCCACGCCCCCTTTCACACTGCTCTGTTTTTATCGATAGTGCTGTCATCCTCTAACATTCACTGGTTTGCTCTTTGTCATCTGCTCCCTCTGCTAGAAAACAAGCCCCATGGGGACAGGATTTGTCACTGATGGCACCTAAGTGCCACAGACAGAACCTGACACATAGTAGATGCTCACTAAGTTTTTGTTGAGTGATTGAGTGATGCATGGAGTATGCTCCCCACATTGCTTGACACGTGGGGAGGCTCAGAGACTGAGGCCCTATTTAGCTTGTCAAGGTCAAGGTCGGGCCACGCCCCTCTGCATGTGTTAGGGTGGATGGGTCAGGTCCTGTGCTGGGTACTGTGGATCAAAATAACCTGGTGCTCAAGGACTTCCCTTTCTGATGAGCAACACGTGCCAACTAACGTAACACAGAAAGCAAGACAAATGTTTCATTGGAGGAAAAGGTATCACCATAAGGAGTTAATTTATATGCTACAATCATGCCGGGCACTTTTGTATAAGTTTTCTCACCAAATGCTCAAAGGACCCACAGGTAGGTACAAACAGCACCATATGCAAGCAAGTGAACTGAGGCTCATTGTGTCAGGGAACCTGCCCAAGGTCAGACCGGTGTGGGCGTCATCCTGGCCTGGGGGATCTTGGGGAGTTGCAGTAGAACTAGCCGAAGGCTAGGTGAGGTGTTAACAGAAAGAGAAGGCGGACTGCACATCCCAGGTGGCAGGAATGGCAGAATCAAGGCACAGATGCAGTAACCTGTGGATGTGCTTAAGGGCAGCCAGAATCAGGAAAGGGCAGGTCTGTCTGCTATGCTGCCTGGACCCACGCTCACGTGGGACAAGAGTCTGGTGTGCAGCCTGGGGAAGAGTGTGCCCAGGCTCAGCGCCGAGATGAGGTGAAGCCTGCAGTCGTGGAGACAGCCTCCCCCTGGGCCTAGGCTCTCATTGGCAGGACTGGCTCTCTGTCCCTGGCCCCCTCGGGCCTGCTTCCGGCTGCAGCATCCCCAGGTTTGCATCTCTGGCTCCTCAGCAGTCACCCTAGCCACTTGGTCCAGAACCTGCAATAGTAAGTTGGGTATGCTGGCTCATACCTATAATCTCGGTGCTTTGAGAGGCCGAGGCAGGAGGATCACTTGAGCCCAGGAGTTCAAGACCAGCCCAGGCAACAAAGTAAGAGATGCCCATCTGAAAAAAAAAAAAAAAATTGATTTGCTGAGTGTGGTGGTATGTACTTGTAATCCTTGAGCTAAGGAGGTTGAGGCTTCAGTGAGCTATAATTGTACCACTGCAGTTGAGCCTGCGTGACAGAGGAAACCCTGTCTTTTAAAACAAACAATTGTGCAAAAAAATTTCCAGGCACCATCACTCAGTCTGCTGTGGGCTTGAGGGCCACTAAAAAGCAAGCCCAGCCCTTTTTCCATGCTCCTTAGCAGTTTGGTCTTAAGTGGGGCCACTCTCTCAGCAATTTGTGACTCTTAATTTTTTATTTTAAGTCATGCACTAGGATTATCATAATTTATATAAAGGTGAATGTGTATTGAGCACTGACTGTGCACTTTCACATTCTTTATTCAATTTCATTCTCCTGACAAGTTTGCAAATTAAGTTTTATGTCTCCATTTTTCTGAGAATCTGTGATATACGCAAAGCCACAGGTGATCGGTGACTGAAATTCAGTCATACACCATCTCCTTCCTCATCTCTTCATTTGTTTACTCTTTGTTTAGTTCTTTTGAGCATCCCCCCCGGCCAGCCACAGAAGGCATGCATGGGATTTGAGCAAGGACCTCCTGATTCCTGGCTTATTCCCTTGTCAGGCACTCAGATTCCCTCCCGAGTAACATTTATCATGAGCCTTCAGTGTTGAAGGTTTTATCCGTGTCTTAACATGTAATTTCCCTAAGAGTGTACCAGGAGGGAATGTGCTGTCCCGTTTTACGCGAAGACAACAGAAACTGAGAAAAAAGAAGTCGTTTGCCTGAAGCCACCCACTGGCGAGGGGCAGAGCCCATGATCCCACAGGGTTCAAATCAGTCCCATTGATTCCCACCTCAGGGTTCACATTCCGTCCCTTTCTTCCTTTCTCTGCCTTGCCCTCTCATGTCTGGATTCTCTTACATCCCTCGGGCTGGGTTCTGGGATCTCATCGGTCTCAGTGGAAGCAGCGGGATATCTAACAGTCCAGCTCCCAACAGGCTCTGCAGGAGACAGGCAGCGGAGGAAAGCAGTCCCCAGTGTGTGGGTGTTTGGGGGTGGGGGCATCAGTGCAGCCCCTGTTCTGGGGGCTGCTCCCTGGCCAGGGACTGGAAGGGACTAGGCTGCTTCATGCAGGGCAGGGGTGGGGCATCTCCAGGCCGGCAAAGCTCAAATGACCTTGGCCATGGGGGTCACAGCCAGTCCCTTCTCTCCCTCAGGAAGGCAGCGCGGGGATGTTGGGGGTGCAGTACGCTCCCCCGACTGTCCCGGGCACACACCCGACAGAGGTGTGTGGAGGAGGTGGGGTGGGAGAGGGGATTTAGGCTGGCCAGGGCTGGGGCGGGCCTGGTTTGGAGAAATGACCACCCATCAGCCAGGCTTGGGGAGGGGAAGGAGGAGTCTGGAGAGGAGAGAGAAGGACAGAGAAAAGCAAAGATAAGGAGAGAGGGCAGGAGGGGGAGACACAGGTACCGGGAGTGAGTAGAGAGACAGAGATGAGAAAGAAAAGGCAGTAAAGACAAAGCCAGAGACCACAGCCCGAGAGACAGAGCCACATAGATAAAACGAGAGAACAGAGAGGGAAGCAGGGGGTCAGAGGGCCCCGACGACGCAGAGAAGGACGCGAGAGGGACATCCCCTGGGGGCAGGGAGGGGCCTCGGGCAGCTCCTCCACTGGACTGGGCGGCCTGCCTGCTGGACTCCGGGAAGGAGGCAGTGACCGCACCCATCTGGAAGCTGTCAGGTCCCTCGAGGATGAGGGCGTGAGGAGGAAGCCAGACATGAGCCACGTCGAGAGACAGGAAGCAGCGGGATTTGAAAAAGGTGTGAGCGGGCAGAGGGGTCAGGGAGGTTGCAGTAGCTGGGCTCTCCAGTCTGGAATTTTTCAGTGGGGAAAAGAGCGAGAGGGTCTGGCAGTTTGGGGCTCTTCTGGAGAAGGGCCGGGTTGGGTGGGCTGGTCAGAGAGAAGGCCAGCTCCCAACCCCACCTCTGTACAGATGGAAAGCAGAGCCCTAGAGGGGGAGGTGACAGGCCCAAGGTCACAGTTTTCAGGGCTTCTCACTCATTCATTCATTTATGTACTCACAGATTCAGCAAACATCAACTGAGCACCTGCCAAATGCCCAGTACTGTGCTAGGTTCTAAGGGAACACAGATGAGCATTAGATGGTCTCTGCCCCGGACCCCACAGTCTGTGGGAAAGGGGGGCACAACTATACAGTGTGCCAAGTGCCACCATGCAGGGAAGCTCAGGGCTGTGAAGGTCAGCCTGAGGATTCAAAGGCAACTCCCTGAAGAGGGATGCCAGGGCTAAACTGAACCGACCAAGAGGAGCAGGGAGGGAGGGCATGCCAGGCCAGGAAGGTTGAATAATCGAAGTGGTCACACTGGCAGGGGGAGTCACAAAATTCACTTTACTCTCCAGTGCACAGGGAAGCTGTGATTTACGTGTTACTAATCTGACTTTCCTCCCAAACTCCTCCCTCCCTCCCTCCCTAACCCTGGGTTAGCAGGAAGAAGTTACATACTGCCATCTGATTTGGTTGAAAGTTTGGTCTGATCTGATCATTGAAACTGTCTAGGTAATGTCAGTCTGTCTTGTATAAAAACACCCTGTCCCTCAGGTTGCTTCCCCTTCTGCCTGCCTCCCAGCTGTGTGGGAGCGTCAGGGGTGCATGGGGAGAGGGGCCTTAGTGGGAGCAGCCAGGCAGGCGGATTGTCCTGAACAGGCAGATGCAGTCAGTGCCGCTGCCTCTCCAGGGCCATCCCACGCCTGTCCAGTGGCTGGTTTCTCACATGGGGTCTCCAGCTCATGAGCTCAAGGTCTGCCTTTAGCCTAGGCCGTTCCTGCAGTGGTGGCCCTGGCCAATCCGGCTGCACCTGGCTCCTGGTGCTTACAGACCCACAGTCTCTGCCCTGGTCCCCATGAATCCTCCTGCCCAGAGGGCTCTCATCAGCCTCTGCTGCCCAGGCCCTTTATCCTTCCAGGCCTATTGGTTCACTGGCTCTCAATTCAGCCTCCTGGCCCCCTTGGGACCGGCCAACCCAGAGAAGCCAATGCCCAGGCCTCCCTCTTTTGGGCCACATTGTAAGCCTAAGTTCATAGGGTTGTGTTACCCTGTTGCTGCATGGCATTCCACAGCATAAATGTATTGGAGTTTTCTGTTTTTCTTTTTTGAGACAGGGCCTGGCTCTGTTGCCCAGGCTGGAGTGCAGTGGTGCAATCTCAGCTCACCGAGACCTCCACCTCCCATGCTCAAGCCATCCTTCCATCAGTCCCCCTAGTAGTTGGGACTACAGGCACACACCACCATGCCCGGCTAATTTGTGATGGAGTTTTTAACCACTTCGTATTCTTGTGCATTTTCCTCCCATTTTTCACTGTTATAAACAGCGTTGCAATAAATATCCTGTACTTTCCTCTTTGTGCACATATGCAGATGATTTTCTGGGCTAGATACCGTGAGGTGAATTGCTGGGTCAAACACATAGAGGTATGGTATTTTAAATTCGGATAGAACAGGGGTGTCTAATATTTTGGCTTCCCAGGGCCACTTTGGAAGAAGAATTGTCTTCGGCCACTCATAAAATACACTAACACTAACTATGGCTGATGAGCTAAAAAAAAAAAAATCACAAAAATGTTTTAGAAAAGTTAACGAATTTGTGTTGGGCGGCATTCAAAGCCGTCCTGCACCACATGTGGCCCGTGGGCCACAGGCTGGACAAGCTTGTAACAGAGTCTGTCAGATGGCCTCTAAAAAGGCGATGCCAGTTTACACTGCCAACGACTCTCATCAACCTTGGCTATCATCAATATTTTTCACGGTTTGTCAATGTTATGGGTGAAAACTAATTTCTGATTTGTGTTCCTTTTATTTATTCACTTATTTATTTATCTATTTATTTATTTAGTAGAGATGAAGTCTCATCATGTTGCTCAGGCTGGTCTTAAACGCATGGGCTCAAGCAATCCTCCCATGTTGGCCTTCTAAAGTGCTGGGATAACAGGCATGAGACGCCATGCCCTGCTCGTATTCCTTTTAAACTGCCATTTCCCTGATGACCAGCAAAGAGGGCATCTTTGCATGTATAAATCCTTTTTATTTCTTTTGTAATTTTTCTATTCAAACACGTCGCCCAGTTTTCTATTTGGTCCATCATTTCCTACTGATTTACAGGAGCTGTTTCTATTTTCCGGATATTGACCTCTTCCTATATACGTGGCAAATACTTCTCTTGATTTGTCATGTATGTCTTAACATTCTGTCTCTTATTACAAGAAAAGTCCCTAATTGATATGTGGTCAAATGTAGCTTAACTTAATTCTTTAGGGCCACTGTGGTTTTTTTTTTTTTTTTTTTTTCTAAATTAAAATTAAAGTTTGCTCAGATCTCCAATCTTATCTCTCTTGGGGAGAGACCACATGAGTTGTCTCCCACACAGTGGGAAAGGGACTTAGTTCAACTTTCCCAGCCAGTGAGCCAGCACCTGTGTCCAAGGAACCCTTGTGGCCATCACTCCCAGCCACCAGCAGCACCGCATGGAAACTTGGCCCTGCCAGCTGGAGCAGGGCCCTCTGCCAGGCCATCGAGGTCCCCTGAGGGATCATCCCACCACCTCCATGCCAAGCTCAGATAAGGGTGCACCTGGTCTCCTTGCCTGGCAGCTCTGCCTGCATGGCCCCTGGCTGTGGGTGGTCCTGGCCGGGTGGAGGCTGGCGCCACCATTTTCTCTACGATAAGACTTCTGTTCCCTCTTCTTCTAGAGGTCGGCTCAGGGGCCTGGCAGCTTTTCCTTTCAGCCCACGAAACACTTTAATTACACTCTAATTACACTCCCATTCCTGCCCACACTGCCGTCCCCACCCTGGCATGGCTTTTCTCCATGATTCCTTGCCCACCCCATTCAAAGGGTGGCTGTGTTTCCCACGAGTTGAGAAGAATACAAATCCTCCCGCAGCAGCTTCACCCCTTATCAGCCCCTTGTACCCTGACAGCCTAAGCACATGGTGCTGTAGCAATTAGGGGAAATCTCGTTCTCAGTTTTCATTCCCAGGCAACCCCAGAGTCCAAGATGCAGGTTGCTTCCAGAGTCTACTTTCTCAAGAACCCTGACCCAGCTCTGTTCCTCCAGGGACCCCTCACTCTCCTAGGACAGTGGGGGCGGGGCCTCCCCTGCAGCAACATTGTAAGGAAGACCACATTCAGGAATTCCAAGGTCATTTTCTGTCTATTACGCTTCTCATTAAATAAAATAAAATACAATTTAATTTCTTACAGGCCCCCGCTTCTTGGAGGGCACCCACGGCTCATCTGAATTTTAGAGAACCACTAAAGTCCATGCAGCCATTCAGAACAACACTCATCCTAAGAAAGTGCTCTCTAAGAAGCCACTACGCCTGAAATGCCACCATATGTATACACCATTCCACCGTGGAAAACGTTGCCTTTTCAGGCTCTTCCTGTGAAATGCAGGCATATTTAGCTCCTCATGCTATCATATGAATTAGCCTATCACTGGGTTCCCTTGTGACAAGAAAGCCCATGGCAACCAGACTGCCCAGGTTTCCCAGGGACATCCTGATCCTAAATATTAAAACACTGCATTAACCAATATCTATATAACCAAAGCGTGTGCTTCCTATGCATCATCCTGTTCTTTTCAAGGAAATGACTTGTTGACTGTGTGACTGCATATGGCTTCATTTTTACGTGTTCTTGACCCCTAAACCTGTCGCAGGCCATGAGCTAGTGTTGGAGATACCAGAGCAAAGACACAGTACCTTCAAGATGGCGTTCTCAGACATGGGGGCGGGACGACAGGTGAGCGACAACCTTAGCCGGCGAAAGAGCAGACACTGGAACAGAGGTTCCAGCCGAGCACTATGGAGCCAACTGAGGTGGCAACTCATGGTCTGGGGAGCTGAGAATGCCCTGAGGCATCTCTGGGTGTAGCCATGTGGAATAGACCAGCAAGGGCATTGTAGACAGAAGGAACAGCTGTGCTAAAGCCCAGAGGCTGGAAACAGCATCTTGCTTTCAGGTGGCAAACACCTTGGTACTGTGAGGGCTGGAAAAGGGGTGGGTGGAGTGAGAGGAGGGTGGTAAGGCGGCGGCCAGGTCACAAAGGGGCTTGTATTTACCAGTCTCGAAAGGAGTTTGTAGGTTTTATCTTCATATATATATATATATATATATATATATTTTAAGGCGGGGTTTCACCATGTTGGTCAGGCTGGTCTTGAACTCCCAACCTCAGGTGATCCGCCCACCTCGGCCTCCAAAATGCAGTCAAGACTCATGGAAGATTTTATTTATTGCTTTAGTTTAGCTTTTTATTGAAGTGTAATACACATACAGAAAAATTCACCTATCGTTAAGTATGCTTCTTGGTAAATTTTCACAGGGAATATACCTATGGAGCCAACATCCAGATCAAAATCTTTAAGGCATCCAGCACCCAGAAGCCCCCACAGCTCCCTGCCAGTTGCTATGTGTCCCCAAGGCTGACCACTATCCTGTCTCCTAGGACCACAGGTTTGTTTTGCCTGGTTTTTGAACTGTGTATGTGCAGGTATACATTATGAACTCTGTTGTGTCTTTTCAGTTGTTCGACAGGACGTCTGTGAGATTCCTCAATGTTGCAGCTATCTCAGTAGCTTGTAACACTCCATTGTGTGCATCCGCCACTCTCTGTTGGTGGTCATTGGGTGGTCTCCAATTCTTGGCTCTTATGCATAGTGCTATGAATGTTCTTGCATATGCTTTTAGTACACATGTGTACACATGTCCGTTGGGTATATTTGCAAGAGTAGACTTGCTGGGTCAGAGAGGGTGTGCATGTTCAACTTGAATACGAGATGCCAAATAATTCTCTCAAGTGTTTGTAGATGGAGGGTTTTGAACAAGGAGGTGGTAGGAGCAGGCCTGGGTCTCGGCAGTCCCTCTCTGCTCAGGCTGAGTGTAAGGGGCATAGGGACATCCCAGTGAAGCTCTCCGAAGGCTAGTGAGCAGTGGGTCTGGAGCTGGGGAACCAGGGAGCTGGGCAGCATGGCTCTAGTCTGGAGGGGGTGGAGAACGTGTGGAATGAGGAAGGCAGGGACCAGGGTGAGGATGGAAAAAAGAGGAGCACTCAGAGGCAACTGGAGAGGTGCAGCCTAGAGAAGAGGAAAGACCTGGCAAGGGAAGAGGAGGCAAATCACATGGGTGCCAAGGGGAGCATCTGAAGGCAGAGGCAGGCCCAGAGCACCAGAGGCACTAAGAGGGCCAACGAGTCAAGACTGAGCAGGAGGTGCTCACTAGATTTGACAAGGGGGCTGTGGGCACCTGAAGGAAAGCATGGTCCATGGGTTTGGTGTACGTGCCAGGCCACAACAGGACAAAGTAAGGAAGAGATGGGGGATGAGCTTTAGGAATTCAGCACTGAGCCTGGAAGCATCGTATTGGTGCTACTGAAGTCAGCCCACGCGGAGGCCGGGCCTCTCCAGCATCCTCCCATCCCCCAGGTGCAGCAGGAGCCGGTCTGCCATTCCCACTAGCAAAGGTCTCCCATGGCCAGTGCATCACGGAGGAGGAGAGTAGGGTGGAGACTCAAGGAGATTAAAAGGGCCAGGCAATTCTCTCTACCATTGTTTATCTGAGGCTTAAGGGTGATTAGAGAGTATAGAAATAGGAGTAGCTTCATGGGATAAGAATGAAAACAAAGAACTCCCCAAGGACCGTTTCCAACACAAAGAGACTTTGGTCACTGTCCAGATCCTTTCTTCCCTGGGGACACCCTGCCCTTTACTCTCCCTGGCTGTGGCTCTCTCATACCAAGGAGACCTACATCCTAACCCTAAGGATGACAACCACAGCAGAGGATTCAGCCAGGCCTTGTGTTAAGTGGTTCCCACACAGCTGCTCATTTAATTCTCACGACAATCTGAGGAAGATAGAATAGCGTTATCATGACCTCTATTGTATAGGTGAGAAAACCGAGACCCAGGGAAGTAAAATGACTTGCTGAAGATTACCCCAACCAGAAGACTGCAGACAATGACCCCAAAGCCTAGGCGTTTCTGCCAGCAAGTCAGCCTCCCCAGCACCCAGGCTCTTAGAATCTGGGAGTCATAATGTGGCCACCTTCTCTATCCTTCGGGAAAACCCAGATCTACCTCATTTCTCTCCACTTCCCTAACGCAGGACTTTGTTTTGTATTAGGGAACGATGGAGGGTAGAATTTTCTACCAGCTGCACAACCATGGGCAAGTCATTCCTCCTCTCCCAGCTCGTTTTCTCCCCTGTAATTTAACCTCTCAGGGCAAAGGTGAAGATGAACTGAGCTGTACATCAAGGCCTGAGTGCAGGTGTCTAAGAGTCAACGGTCCACCCCGAGTTCTGTTCCTTCCCCACTCCTGTTTCCATGCTTGGTCCTCCACTCTCCCTTTCTCACCAGAGACCTGGGCCTCTGCATGGACAGATCCAGGGATGGTCTTTGCTGTGAGAGCCGAGTAAGGTCTCATGTTTGCTTTGGGTCATCCAGATCTCCCCAGCTCTGACAGCCTCTGCTCACCTTTGAGCCTGAGGAGCTCGTTCCCCGAGACACCAACAAACCCTGCAAAAAACAAAAACAAACAAACAAAAAAACCAAAAACAAGACTGAGAGTCTCTTGGCTCGGAGCCACTAAACTGGCCTACCAATAGGCTAACTGTTGGGGTCCTCATTGGAGTGCACACCCTGACTCAGAGGCTGATAAGTGTGTAGCACTTGCTGGGTCTTCATTCAAACTTACCTGACTTAATTTCATGAAGTTCCGTGTGCGGGCACACGCATGCACACATCCTCACACAAAAGCCCTGCTCACACTTGCACTCACAGCCCAGGCCACAGTCACACATACTCATAGCCAAGAATATATGACCCAACTCAACCTGCTGGCCAGTGAGCTGGGGGGTGTGGGGGCAGCAGGTGGGCAAGATGCAGAACTCTGTTAAGTGGGAAGTATGGTCCCGCACACATAGGGGTCTGTTTTTAGCCCCCACTCCAAAAGAAGAGTGAAGCTTCCAGCCAGAAGGGGCTAGATCTCTTTCTGACATGGGAGGTAGCATGCACTGGAGAAGGTGCTGCTACCCAGAACCTTGCCTGGGCTCCAAGCTAGGAGCTGGGGGCTCCCCAGGCCTGGAAATCCCCAGTAGGGTTGTCTCACTCCACCCACACGCCACAAGTCTGGTCATTCTCAATCCTGTTTCTTGGAAGGAGAAATTGGCTCATGATCAGAAGTTCCAGAATTCACTACAGGAAGTGGCCATTGAATGAGAGGAAAGGCCCCCAGTTAAATGAGCCAAGAATTCTGCATTCTGATTCCCACTTCAATGGGCATGGGATGCAGGGTTAGACAGACCTGGGTTCAACCCCAGTACTGCTGTTTAAAAGCTGTCTGGTTTCTGGTGAGTTACTTACTTCACTGAGCCCTGGTTTCTTCTTTTAGGAAAGGGATTACAGTATCTGCCTCAACAGGTTCTTGTGACAGGAATCAGTAGGGCTGATACTCAGCAGGCATGCCAAGATTCTAACTTACTGCTTGGTAAATAGCCATGACTCAGAGCCCCTTGAGTGACCCTGCAAACCAACATCCCGCTACCTTCCCACCATGATTCAGCAACCAAAGGGTTAATATCTAGCCCCTCAGAAGGTCCCCAAGATCCTGGCAACTCTTCTGATTGGTTTGTGCCCATACTGAACTAAATGGGTGCCAGTAAATGCTCTGTAAACTACAAAGTGCTGGTTAACCCCAGATCCACATTTCCAGCTCCAATCTGTCTCCTGGAAGCTCTTCACCTACCTCCTGGTCCCTCCACCTGCATACCTCATGCACATGGCACCCTCATGACTCCCAAACTGAACCAAGTTTCTCGACTTAAACTCATCCCAGGGATTGCCTCCACCTCTGCCCGGCTGCTGCAGCCAGACAAGCCCGGGAGACCCCTGCGTTACCCAGTCTCTTCTCTATCTGGCAATTCTGTTTCCTCTATGTCCCCCAGCTCTGTCCCTCCTTCCTGCTCCCACCTACCTGGTGCCTTCATCATTTCTCTGCTAAATCACAACCACAACCTTCTCACTGGTCTCTGGAGCCCAGCGTGTCCTTCCACATGATTCTCACACTATAGACAGAATCTCCTTCCAAAAGCGGAGTCTCTCATTGGACCCTCAGTGAAAAGTCAGCCAACATTGACATCCCTCAGCAATGATTGTTGGAGGTCTGGGTCCTGGGGAAGGAGACTCTGAGATGAAGATTTGCTTGCAGGGGTTTTATTGGGGGAGTACTTTCAAGGTCTATACCTGGCAGGAAGTGACTGAAGCAAAACTGGGCAGAGGGAAAGATTGGGTTGCAGTGCAGACCCCACAAAGGCCTCGGCCAGCCCCTCAGGAAGCCGTGGAGCTGGAAAGACTCTTCATCGTCGTCCCAAGTTAGGGCAAGGGGCCTTTATACCCCCATGTGAACCAGCCTCTGGATGCAGGCTGGCCCTGGAGGGACCATGGCATTAAGTGAGGCAGGGATGGCGGTGGTGGGAGGAGTCTCAACTGCAGGCTGCCTGCCGTCAGCACTCTCAGCGGCTGAGGGTTGGGGGTAGGAGGCACAGGCGGTCAGCAGCACATCACAGCGCCTGCTACAGAGATGTCCTGGCTCAAGCAGATCCTCAGGAATGTTTGCCACATGATGAAAAGAATAACTCCTCATTGCCTTCAGGACACATTTTGAATGTCTGGTGTCTCACAGGCTCCTCATGATCTGCCCCAACATCCTCTCCATTCTGCCTTCCTCTCGCCCCTCCCCGCTCACACTCACGCACAACTTTCGAAGCATACTGTGCTGCTTGCAGTTTCCCAAGCTCGACATGTGATTTCACACCTCTCTGCTTTTGCACGTGTTATTTCATCTTCCTGGACTGCTTTAAATGGGAAAAAAAGAAACCCTATTCTCTTCTTCCAGCCAATTCCCGATCCTGTATCAAGACTCCAGCTGAGCTCTGCCTCTCCTAGGAAACCTTCTATTAATTCCTCCAAGGTTGGCGCTCCCACCTCACGCAGAGCACAGCCATTGGGTGCTAATCTGCCCCCGCACCCCTCCAGGCCCAGATCCACAGGGCCTGGTTAGTCTGTGACTCAGGATGCATTTGTGCTGGAAGAAGAAGTCTTGGGGGAGGGCAAGGGAGAAGCAATGGCCAGTGTGAAGCCTGGAAGCATGGAAGTACCCAGTGCGTGGGAGAAGGCTGCGCCTCACACTGTTCAACACAACAACATCGTCATCCTTCTCCCCTCACCGCCATCGTCACCATCATCATTCTTGTCATCAAGGCCACACTTTTGAGTGTTGACTATGTACCAGGCTCTGTGCCAAGTGTTTTAGACACGCTTCCCTTTAATCCTGATTTTATCCTCACTATTAATAACCTCCAAAAGTAAGTACTATTATTATCACTATTTTACAGATACAGAAACCAAAGTTCGGGCAGGTTAAGAGCTCTGCCCAAAGTCACACAGCTGGTTAATGATCTGTGTGACCCAAGAACATTCTCTGTTCACCGCCCCGTCAGGGAGCTGGGCCACGCTGATCTCATCCCTTTCCAAGCCTCCCACCCATCACTGTCTGCCTGTCTAAGGAAACTCCTTTCTAAATGAAAGGACGCAGCACTGAGAAAACGTGGGGCGGGTCCAGCTGGAGCAGCCAGGAGACCTGGGAGGGGTGGGGAGAGCGTTCAGACCGCATTTGTCCTTCTAGATCCGTCTGAGATAGGGTTTGGTTCAGCTCCAGCTACTGCATATTGCAGTAGATTTTTGGAGATTTTTGGAGATTTTGGAGATTTTGGAGATTTTGTCCCCTCTTCGTATCTGCAAATAGGGAATCTGAAGTCCCAAAAGGGAAGGGCCCCATCCAAGGTCACACTGACCATCAGGGGTCAACTGAACCTACGGCTTAGACTCTGGGCTCCCAGACCAGGGCCTTGCCCACTGCCAGGCTAACTGCAGCAAAGGCTATTTTTAAGGGATAATTTGAGGGTGTCGGGAAGAGTTCCTCCTCCTCACACAGGAGTGTACCTCCCCAGGCTGCCAGCGATACCTGGAATCCCTCCAGAAGGCACAGGTCATGAACCCTGGGTTCAGGCCCACCGTCTCCTCTCCATCCTCCCTGGGACCCTCCTGCCCAGGCTCCCTCGCCATAGGAAATGTACAAGCAGCCAGGCGCTGGCTCTGAGGAGGCTGTGGAAGGAGGCTGCCCCCAAACCTGGCCATGCCGGGGACAGAGAGACAAACAAGAGGCAGAAGAGCCAAGTGAGAGGCTTGTAGCCAGATTGATTTTAATCAGGCTCCATGCATACTAACCGTGTGACCTCTGGGAAGATATCTGATTGCTGTGGGCCTCAGTTTTCTCAGCTACAACCTGGGGATGAGAGTTACTGCCTGGCAGGGTTGTTGCAGGGATTCAGAGAAGTAGATATTGATGGGATTTGTTGAGGCAGCAGGGCTGGGTGCCCAGAAGGGGTTATCGGTGGCAGCTGGGATTATTCTTGAGTCTGGAGTTGGACAGAGCTCCTGGAATTTATGCTTCTCCAGTCCTTGCTGGACAACACTGGTTTCTCTCTGACCCTGGAGTCCAGCATGAGGCCTGGCCAGGATGCCCAGTACCTAAGGTCTATTGAATTGTATGGAGTTCTGTGCTGGCAGAACTGATCCCAGCGGTCGGGCGATGTAGGAAGAAAGGTACAGTGTAAGGGAAAGCTTCCTGCTACCTGAAGGTGGAAGGACACCATGGAGATGTGGGGAGTTCTCTGGAAGTTTTCAAGTAGAAGCTGGCTGGATACTGAGCAATGATGCCATCACCGAGAATCATGTAGATTCATTGAAGTTATGCGCCTGGGGAGAATGTCTCAGTTGGAAGGCGTCTCACAGGTCCTAAAGTCCAATCCCTCAACATATACATGAGGGGACAGGCCCAAAAAGGGAACAGATCTGCCTAAGATGAGCCATTGCCAGATCCAGGATGAGGAGCAGGACTCCTGTCTCTGCAGAGAGAGGACGAGGGCTGGTGCTATTAAAACCGTTTTATAAAAGAGAAGGCTGAGGTCTGGGGAGAGGTACATCTTGCTGAGGTCACGAAGAGAGTATGGGAGAGATCAGAATCGATCTCTCTGGCCTAATGGTTGCCCCGTGGCTGCCTGGCTGGAGCAGGACCAGGAGCTTGATTCCACACCCAGAAAGGCTGGAATGAATCCTTCCTGGGCCATTCCTGGGGCCATTGAGCAGTGTCTCCTGGCTGGAAAAGATACCAAAGCTCACATTAGCTCTGACATCTGCGAAAGCGTCAGGTCCTGGAGGAGAGGCCTGCCAGGTGCTGACAGCCTGCCCACTGTGCATCTGAGGAGGAATCTGGGCTCAGAAAAGGGGGTGGCTGCTCCAAGATCCCACAGCCACCTTGGCCAGGAGCTGGACTCTCTCAGGAGAGGGACAGAAACACAGAGAGATGGAGACAGAGACGCCAGCTCAGACAGGAGAATGTGCTCATCTGGCCAAGTGGGAGCAGTAAGGAGGAAACATCTCCATCACTTGGCAAATGCAGGCAGCCCCGGGCAGCCCGAGCTCTCAACAGTCAGGGAGCCTTTGAGCACTCAGAGAGAAACAGCCTGGATTTGCTGCGTTCCGGGAGAGCCCCACTGTTCTCTGGGGAAGGAGGGCTCCCACCGCCAGCCTCTACCTTCCCAGTCACTGCTTTCAGTGAGAACAGCAGACACTTCTAACTCCACACAGGCTTCCTGCCTTTGCAAGGGCTGCTCCCTCTGCCTGCATGCAGAACCTCCCTTGTCCCCCTGACTCTTCCTTGCCTTGTCCTTTCAGATGATGCTCTCTGAGGCTTCCCAGGTTGCCTGAGCCAGCCTGGCCTACTCCCTGAAGCAGATCAGATGCCATCTGCCCTGGCCTCCCCAGCCAGAGTGCCTCCTTCCCTCTGCCACAGTACAGGTCACATCCTCGGTCACCATGTCTGTGTCTGCCTCTGGCACCAGAGGGGAAGCCTCTATCAAGCAGGGTCGGGCTCTAACCTAAGGTAACATCCCCAATTGCAGCAAAGGGCTGACTGCAGAGGATCCACAACTTTCAGCCCTCCCTCCCTTCCTTCCTTTCTTCTTGCCACAAATACTGACTGAACTCCTGCGGTGTGCCAGGCACTGTTCTAGGTGCAGGAGCCAGGGCAGTCAACAATACAAAGGCAGTGAACGAAGTCCCTGCTGTGTGATGGCCATTCTAGGAGGGGATGAGGAAGCAGACAATAGTGACAATGTAATCAAGAATGAAGAGAAGTTTGGGTGGTGACAGGTGCTATAAAGAAAGTAAAACCTCGGGGGGTGGTGGCTCACGCCTGTAATCCCAGCACTTTGGGAGGCTGCGGTGGGCAGCTCACGGGGTCAGGAGTTTGAGACCAGCCTGACCAACATGGTGAAACCCCATCTCTACTAAAAATACAAAAAATATAGCCCGGCGTGGTGGCACACGCCTGTAATCCCAGCTATTCAGGAGGCTGAGGCAAGAGAATCACTTGAATCTGGGAGGTGGAGGTTGCAGTGAGCCGAGATTGTGCCATTGCACTCCAGCCTGGGCAACAGAGTGAGACTTTGTCTCAAAACAACAACAAAAGAAAGTAAAACCATTTTTATTGAACTCAGAACTTCAGACAGGAAAACCAGGGGTTGAGACACATACAGTGGGCAGGAAGTGGGGCATGTTCAGCTCTAGACCCTTCAGACCCCTCTGTTACTTTCTTTCTCAAGGGCTGCCACGCACTGGGGGAGGCAGGCGTGTGGGAAGGAAGCCTTGGGGTTCCTTCCCCTAGAAGTGCCAGACGTTTCTCCCACCCACAGACGTACTTTCTGGCTCTCCAGGAATTTGATTCAGCAACAGTAACTTAGCAATTGCTTGTGAAAGTCACAAGAACAGCCTTGAGAGCTCCAGGGCTGGAGATGGCTTCTACCTCTCACTGAGCCTCCCAGCAGCCTGGTGAGGTGGGCGTGATTAGTCCTCCATCGAAGGAGGGCCCACGGTCACACTGCTGGTCCCTGGCCCCACTGAGATTTGAGCCCAGGTCAGGTGACTGCTGGGCCCATGGGCCTCCCGCCACTCCCCATAGCCTCCCAAAGCCTTGGAGGGCAAGCAAGTGGTCCAGCCACAGCCAGAGCCTGGACACCAAGGTCCTAATCCCAGCACAGGTGAACTGAATGGGAGTCCCTCAACTCCTCTGGGCCTCAGTTTCTCTCCGAGGGTAGCTGTGAGCATCAGATAAAGTGCAGCATGCACGCACTGTGGAAATGCCCCAATGCACCTGTCAGCCCCTGCACCCTGAGGCTCCTCCCCTCCAGCCCTCTGTGC
Organism: Saimiri boliviensis; assembly: GCF_048565385.1. Lineage (NCBI taxonomy): Eukaryota > Metazoa > Chordata > Mammalia > Primates > Cebidae > Saimiri > Saimiri boliviensis. The sequence goes on along the minus strand of NC_133454.1, from coordinate 24,908,298 downwards.
CTGGCCAAGTTGGTCAGCCACTCAAGGCAGGCGTGCTGCTGAACACGGGCAGAGGTGAAGCAGCTATGAACTCTGCTCACCTCACAGCCTGGCACAGAAAGCTGTGAACTCTGCTCAACTCTAAGGATGGGGTGGGGCTGAGGGCAGGATGGCCCATCTGGGGAAAGAGGAGGGCAGGATCGAAGGTCAGGTGTCCTGGGTCCACCTGCTGAGGCAGGATGACTCAGTAACATTCCCACTGCCCTCCCCTGAGACAGCCAGCCTCTGTTCACAAGCCTGGAGATGAGGCAAAGCCAGCATTTGCTGAGGGCCTACTATGTGCCCAAGCTTTGTTGGGTGTTACTGAGTCTACTATGTGACACACAGAAAGTTAAGTCACCAGCTCGATGTTGCATGAATGTATTAGTTTGCTGGGGCTGCCATAACAAAGTACCAGAGACTGAGTGGCTTAAACACCAGACACGCGTTTCCTCATAGTTCCAGAGGCTGGAAGTCAGAGACGGAGGTGTCAGCAGGGCTGGCTTCTGGAGGCCTCTGTCCTCGGCTATCGATGGCCAGCTCCGTGTTCACAGGGTGTCCTCCCTCTAGGTGTGTCTGTGTCTGGATTTTGTCTCCTTATCAGGACAATGGTCATACTGGATTAGGGCCCATCCTGCTGACCTCATCTTCATGAAATTATTATTCACCCTGAGCCTCTATGAAAGTGAAGTAATTCAGAGCACAGGCTGTGAAACCAGAGGGCCTGGATTTGGGTGTCAGCTCCATCACTTACTAACTCTGTGAACTGAGAAAGTTGCTGAATGTCTCCATGCCTCAGTTTCCCCCTCTGTAAAATGGGGCTGATAACAGTAGTGTCTTTCACATAGAATGGTGAGGATCAAGTGAGTTAAGATGAGAACCCTATTTTGCTCATTGTGAGCTTCAGCTAAGTTGTTAACTTTACGTTTTATTTTCTGGGGCCGCTGCCACACACGTGCCAACAGCACAAAAACTAACTGCCTGTGGCAGCGCTGCCTCTCTCTCACCGTGTGGTCTCGGACCACCAATTTCCCTCCCTGAGCTTCAGTCTGTAAAATGGGAGTAGGAGCTCCACCTCCCAGGGTCACTCTGAGCATCAGATGTGACCACAGCATAAACACTGGGGAATGTTCTAGGAGTGATTCATCCCTGTAATGACCCCAGAAATGAAAAGGAAAGCATGCCGACGAAGCATCGTTTTTCCATTCTGGTGCAGGGTCTGTCCTGCAGCTCCAAAAGGAGGCCTTAGAGCTGGCTAGGGCGGGAGGCAGGGCCTCAGCTCAGTCATGAGTAGTTCACTGACCCTGGCTGCTCACCCGGGGCTGAAGCATCTCTTCTTTGCAAAATCGTTCCTGGAATGTCTTCTCGGGGAGCACAAAGCTGGTGAACTTTTTTCACCCCTGGCAGGGCATCTGGCTCTGGTCATGTGGTAGCCTTAGGCACAAGCTTACACAACTGTGCTCGGCCTGGTCCTGCCCTTACCCTCTCTTCTCTCTCCTGCCCTCGCCCCCGCTCCTCCCGCCCCTTCTATCCTCTGCTTTCTGTCTGTTCAACTAGACCACCCCACTTCCTCTCTTCACTGCCTGGTTTTGAGGACACACCCAGCTCCTGGGTCTGCACACTGGAGACACCCAGGATTTCAGCCTTTGGGGAGAAGGGGAGGGGCACGTGAGCAGTGGAGACAGCCAAAGCTAAAGCTTACAGGATGGAAAGCACTGCTTTGCTTTGGGCCTGTCGCCTAGTAGGGGTGACCATTGGCTGTGGCTGGGAGGAGGCCGACATGTGGTGGGCAGTGAGGCTGGATAGGCATATGGAACCTCACTTTGTGGTCCACCAGGACATGAAGAGTTGGAGGCTAGAACGGACTGGGTCAAAGCCTTTTTGGTCAGCATTTTTCATGGAACCAGGTCTCACTCGAAGGGTACAGCATGACCCAACGGCATGGCACCGAGGACCTCCCAGAAAAGCAGAGGACAGGCAGGTGAGGGTGATCAGGGGCTCTCAAGTCCAAGAGTCTGAGGTGCAACTCTGTCTTGTCACTCACAAGCCATACAGCCTTGGTCCAAGCATTCGCCCTCTCTGAACCTCAGTTTCCCCATCTATAAATCAGGCTAATAATTGCACCCACCTTGTTGTGAGTACTCACCAAGGTGGCAGTTGTGACATTTTGCACAGCCCACAGCAGGAGCTCTGTAAATATTAACCCCTTCCCCATCACCTGCAGGTCGCAGCCCTGAGGGCAGCTATGTGAACTGAGTCACCCCTGTTATTCGCCAAGGTTTACTAAACACCTGTCCCCATAATTATTGTTATATCGTTATCAATAAATACTAAGCAACTACTATGTATCCAGAATCACATTAATCACTTTACATAAATGATTTTGTTAAAGCCTTTCCACTAACTTGCAAGGTAACAAGACAGTGTTTCTTCATTCTACAGAAAAGTAAATAGTCTTTAAGAGACTCACCAGGAAGTGGCAAAGCTAGGATTTAAACCATACCAGAGGTCACAGCTGGAGATAAGATCTGCAGTTCTTTGGCATCAGGAAGCAACTGAATTCGGAGGGAGCGGGGAGTGGTCCCAGAACACTTCCCACTGTCAACTGTTAGTGGGATGAGAAATCAATTTACAGGGGCATGACCACCGTTGCTATTCCTAAGGGAACAGAACAGAGTAAATATGAAAACTCCGGTGCATATTGCGCACAGCAAGGGTAAGTACTGTCTGCCAAACTTGTGCTTCATATATATATGTTTCCCCAGTTGTACGACAACATGCCTGTCTTACTATGGACTAACTTTTAAAACAAATCTGAAAATCTCTTAACTTCTCTTGCTCAGGGCCAGGACTGATTCTAATATGCTCTTCGAGTAACCTTCTGTGGGGTAACTTCTCAAGTTCTGTTTGTCTTGGGACAGAAGGTAATAAATTGAGCACACAGCCTTTTGCAAACAATAATGCAATCATGCAACAACCCAAGCATGATAACAAAGTTCCCTGGAGTTCACTGGCCCTCAGAATGTTTTGACCTAGTCAAGAGGCTTCTGGGTCATGGTAACATCTTCCCCAACGGGGGGTGGACAGGGGGATGGTCGGAAGGACTTTGTCAGCTGAAATCATCCTGCAAATACGTTGGTATTAGTAAGATGTTCTTGCTCGGGTCATTTTGCTGGCAAAAATAGAAGTGGAATTCTGGGTCCTGCCCCGACCTCCAATTGGGGGCTCTGTGTCTTGTATGGTGCAAGGGAGAATCAGCAGGGTCTGTGTGGTTGGCAAGGGCCGATAGGCTAAAGGGAGGGAGAGAGACCAGCAGAGGATGGACGGAGCGGGGAAGGGATGAGTCTGCAGGCCTGTGTGGGGACAGCAGGGAAGGCAAGAGTTGCCAGGCCTCTGGGAGGAGATCAACAGGCTAACAGGAGGACACAAAGGCCCCCAGCGCCTGTCCTCCCTCACTGTGTCCCCAACACTAGGATTCCCTCAGATGAGCATCTGACAATGGCGAGACCAGCTGTGACTCCCACGCATGTGGTACCAAGGCCTGTCGCCTCAGCCACCCACAAGACCCCATGTCCCGAGACTTGCTCCCCTTCTTTCAGACCCATCCGTCCCTGGGCTCCTCATCCCCTGTACCCAGCCACACTGAACCACTTATGGCTTCACACCTTCCAGTATGGTCTTTGATCACTCTTCTCTTTCTGCCTAGAAGGCCATTAAGTTCTTCACCAAGCCCACATTCCCAGCCCTGTGCCCAGCAGGACTCTCTCAGCCAGGCCCTCCCTCAGGACACTTTCCCTGATGGTCGCTGGCCAGCACCAGGACCCTCTCTGCTCCGAATGCTCTGCACAGATTTCTAGTAGGCACCAAAACTCTTCAGGAACTAAGGTAGGTCTGTGTCAGTGTGCCCACCCCTACTGTAGGCTCCTGGAGCCCAGCGCAAGATTCAACATGTGTCAGAGGCTCAGCAGGTGAACATTTGTTGGATGGATGGATGGATGGATGGATGGAGAGTAAAGACAGTAGGACCCATGGATGGAAGGATGAGATGGGCGAGAGGGAATACATAGTGATGTATGCCATGTGGAGAAGTAAGCAGAGCTCTTGAGCAGGAGTCTAGAAGCTTTCCTGTGACCGTGGACAACTCTCTCTCTCTCTGCATCTCATTCTCCCACCTGTAAAATGAAAAAGGTGTTGGGGTTAAAGACCTGCTTTCCGATCCCCAGGGCTCTCCAGCTCCCATGCTAGTTTCATGGCGGCTGGAGCATCACATCCTATCAGAACATGCCAAGTCAGCTTAGCTCCTGGATGCAGGGATAGGGACAGAGGTCTCAGGGTCTGAGGTTTCAGGTCGGAGGCAGCCTGGAAGCAAAGCTAGGGAAGGGCAGTGCCTCTATTGTAGACCTGGCCTCCTGGAAGGAAACCAGCTCTGGCAGCTGCTCAGGAGACAATTTGTTCCTGGCCTCCTCCCTCTACCACCAAACTAGGAAATTTGGAGGGAGGGCTTGGGATATTTGACCTCACACCCTACAGCCTCTTTACAGGCCACAATCTCCCTCTCAGAGACTGGACCAGAGATCCACGCATGGCTCCACCTAAGGGAGCCTACCTCTCTACTGTGTCCCCTCCCCCAGCCAGGGGCCAAAGCCACTTTCCATTTTTATCTCTTTGTGCCTTCCAAGCCTCCCATACCCCACACTGTGCCCTCCTGGGCCCTGCAGACTAGCTCTTGCCTCAGTTTTCCTGTCCAGTTCTTTTGTTGTTCAGTTTTTTTAAGTTGTGGTAACATGTAATATAAAATTTGCTGTCTTAACTATTTTAAGTGTGCAATTCAGTGGTATTAAATACATTCGTAATGCTATGCAACCACCACCACCACCATCCAGCTCCGGAATTCTTTCATCTTGTAAAACTGAAACTCTTTACCCGTGAAGTGTATGTCTATTAGATCTGCTTGGTTTATTCCTTACTTATCTTCTGTCTGGTTGTTCTATCCATTTTTGAGAGTAGGGTATTGAAATCTCCATGATTATAGAACTGTTTATTTTTTCCTTCAATTCTGTCAGTTTTTTGCTTATATTTTGATGGTCTGTTATTAGGCGTGTAAATGCTGATAATATCTTCTTGCTCTATTGAAACTTTTATTTTTTTCCTGAGACAGGGTCTCACTCTGTCACCCAGGCTGGAGTGCAGTGGTATGATTTCGGTTCACTGCAACCTCCATTTCCTGGACTTGAGTGATCTTCCAGCCTCAGCCTCTGGAGTAGCTGGGACTACAGGCATGAGCCACCATGCCCAGCTAATTTTTGTATTTTTTTGTAGAGACAGGATTTCGCCATGTTGCCCAGGCTGGCCTCGAACTTCTGAGCTCAAAGCAATCCACCTGCCTTGGCCTCCCAAAGTGTTGGGATTATGGGCATGAGTCGCTGCACCCAGCTGAACCTCTTATATAATGCCCTTCTTTGTCGCTTGCAATCTTTGTGTAAAGTCTATTTTGTCTGATATGAATACAGCCAGTTCTGCTCTCTTTTGGTTACTATTTGTTTGAAATGTATTTTTCCATCTTTTCGCTTTCAATCTATTTGTGTTCTTACAAGTATCTAAAATGAGTCTCTTGTAGAGAATATAGCTGAATTGCTCACTTCTATCCATTCTGCCTATCTCTGTCTTGATTAGAAAGTTCAGTTCATTTACAATTAAAGTAATTACTGATAAGGAGGCATTTGCTTCTATTATTTGCTGTTTGTCTTCTATATGCCTTATAGAGGTTTTATTGTGGTTGTTGTTGTTTTGTTTTGTTTTTTGAGATGGAGTTTTGCTCTTGTTGCCCAGGCTGGAGTGCAATGGCATGATCTCAGCTCACTGCAACCTCCACCTCCTGGGTTCAAGCGATTCTCCTGCTTCAGCCTCCCTAGTAGCTGGGATTACAGGTGCCTGCCACAACTCCTGGTTAATTATCGTGTTTTTAGTTTGAACTCCTGACCTTGGCCTCCCAAAGTGCTGGGGTTACAGGCATGAGCCACCACGCCTGGCCAATAGAAGTTCTGTATATTTTCTCCAACACTGTCCTCTTTTGTATTTTGTTTTGTTTTGTTTTTTTGTAATACGACATTTCAATTCTTTTCTCATTTCCTTCTGTATATATTCCATAGCTTTTTTGTCATTGTTAACATGGGGATTATAGTTAACATCCTAAAGTTATAACACTCTAATTTGAATCTATACCAACTTCAATAACACACAAACTGTTTATTTTATTTTATTTTTTAGCGACAGGATCTCACTATGTTGACCAGACTGGTATTTAAATCCTGACCTCAAGCGATCTTCCCATCTCAGCCTCCCAAAATGCTGGGATTAGAGGCATGAGCCACTGTGCACAGCCCACAAATTCTGTTTCTTTAACAATTCCATCCCCTCACCTTTTGGTTGTTGTTATCACAGAACTATATCTTTATTCATTGTGTGCCCAAAACCACATACTAATAATTCTTTTTAAATAATTACCCTCTGAAATTATGTAGAAAACAAAAAGTGAAGTTATAAACCAATGTTACAATAATACTAACTTTTGTAATTACCCACATATTTATCTTTATTGAGAACTTCATTTCTTCAAATGTCTTTGGGTCTCTGTCTAGTGTCCTTTTATTTCACCCGCAGGACTCCCTTAAGTAGTTATTGCAGAAGAGGTCTTGTAAAGTCTTTCATCTTTTGTTCATCTGGGAATGTCTTAATTTCTTCCTCACTTTTAAAGGATGGTTTTGCCAAATATAGGATTCTTGATTGACAGGTTTGTCTTCTAACTATATCATCCCACTGCCTTCTGGCCTCCAAAGCTTCTGATAAGAAATCTGCTGATGGTCTTTTTGAGGATCCCTCGTATATGATAAGTCACTTCTCTCTTGCTGCTTTCAAGATTCTGACTGAGTCTTTGGCTTTTGCCAGTTTGGTTATAATGAGTCTCAATAGGAGTCTGAGTTTATTTGACTTGGAGTTTGCTGAGTTTCTTGGATGTTTACGTCTTTCATCTAATTTCAGATATTTTCAGCTATAATTTCTTCAAATGTTCTCTCTGCTCCTTTCTTTCTCATCTTCTAAGACTCTCACAACGTGTATTTTGGTCCATTTGAAGGTATCCCAAAGGTCCCTTACGTTCTGTTCATGTTTCTTCACAATCTTTTTTCTTTATGTTCCTTAAACTAGACCATTTTTATTACCCTATCTTCAAATTTGTGGATTCTTTCTTTTGCCTCCTCAAATCTGCCTGAATCCCTCTAGTAAACTTTTCATTTCGGTTACTGTTCTTTATGGTTCCAGAATTTCTTTTTGGTTTCTTTTTAGGTTTTCTCTCTCTTTTTTGATCCATTTTGTTCATACATCATTTTCTTGACCTTATTTACATCTTCTTTCAGTTTTTTTTTTAAGTATATTTAAAAGAATTGTTTTAAAGTCTTTTTCTAGTAGATCTGCTGTCAGGTCTTTTTCAGGGACAGCTTCTGTTTATTTATTTGTTTTCCTTTTAATGGGCCACACTTTCCTCTTTCTGTGTATGCTTTGTGTTGAAAACTGAACATCTGACTCTAATGATGTGGTAGCTCTGGAAATCCAATTCTCTTGTTTCCCTAGGGTTTGCTGGGTTTTGTTATTGTTTATCTATAGATGTTGTAGGCTGTTTCTGTGCCCAGGATCAGCTTGAGGTATAAACTGTACTGTTTTTCTGTTGATGTTGTAGACTGTCTCTGTTGTAAATGTCAGCTTGCAGTGTAAATTCAAAGTCTTCTGGAGTCTTCTCTGAGCCTGAACGTTTCCCTTAACATATGTGGTCACTTTCTAACTTTTCCTGTATATACAGTTGCTTTTAAATGTTCTAGTCTTTAATGTCTGGCTCCCAAAGGGGAAACAGAGAAAAAAAAAATAAAGGAGAGGGAAGGGCTCTAGCCCTTTAAATCCTTTGGCAGTCCCTTCAGCTGGAGGAGGAGAGTCTTGCAACAACAGGGGAGATGCAACAACAATGGCCACCTGTTTCTGTGTCTGTATTTCTTTGATTAGAAGCAACAATCAGTGATCAGAGCTCAGATATCCAGTGTTCACTACAGGGTCCTTTTTGTCCACCCTGGCTCTCACAAGCTGTGTGCAGGTTGCTGCTGGAAAACACACAACCACTTAACATGGGGCTGTAACTGCTTTCATGTTAACAGCTGAAATTGACTGAAATCAAGCACAACTTACCGTCCCAGACTTCCCTTGGAAGTTTCATGCCTTCAATAGACTTCAGTGTTCCAAAACAGTTACATCAGGCAGATTCTGCCAGTGCAATTGTTTTCTAGGTGGGAAGATGGATTCCTGATGCTTCCTACTCTGCCATCTACCCAGAATTCTCTTCTCTGTCCAGCTTTACAAACATTTTTCCTATGTTGTAAAGTGAATTAACAAATTATAAGAGAAGTAGCCAACATTCATCAAATACTAATATAGTAATGTGTTACTACATTCCAGGCAGTGTTATACACATGCTATACAGATAATTCATTTAATCTTTGCAACAACATTTGATGTAGGGTCTATGGTTTTCCTCATTTTACAGACAGTAAGCCAAGATTCGGGGGGTGGGGGACGGTTAAGAACTTGCCCACTTTGAAGCTAGGATTCAAACCTGAGGTTTGGCTCCAAAGTCTGCACCTTGCTATAATAAATGAATGAGTGAACAAATGAACAATCTTACTCATTACAGAGGTATCCTCAGTATTCCCTTGCATCACAGAGGAAGGGTCCTAATAGTAGAATTATGGGTTGGGGACGTCAGGGAAGGCCTCCTGGAAGAAGTGATACCTGAGCTGAATTTTGAATAATAAGTAGGAGATGGGGCAGGGCAAGGGGCACTTCTGTGGGCGCAAAGAAAAGCAAAGACCCAGAGGTGGTAAGGAACTGCCAGAAGCCGCAGGAAACCACAACAGCTGGGGATGTTGGAGCATCAGGCTGAGGCAGGGCTGAAGAGACAGCTGTACTGAGGCACAGACCAGGTGTTTCCAGGCTCAAAGGAAGAGAACCTGCGGGAAATGGAAATGTCTTTGTGCAGGGTGGCAGGGCTTGGAGGACAGCGAAAACTGCAGCTGCTAGATTGAACTGAGAAAAGCATCCCAGGCAGGGGAAAAAGCATGGAGGTGGAAGAGTGGGAGAGAAATATTTAGGGAAGCATTTTGATTTGGCAGGATGGGAGAAGCGTCTGTCATGCATTGACTGCTGAGACACCAGCAAAGCCCAGGCACAAAATTCCACCCTGCAGAGGAATGGCTGGAGTTCTGTTCGTGCACCAGTCTTCCGTTCCAGCTGCAATCCTGGGTAAGTCACTTCTGAGCTCAGTTTCTACATCTGTAAAATGGAGGGGAAAGTCAACCACCTAACAAGCCTGTTCAGAGGTTTAATGAGAACACGTGTGGAAAGTCTTCCAACTCCAAGATATTCTGTCCTGTCCTGAAGTCCTTGTACCAATATCAGAATCACCAGAGGAACTTTTAGAAAAATAATCTGCCACATGCCACATCTACAGAGTTGGGTTCGGGGGGTGGGGGTGGAGACTCATTCTTTTTCTTCCAGGTCTTCTTTTCTGCTATTTCCACACATGGTCCTGATGCTCTACTAACTTAGGACCTGCCAGCTTCTGACAGTTGAAAAGAAGAAAATGCAGCAAGATAAATAGAGATCCTGGAGGCTCAAGGAGATATATTGGATCTGAAGGGTTTTCTGGACAGGGCTTGACAGCTATAATGGACAGGAAATGAAAGACCTTTCTCAAAACATGGGAAATGGGACCTTTCTCAAAACGAAAGGACGAATAGTGTCTTTTGACCTCCACTCAAGAGCACTTCAAGAAAAGAGATCTTCAACAGATCACCTCCAGCCACAGTATGGCTGTTCAGGTAAGTCAATGAAAATCACACCACAGCCAGACACTGTGTAATCCCAGCACTTTGGGAGGCCAAGGCAGGAGGAGTGCTTGAGCCCAAGAGCTCGAGATCAGCCTGGGCAAGATGCTAAGACCCCCGTCTCTACAAATAATTTAAAAATTATCGAAGCACAGTGGTGGTGTGCCTGTAGTCCCAGCTACTCAGGAGACTGAGGAAGGAGGATCCCCGGAGCCCAGGAATTCAAGGCAGCAGTGAACTATGATTGCACCACTGTGCTCCAGCCTGGGTGACAGAGTAAGACTTCTTCTCTAGATAAATAAATAAAAGCATACTGCATCCTACAGCTTATAACACATTTGCCTCTGTACTAATTCATTTGATCACCCCAATATCCCTGGGAGATAGGGCTTCTTATTTATCTCCATTTTACAGGTAAGGCAACTGAGGCTTAGGGGAAGAAATGACTTACCCAAAGTCCATAGCTAGCCAGGGATAGAGTAGCAATTTGCACCTGGGATCCTTAGATTCCCAGGCCTTTCTGCTATACCACCTCTGCTCTTTGTGGAGATTATAAAGCAAGAGAAAGAGCACTGGAGCCCTAACTGTTGTGCTAGCTCTGCAGAGAACATGCTATGTAACCCCAGACACATCTCTTGCCCTTTCTGGGCCTCACCACTATCCCTCTGGTGTGGTTGTTTGGATGACATCATGATCTTAAAAGTACCCAGCACAGTCCCTGACATGCTACAGTGGCCACGATGATCACAAGAAGGGGAAGAGAATGGTGAAAATGGTGGTGCTTATATACAAAGGGCATGGCAACATCATAGATGGAGGGGCCAACTTTGCCAGTGAGAGGGCTTCCAGGGGCGAGGACACTGAACAGACTTGATGAATGGAGAAGGTCCACCTCCTTTCCCTGATTTCTAGGTGACTAGGGGACTACAGCTTGGGATGTGTAAGAGGGGTGGCCAGAACTGATGCTGGAGAGTTAAGGTGAGGTGGGGGCATATCACATAGGCCTGGAATGCCACGCCAACCATTTAGCTGTTGCCACTGAAAGGCTTTAAGCAGGCCAATGTCATGATCCATTTGCAGATTTGCAGTTTAGAAAGGGCACTCTTGCTAGAATGTGGGAAGCAGGCAGAAGAAGAAAGTCTAGAGGCACAGAGATTCTCAACTGAAGGCACAGTGGGGTAAAGTTCATGGAGATCCTCCAGCTGAAGCCCGGAGGGTCACCTCCCGCTAAGGGGAGATCAAGAGAAATGATGAATGTGGAAGTATTCAGAAACTGCTGCCAGCTATCAGCCAAAGTGTGAAGGGCTGTTGATGACTTTTATGTTAAATGTGAGGGCTGGAGCCTCCAGTTCGCTGGCTCGACCCTGCACATACAGTGCAGTGGGAGTTAGCATCCCTGAGTTCTCAGGAAATGAGTCCTTTCGTCTCCAGGTCTCAGATGCTGAACTTGAGACTCACTAAACAATTCCACATGGAGCGGAGGATGGAAATCCTTCGTCCAGAGCAAGGTGGGGAGGCCATTCCTTCAAACAAATGTCCCTATGGGAGGGGTGGAAGCAGCAAGAATACAAGCTAGACAAGCCAGAGAGTCCGGAGGTCATTCCCGGGCACCCCTCCCCTCCCAAGCCTGCTGGGCTTTCTAACTTCTACACCAATCCCTGATGGAAGACCTTTAGCAGCCGCACAAAGAAGCTTCCTGTGAGCCAGAATAATGCTTCACCTAAATTACCCTGTTGATTCCTCACAACAACCTCTTCTATAGTTGCAGAAACTGAGTCTCAGAGAGGCTAGGTAACTTGCCTAAAGTTACCCAGAGCTGGTAAGTGGCAGGGCTGGAACCTGAATAATCCTGTCCGAGCTTGGCCCTCACCGGATGCTGATTGCAGGTCTCTCTTCCATCAAGGGCGGGGGGGGGGGGGGGGGGGGTGGGGATGGGGGGCGGGGAGGTGGCGGGGGACCTTTAGAGAGGGGAGGGTATGGGAAGGTCGGAAATGGGAGGGGTCTGGCTCCTCCCTATAGGCCCCAGGGGGTGTGGAGTGGGGTCCCTGCAGCTCTTTTAAGCTCAACAGTGAGGAAGACACTGGATACCAAATGGCCCATGGTGCTATCCCAAAGACTCAGGAGGAGTCTGAGCTGGATGATCACAGCAGGCCTCCTAGTTGTGGAAGCTGGGATTCTAATCAGGAGAGGACAATGGATGGAGAGGAGAGAGGAGAGCTCTCCCTGCCTCCACACATACAAGACCGGACTCCCAGCCTTTTCTCTGCACCTCCCTAACTGGCAGGGTCCACAGGTCTCAGCCCAAGCCATTTCCAAGACCATAAAATGGCTCTGAGTGCAGGGAGGACCTGCAAGACCAGTTTGTTTTCTGGGCGGCAAATTTGATTTTGCTGCCCTGAGGCCTGGGGTAGTGGCCTCTACTCCTACATCACTATCTCCCTACTTTTCTCCTTCTTCCCAAGGTACACAAGTGTGCATGCACACACAGACTCAAGCAACTCCTTTTTTTTTTTTTTTTTCCTATGAATAAGAAAAAGTAATAAAGAAAGAAGAATCAAACAGACAGGGTGTGTTGACAAGTGTGAGCCACTGCAGGGGGGGACACTGCCCAATCTCCGCACCCTGGGGCCCTCTCCAAAGTCTAGGAGAAGCTCCAGGGAGGTCCAGGGCCCAAGACCAAAGCCTCTATGAACTCCCCCACCTGTGAACTGCCCCTCCCAAGGTAGGTATTGTCTGGGTGTGTAGACTGGAAGCCACACACACACCCAACTCTCCCCTCCTAGGGAATGCATCCACCAGGTCATTTCTCCTTCAAACCCTCATTTTAAAGTGTCTTGGATGCTTTCCTGCCCTTTTTAGCATAAAGAGGGGTTAGAACCGAGGAGCTGCAGCAGGGGGAATAGACCGAATCTGCTGCCTACTCACTCGCCAGTTTCCCTTCTTAGAACTCTAACCAGAAGTCAATGGTTCGCTCCATAAAAGAAAAACTCAGATCTGTCGACTGTCTCTCTCCTCTCCTGCCGGCTTTTCTGCCCGAGCCGGGCTCTCTCTTCTCTGTGGGTTCGTCTTTCACCAAGTCTTTCTCTGCTTCAGATTCTTGGTTTCTGGCTCACTGTCGTCCCTGAACCTCTTTCATTCTTTAAAAAAAAAAAAAAAAAAAAAAAATGGGGAGGGGCGGTGAACATGCAAAGAGGAAGCCGTCACCCACCCACCCAATCTCTTTCTTACTAGCAACTGATTCCCTCTTTCTCCACACACACGTACACGCACACACACACGGGCACGTACTCCGGCGACCTCCAGATGTTCCCGACCGTGCGGCCATCTGCTTAGATCGCTGGGGCGCGCAGGGGGAGGGGGCAAGGATCCGGGATGCAGGAAGCTGCGAGCAAAGCCGACTGGAGGGGGCGGGAGCTACGCACTTTTGAGACGCTCCCTAGGGTGGAACCCCGGCTCGGCGCGGGCTCCGCGGGCGGGGCGCGCTCCGAGAGAGGCTGGCACTTTGGCGACATTCCCTGAGCCGCCACCCGGCGCCCGGCAGTGGGGAGCCCGGCTGCGGGCGGGGACCAGGGGGCGGGCCGCGTCGAGCGGAGAAAAGCGCCGGCCTCAGGGCCCGCGGCCGGGCCGCCGGGGTGAGCGTGCCGAGGCGGTGGCGGCGCCGGCTTCCAGGTGGGTGCGGGTCCCCCGGCGGCGCGGGCGTCCGCGCTGTGGGCGAAGCCCCCGAGCCTCCGACCCCGTCCTCGCCGCCCGTTTAGCGGACGGGGGCGCCGGGCTCAGGGGCGGGGCTGGGTCCCGCCGAGGCCGCTCAACTTTCGCCGGACGCCTGGGGCTGGGCGGGAGCGGGGGACGCCGACCCAGGGGAGAGGGCGTTCGGGAGACAAAGGCTCCGCTCCCGGGCGGGGGGCGCGTGGGTCGGCGCCTCTGGGGTCTTTGTGCGGACACGTGCACCTCACGTTTGTGGGTCTTTGTGGATTTGCGGTCGGGGACGCGCCGCTGCCGGTGCCTTTGTGTGTCCGCGGCTTTGCGTGGCTGCTCCGCACCCGTATCCACGTTTGCGGGCCTGCGTTTGGCGGAGGGTGTCAGTGGGCGCATCCCGTGTGTCCGCGTACGTGGTCGGTGCCTGCCGACGTGTCTGGGCTGGGTGTCCGCGGAGGGTGTGCGCGCCGAGAGGCCGACGCCGCCCCACCTCCCCGCTCCCCCGCTGTCCGCCCGGGCCCCTGACTTGGCTCCAAACTTTTCTCCCGGTTCCTCGGGCAACAGCCCCCGTCCTCCCCACCGCAGCTCGGCCGGGGGCGCAGGCAGGCCGCCCCTCTCCCTCCCTCTCCCCCTCCCCCTCCCCCTCCTGAGGTCCCACGACCGCGAGGGGCTGCAATGGGATTGGTGATCCAGGGATTGGCAGCGCCTTGGGACTGGCCGGGCCGGGCCGGGCCGGGGCTGGGCGGAGAGTGCGGACTCCCCGGCAGACCCCCGCGGGAAGGCGGAGGTGAGCGGTCGGTCCCGGGCTCGGGCTCGGGGTTGAAAAGAGGAAGGGACTGGGCGGCTGGCGTTGCCCTCCCTGGCTTCTTGGAAAGAGTGTGACCCAGAGAGATATGTCTGTTGGGGAGACCCGCCCCGCTTTGAGACCCGCTCTCCGTTTGCAGCCCAACCCCAGAGTAGGGGGACCAGACCTCTGACGCGGTAGGCGAGAGGGCGACCGCCAGTCCAGATCCGGGCATGCCCGCGGCTGGGGGCAGTGGGAGCCTTGCACACTTAGGTTTCAACTGGGACGGCCACTGGCCCACTGCACTGCGCTGGCAAGTTGCTCAGCTTCGCAGAGGCGCGGTCACTCTGGTACGGACAGGGCCAGAACTCCCTCGCGGCTCGGGGTGTGCGATGGGAATAACCAGCGCTTCTGGAGCCGGGCGGAGAGCGGCACCCTTCGAGGAGGTGACTCAGGTCCGTCGATCCTTTTTTCATCCTTGCGCGCTCTACCCTTCGGGTAAGTCTAGACTTGCAGCGCCGGACTGACGGGAGAGGAGGGACGGACTGACGGGAGAGGAGGGACGGAGAGCGTCAGGAGCCTACGGAACTTTTGAGCCTAAGTCGCAGAGATAACCCTAAACACCCTCTTCCCCACCGCTCACTCCAGTCTTTAACCAAGAACTTTGTCGGATGCTGCAGACATGATGGGAGGACACAGGCCGCTAACCCGGGAAAGCGAAAGCCGCGGGCATTTTCCTTTTCCTCTCTGGTCTCAGTTTCCCTTCTGGTAGAGGAGGTATTAATAGCCTCTCCTGTTCTGCTGACTGCTTCAGATCCCAGAACCTAGAAACACTTTGATGTTTAACCGACACCCCCATTCTGACCTGACCTATTCCGAGGCACTACTTTGCTTCCCAGGAAGGCTGCAAGGGCCATCGGCCACCAGCCTTCCACCTACCCTTCCTCCAACATCAGGTTGAAAGACAAAAACGAATAAATGAGTCAAAAATGGAGTGAAGGGCGGGGGGTTGACCTTTTCTCCTCTTACCTTTTAAATCACAGTTTGTAGGTGGTAGAGTCCAGATTGGATTTCTTCTTAATCATAACTCCTGGGTCAACACAGGGGATGCACTTAAGAGTTCTTGCATCCTTTCGAAGAGCAAAGCTGGCGTGGGCACTAAGGATAATTCCTAAAGAGGGCTGGGTCCTCCCTGAAAGTCCACTGGCGGAAACAAGTCCTAAGAGGTTCTGTGGGAATAACCCCGGAGGGAGGGGCCTGACCGGAGGTTACTCCTGCTCACGGTTTTGAAGTTAGTGGTACACAGGGGAGGCAGGAAGTGTCTCCCACAAGAGGAGCAGCATGTGCAGGACCTATGCGTGAAAACAGCACAGGTGGTCAGCATGGTAGACTGTCAGATGCAAGGTCTCGAGGGTGGTGAATTGGAATTGAACTTGAGGCTGGAAAGGAAGGCAGAGGCCAAATCACCAAGGCCTTGAATGCCAGGCTGAGAAGCTATATTTGAGCCTGTAGGCAATGGAGAGCTCCTGGAGGGTTTAAACCGGCCCAGCAGGATGGGGTTGGTGATTTATGAAACCCTTCTCTGGCTTGTGGGTGGTGCCGGAGGCTGGGAGACCAATCTGGATTTTACTCTCACTCCGTTCCTTCCTACCTCTGTGGCCTGGGACAAGTAACTTACTTAACATGTGAGGATACTAACTCCTGCTTCACTGATCTGGTGCGTTAAATAAGATAATGAATTACATGTGCAAATAAATGAAAAGTGGTTTGTAGTGTGTATTACATTGTGCCAACATTTGTTGGATTGCATGAACAATAGAAGGCAGGGACAGCTTTGACTCTGGTCCTAAACCTGATTTCACCAGTGGGCAGAGCCCTAAGCATCCTGCAAGGTTGCACCAATTGTTACGTTTCCCACAAAGCAGAAGGATGCTTTCTGTCCATGACATTTCATTCATCTGACTTCTCCCCTTCATGTGGCCAGGCTTCATGCAGGCAAGGAGGTAGACACACATACATAGATGGTCACAGAAGTGGGCCAGTACCTTGACAGGGGCAGCCCAAGGGCCATGGGAGCTCACAGTGTGGGTGGCCTTTCCTGGATGAGGGACAGATTGGACTGGGAAAACCTCACAGAAGAGGTGGCTTTTTAAATCACACATGTGAGAGTTTGCTGGTAGACAGAAGGGTATCTTTGTTTTTCATCAGAGGGAACAGCCTGCGCAAAAAGGTAGGTGGCTCTAGAAGAGTCAGGCCTCTGGACTAGAAAGCTGTCTCTGTGGGATGGGTTTAAAGAGGGAGCTGTGGTGGGGTCCCAGTCTTCTGTTGGGAAGTGCATTCTGGTACCCAGCACGGCTGGCAGTTGGAGGCAGGGCCAGGAGTGAGGCTGTTGCAGCAGGCCTCCTGAGCCCAACCAGGACAGGTGGAGGACTGCCCGGCTTAGGGATGAGGGAGAGGGAAGACGGTGACCCCACCTGCCCCGGGGGAGCTGCAGATTTGATGCTCCGCCCTCGTTCTGTCACAGGTAACACAGCAGCTTCTGCCTCCTCTGACCTCTGTGACCTTTCCAGCTAACCCTTCCCAGTCTCTTGGGAGTGGCTGGTCAGCATCTTGTAGCCACACCGGGACCCTGGACGGTGCGGGAAAGAGGATCCAAGGCCTCTGGGATGAACTGTGGAATCCTCTCCATCTTCAGCCCCTGCCTTGCCTCAGGATTTGCGGGGATCACAGCTCCTTTTTTCGTCCCCAAAATCACCCACTGGGGACAGGAACCAAGATTCAGTGAATACCAGTGTGTGCCAGGCTGGGTCTGGGTCTTCACTTTGCCTCATGTAATCATCACTGCGACCCATTGGGACCAGCGCTAGGATTATCTCCATGTTGCAATTGAGGACTCAGAGGGTGAGGGCACAGGCAAGCCTCAGCAGTGAAGGCCCTGTAGAGTTGGAACCCAGACTGCCTAGCTACAAAACTCCTGTCCTCTGCCCCATAGCGCCTCCTCCTGTGACCATGTACGCTGCCTCGGGTTGATGGGAACTTGAAAATCTTCGGGAAGAAGACATTGGAAGGAGACAATCGTATTGGGAACCTTGCCCATCTCCCTGTAGATTATCCTCCTGGGGTAAGTTGCTAGGCTTACAGATCCCTGGGATCATGTCATGGAGGAGGCCAGATACTGAATGTCAGAATACCTGGGTCCTGGGTCCAGCCCCAGTCCTCTCTGGCTATGCGACTCTGGATGGATCACAGAACCTCTCAGCTTCTCGACACAGCTCTGGGCTTACAAACCACTCTGGGCTTCTTTACACAGCTGTAAAGTAGATATAATGCCATCTAACCTGCTGAACCTGCAGGGTGACTAAACAGACGGTAGTTGAGGAAGCAAGGGAGAGGGTGAGAGGTGTCCTTTGGTGGGGTGGCAGAATTCTAGGTGGTACCTGGTGCATCTTTACAGGGTGTCTGCTCTGTACCAGGCTCAGTGCTCAGCTGCAAGGGCATAAAACAGTACCTGATCCCATCCCTGCCCACAGTAGGTCAGACAAGTAAACATGTAAGTACAGTCCAGCATGACCAGGTCTAAGCTGTCTTGCACGTGTACTCATTTGTAAGTTAAGGCAGAGTGGATTTGGAGCTAAGACATCTGGGGTTGAGTCCTGGGTCCTCTCCTTCCCAGCTGCATAACATCCATTTCTTTGTCTGCAAAGTAGGGACGTAATCCCGAGTCAAGACCATGGTGAGGCAGAAGTGAGATGCTGGCAGAGAGCACATGGTAGGCTGCTGTGTTTGTCCAGATGTGCTGCATTAGTGGGTCTGTTGCAAGAGCCGGCCCTTGGGGCTCCAGGAGTCTGGCCTTGAAATTCTTTCTGCCTTGCGTTTCCAGAGCTGACAAAGTGGTTGGAGGGCAGGACGTTTCTGAACCGTCCACCTGGGGATTTCCTTGGCATCAGCCCGAGTGAGCTCATGACTGAGGGGAGCGGGGTGAGAGGCAGCGAGGCTCTGAGGAACAACTGGTCGAGACAAAGGCTGGTCTTAGGTGGGTTCTGGGGCCCTGTGCCAACAGCGCCCTGTGGAAGTTGTCGAGGGTGGCAGAGGGAGCTGAAAGATGTTACAGACCAGAGATGCCGTAGTGTAGCACTAGGGGCAGGCAGCTGGGGCCAGGTGGGTTCAAGCTTGAACCCAACACCCAGAAAGCTCTCTTTGGAGAAGAGAGTTCACAGCTTTACCAGCAGACACCAGGGAAGTGCCTGGAGAATGTTAGCACAGGCAGTCTTGGACCTGCTGCACTCCTGGCACTGCACTGGGAACTTGAGTGGGGAGGAACATGAAGAATCACATTTCGACTGCCTTCAGCAGGCTTGGCAAATCACTGTCACTGTCTGCCACATGTTGAGTACTAGTATGGCAGATAGTGAGTGGAATCCTTGCCATTCTGTCGTTTACTCCTTTTAGCAACGCCGTGTTCTTCGCCCTGTTGAGGAGCCTCGGAGCATACAGAACTGTACCTAGTAGGTACAGAACTAGGTTCACACCTGGTCTGGGTCTTGCAGTTGACCTGTTCATCCTGCTCTTATTCCACACACCCTCTAGGCCTGGCCCTGATCCCAGGTGGGGGAAAGAACACACAGGTGAAGTAGGCAGGGCACTGCCCCAAGCTGCTCACACATCAAGTAGGAAAACAGCAGGTAACTCACAGCAGAGAATTTACTGAAGGAGGCCTGTGGGGTGAGAGGCCAGGAGCGAGGGTGGCCTGGGGCCCAAGTGGACAGAACAGGCTTTGTTCTGCTGGGAGCAGGCCAGGGGTAGGCGGGATGGCTGCGTGCAGTTCTGGCAGTCATGTGAGGCATCAGGTCCCAGGTCCCGGGCCCTGCTCTGCCACTCCTTGCTATCACTGCCATTCCTTGCTGTCACTGCCCCTCTCTGGGCCCCAGTTGCCCATGATTCCTACGGGGCCTTCCAGCTCCCAGGCCCTGGAATTCTCCAAGTTTGGAGATGTGTTAGCAGAGACTGAGAGTTGTTCAGAGTCCAGTAAGGTGAAGGCTGTTCCCATTCTGGCTATCAAGGAGAGTTTCAAATCTCGATAGGGGGCTGGGGACAGGTGGGAAGGGGAGAAGGTGGTGACAGCTTGCAGGTGCCTCGTGCATGGGAGAACTTGATTTCTGTGGGTAAAAAGCAGAACCCAAGAGGTTTGATAAAGGGAGTGATGTTGCCGAAGCTGTGTGAGAGGGTCTCATAGCAGTGTGTACGGTGTCACCTGGGGAGACCTGCCTGGAGCCTGTTGAGGACATACCATTTACTCTTTGTCCTTGTAGGCCATCAGCAAACCTAGAGTCACTGTGGACCTGGCCGTGTTGGCCCAACAATGCATGATTCATGGTGCCTGCACTGGAAACCTTACAGTATATCCCCAAATCACATGGATGCGGTTTCTAAGCGCATGTTTTCCTGTTCTTGTGTTATGTAACCTGGTCAATCAGTGGATATCTCTTATCTTCAGGTCAGGGTTTGGAAAAAAGTGTGGAATCTTGGCCCAAAGATCCCTTTCTCCCTCAGCCTTCTTTGGTGGCTGCCTGTCTTCGCTTCTCTTTCCCCTGGGGGTAGCTACAATACGGGTCCCAAAGGGAGGCAGTGTGAATACTGTTACACAGATCAGATAACCAGGGCTCGAAGAAATAAAGAAAACTGGGGAGGTCACGTAGATAGTGGCAGCTGTGGGACTAGAGCCCTAGTCCCCTGGGTCCAAAGCTGATGTTAGTGATCTTGTTTTAAGTTGGCCTTCTGTTCTCATTGCTGGTCTGTAAGCCCCATGAGGACAGGGACCCTATTATCTATCCCAACCCCCCTGCCCCCACCCCCGACACTCCCCCCCCTGGTCTAGCCTAGTGCTTTGAATATACTTAGTAGAAATTTAGTCCATGTTTTTGTTAAACTTCAAAATCCTGCAACTCTAGAGTTGGATTATCTAAACTGAACCTCTTACTGTGAAGCTGGAGAAACTGAGGTACAAAAAGAGGAAGAGACTTGTCCAGAGATGAGATGAGGACAGTCCATGGCAGAGCAGGCACGGAGACCTAGGGCTCCTGATAGTCCTGCAGGACTTCTCTCGTCACCATGCACAGTTGCCCTGTCACCTCCCTGTCAGTGCTCCAGAGTGTGGGGAGGGAGGTAGTGGGTGACTGTGTCTGGGGGGACTTCATTTACATTGACTGCACACCTGTTAATGTCCTGGAGCTGTACTAGGCATTTCACACGAGTGATCTCTAGCTCTTGCCGCAACTCCTTGAGGAAGGGATTGTTAACTCCATTTTAACTCCCCATGACATCTGATATGGATTGGCTGTGCCCCCACCCAAATCTCAACTTCAGTTGTATCTCCCAGAATTCCCATGTGTTGTGGGAGGTGCCCAGTGGGAGGTAATTTAATGGAGGAAGCTTTTGCTTCCTCCTCATTCTCTCCTGCCACCGCCATTTAAGAAATACCTTTTGCCCTCCACCATGATTGTGAGATCTTCTCCAACCACGTAGAACTGTTAAGTCCAATTAAATCTTTCTAGTGTCTATTGGCTAGTCTCAGGTATGTCTTTATCAGTAGCATGAAAATGGACTAATACAGTAAATTGGTACCAGTAGAGTGGGGCGTTGCTGAAAAGATACCTGAAAATCTGGAAGCAACTTTGGAACTGGGTAACAGGCAGAGGTTGAAACAGTTTGAAGGGCTCAGAAGAAGACAGGAAGATGTGGGAAAGTTTGGAACTTCCTATAGGCTTGTCAAATGGCTTTGCCCAAAATGCTGACAGCAATATGGACAATAAAGTCCAGGCTGAGGTGGTCTCAGATGGAAATGAGGAACTTTTTGGGAACTGGAACAAAGGTGACTCTTGTTATGTTTTACCAAAGAGACTGTCAGCAATTTTCCTCTGCCCTAGAGATTTATGGTACTTAGAACTTGAGAGAGATGATTTAGGGTATCTGGTGGAAGAAATTTCTAAGCAGCAAAGCATTCAAGATGTGACCTGGTGCTGTTAAAAAGCATTCTGTTTTATAAGGGAAGCAGAGCATAAAAGTTTGGAAAATATGCAGCTTGACGATGCATTAGAAAAGAAAGTCAAGTTTTCTGAGGAGACATTTAAACCAGCTACAGGAATTTGCATAAGTCACAAGGAGCTGAATGTTAATTCCCAAGACAATGGGGAAAATGTCTCCAGGGCATGTCAGAGTTCTTCAGGGCAGCCCTTCTCCTCACAGGCCTGGAGACATAGGAGGAAAAAATGGTTTCATGCGCCCGGCCCAGGGTCTCAATGCTGCGTGCAGCCTAGGGACTTGGTGTCCTGCATCCCAGATGTTCCAGCCACGACTAAAAGGGGCCAAGGTACAGTTCAAGCCATAGCTTCACAGAGTGCAAGCCCCAAGCCTTGGCAGGTTCCAGAACCATTATTCAGTGGCCCTGGGCAGGTGACCCAATCTCTGAGCATCCACAGAAGGGGATAATTGTTCGTTTTATAAAATCCAAAGTGTAGCTTTTGTTCATTTTGCAAAACCCAAACCAAAGCTCAATACCACTGGCAGCTTTCATGTGGTGTTGAGCCTGTGGGTGCACAGAAGTCAAAAACTGAGGTTTAGGAACTTCTGCCTAGATTTCAGAAGATGTAAGGAAATGCCTGATGCCCAGGCAAAAGTTTGCTGCAGGGGCAGGGCCCTCATGGAGAATCTCTGCTAGGGCACTGCAGAAGGGATATGTGGGGTCAGAGTCCCTACTGGAGCACTGCCTAGTGGAGCTGTGAGAAGAGGGGGACCATCATCCAGATCCCAGAATGGCAGCTCACACTCTGTGCCTGGAAAAGCTGCAGACACTCAACACCAGCCCATGAAAGCAGCCAGGAAGGAGGCTGTACCCTGCAAAGCCACGGGGGCAGAGCTGCCCAAGACCATGGGAACCCACCTCTTGCATCAGCGTGACCGAGGTGCGAGACATGGAGTCAAAGGAGATCATTTTAGAATAAGATTGGACTGCCCTGCTGGGTTTTGGACTTGCTGGGGCCTGTAGCCCCTTTGTTTGGCTAATTTCTTCCATTCGGAACACGTGTATTTACCCAATGCCTGTACCCCCATTGTATCTAGGAAGTAACTAACTTGCTTTTGATTTTATAGGCAGAAGGGCCTTGTCTCACATGAGACATTGGACTGTGGACTTCGGGTTAATGCTGAAATAAGTTAAGACTTTGGGGGAGTGTTGGGAAGGCGTGATTGGTTTTGAAATGTGAGGACATGAGATTTGGGAGGGAACATGGGTGGAATGATACGGTTTAACTGTGCTGCCCCCCAAATCTCAACTTGAATTGTATCTCCCAGAATTCCCACGTGTTGTTGGAGGGGCCCAGTGGGAGGTAATTGAAGCATAGGGGGCCGGTCTTTCCCAAGCTATTCTTATAATAGTGAGTAAGTCTCACGAGATTGGATGGGTTTATCAGGGGTTTCTTTTGCTTCCTCCTCATTCTCTCTTGCTGCCGCCATGTACGAAGTGCCTGTCACCCTCTCCCACGATTGTTAGACTTTTCCCAGCCATGTGGAACTGTAAGTCCAATGAAATCTCTTTCTTTTGTAAATTGCCCAGTCTTGGGTATGTCTTTATCAGCAGCGTGAAAACAGACTAATACAACTTTCCAGAATTGCACAGCGTAACAAGTCACTCCTGCTAAGGACGGTCAGCCACCTTCCTCTTCCAATCCTCAGTTCCTCTGCTGTCAAAAGGGGATGAGACTGCTGGCTCACAGAGTGACCGTGCGGACTGAATGAAAGCATGTGTGTCTAGCACTAGCAGAGAGTGAGGGCTGGCCCTGACTGTCACTGTCGGCACTTCCCACTGTGAATGCCCAGCCCTGGCCCAGCACAGAGCAGGGACCCTGGGAGAGGTGTCCACTGTACAGAGCTGAGCAGGGAGTCTAGTCCAGTGCCCTGGGAGCATCTGCAGGCAGTTACCCAGGTAACTCCTGCCTTTTTACTACCATTACCTCAGTTCCGTATCTTCTGGCCATTTGGTGATGACTGCCCTGCGCATGTGCACGGCCCTTGACAGTTTGCAGTGAGGACTAATCAACTTAGGTGAAGATGGCAGGGTTGAAATTGCCACCCCGTAGTGCAGAGGATGAGGCTGAGGCCTAAAAGGGGCAGCAAGAGGTCCCCTCTGGCGAGTCAGCATTTGGGCTGTGTTTGAGCTGCTGGTTACATAAGTGGGAGCTCATAAGAGGCCGCTTGGCATTTCACAGACCCCTTGTATAATCACCTCTGGGAATCAAAGGGTAATCTCGGGGCCTTTGTGGTATTTGTTTAAACCCCAGGAAGGGTGGGTATGAGCAGATCAGCTTAGCAAGGGAGGTGGGGCCTTTGGTGGTAATGAGCCCTGCAGTGAGGAACTCACCCAGGGGAACAAAGGGGGCCTGAAGCAACTTAATATTTTCCTTTTGGTTCCAGACATTGGAACACTCTGTCTTGCCTCAGCTGGGACCATGCCCAGGATGCACCTGGGCTGGATTTAATCCTCAAATTGGCCTCTACAAAGAAAGGGGTGGAAGAGGAGGGGCCCACATGGGGAGGGGAGCAGGGGAGAGGAGCCCCACTTTTCCCTGCCCCTGGGCAAAGCCAGAGTGCAGAACAAGTGGCTAGCCCTTTAAAGTTTCACGCAGGGCTGGTAATACAATCCTGCTGCTCCCTCCCCACCCACCCGCCAGTCTGGAAGGTGGGCAGGTCCCTGGCCCATCTCCACCCCCTCTCCCACCCGCTTCCTGAAGGCCAGAGGGAGGGATGGGCAGGACAGGGGGCCCAGAGCAGGGCCACCCAGATGAAGAGCCCTGCTGGAAGGAATCTTAGTGCCTTCTGTTTCCCAGGCTGCAGGATGCCTTGCAGGCCAGGGGTCACCACAGACTATCCAATTGGTCAACTTAGACGCTCCCACTGCCCAACTTGTCCTCATGCTGGCACCACTGAGCCACAACCATCCCAGGAGCTACAGTGGACATGAACAGAGCCTTTGAATCCAACAGCTGTGGGTGGTGTGCCCATGAGATGTGATAACATGTATGTAGTTCCTGGCATCTGTGGCAGCCACCATTGTAATTATACAGAGGGAGACAGATCTGGGGAGAGGAAGTGGCTCACGGCATAGCATGTGTCAGTGGGAAAAGCCCCTCCTGCCTCTCCACCAGCTACTTTTCCAGTCCCGCCGGAAGCAAGGCATGTGACTAGAGGAATTGGAGTGCGCCAGGCCTGGGTCCCATTCCTGCCCTGCATTTTACTAATTTGGGGTAAAGCCCTTTTTCTTTCTGAGCATCTGTTTCTTCATCTGCATAATGAGAGAAACAGCCTAACTGCCTGCCTAAGGTTAAAGGAAGCACCAAAGAGATGCAGTAGCTTAATCTGCTGTGGGCAAGGGGCAGGGTAAGGGGGAAAGGGGCTCGGGACAGGTGTCCCCAAAACCCATCTGGGAGTCTAGATACCCAGGTTGGACACCAGGGTGTCCAATGAGAAGGGAAGATCCTGCCTCTGGACGACAGGCTAGGGGGATGGGGCAGGTGAAGTAGGGGTGCAGGGGGGCAGTCACTGCAGGCCCCATTGCAGGGAGAGAGCCTTGATCTTGAAGGCTGGAGTGTGGGTCTCAGGCCTGGCTCAGCCCTGGCCAGACCACAGCAGTGGATCATGCTTTCTCTGTCAGTATCCCTTGAGTGCCAGTCCACTCAGCTGTGTGGCTGTGCAAAAGTACCTTAACCCAAGGCCCAGTCCCTCTTGGTAAAAGAGAGAGAATTTTCTGCCTGGCAAGGTGGTCGTGAGGGTCAGATGCAACCGTGCTCTGGGGCAGCCAGAACAGCAGCCGATGCGTAACACTTGCTCAGCAGAGAATGGGGCACCCTGGGCATACCCTCCCCTCAGCCCTGTGGATAAACCTCTCCCCTGGGGTCCAGGTCTAAACCAACCCAGAGACTCTGGACTGTCAGAGCTGGAGAGGCCAGCCTGAAAAACCATCTAGACCAGTGGGTTTCATACTGGGTTCCTAACACCCTAGGCAGGGATAGTGGGCAGAAGTAGAAGGCTGTAGGTCCTCACTTCAGCTGGACCAGGCCTGCCTTCATCTGCTGCTTCTAGTTGAAAATTCACCACCATGCCTCACTCTCATTACCAGACGGAGAGGCAGAGGCCAGAGAGGCGCGGGGACTAGGGACTCTGGGGAGGAGTGTTCAGGAAGCATTCCAGGAGGTCAGGGACTGTGACACCTTCCAGCGGTGTCTAGACTGGGCTCATGTCTGGGCTCATGTCCTGTACGGTGGGTTTAGACTTTCTGGTGCATTCAGTCCTCACTTGTGGCTCTCTTTCTAGCCCCCACCATGCCGTGGCCCCTGCTGCTGCTGCTGCTGCTGCTGCTGCTGCTGACCGTGAGTAGGGCCCAGACAACACGGCCATGCTTTCCCGGGTGCCAGTGTGAGGTGGAGACCTTCGGCCTTTTCGACAGCTTCAGCCTGACTCGGGTGGATTGCAGCGGCCTGGGCCCCCACATTGTGCCAGTGCCCATTCCTCTGGACACAGCCCACCTGGACCTGTCCTCTAACCGGCTGGAGATGGTGAACGAGTCAGTGTTGGCAGGACCGGGCTACACGACGCTGGCTGGCCTGGATCTCAGCCACAACCTGCTCACCAGCATCTCACCCACTGCCTTCTCCCGCCTTCGCTACCTGGAATCACTGGACCTCAGCCACAATGGCCTGACGGCCCTGCCAGCCGAGAGCTTCACCAGCTCGCCCCTGAGCGACGTGAACCTTAGCCACAACTGGCTCCGGGAGGTCTCAGTGTCCGCCTTCACGACCCACAGTCAGGGCCGGGCATTACATGTGGACCTCTCCCACAACCTCATTCACCGCCTCGTGCCCCACCCCAGGAGTGCCAGCCTGCCCATGCCTACCATTCAGAGCCTGAACCTGTCCTGGAACCAGCTCCATGCCGTGCCCAACCTCCGAGACTTGCCCCTGCGCTACCTGAGCCTGGATGGGAACCCTCTGGCTGTCCTTGGTCCGGGTGCCTTTGCGGGGCTGGCAGGCCTTACACACCTGTCTCTGGCCAGCCTGCAGGGGCTCCCCAAGCTGGCGCCCTATGGCTTCCGGGAGCTTCCGGGCCTGCAGGTCCTGGACCTGTCCGGCAACCCCAAGCTCAACTGGGCAGGAGCTGAGGTGTTCTCAGGCCTGGGCTCCCTGCAGGAGCTGGACCTTTCAGATACAAACCTGGTCCCCCTGCCTGAGGCGCTGCTCCCCCGCCTCCCGGCACTGCAGAGCATCAGCGTGAGCCAGGATGTGCGGTGCCGGCGCGTGGTGCGGGAGGGCACCTACCCCCGGAGGCCTGGCTCCAGCCCCAAGGTGGCCTTGCACTGCGTAGACACCCGGGAATCTGCTGCCAAGGGCCCCAACACCTTGTGATGAATGGTGTGGCCCGGGGCCACGTAACAGACTGCTGTCCTGGGCTGCCTCAGGTCCCGAGTAACTTATGTTCAATGTGCCGACACCAGTGGGGAGCCCACAGGCCTATGTGGTGGCGTCACCGCAGGAGTCATGGACTGAGGGGAGGCTTTGGACCTGGGACTCACGCCCGGGAGCAAAGTCTCGCCCTTTTGTCTATGTTGCTCCCCCAAACCATGAGCAGAGGGACTTCAATGCCAAACCAGACTGTGGTCCCCTCCTGCTTCCCTTCCCCGCTTATCCCCCAAGTGCCTTCCCTCATGCCCGGGCCGGCCTGACCCTCGACAGGCAGAGGGTGGGTAAGAACCCCCGCTGCAGGGCAGAGTTCAGGTCCACTGGGCTGAGTGTCCCCTTGGGCCCATGGCCCGGTCACTCAGGGGCATGAGTTTCTTTTCGGACACAGCCCTTTCTTTGCCATGGGCCCCTCATGAGGCCCACTTCATCCTTGTCTATTTCCTTGGAACCTTATGGTAGAAGAAATTGCAAAGAATCAAGTCCACCCTCCTCATGTGACAGATGGGGAAACTGAGGTCTCAAGAAGGAAAAAGTCTAATCTGAGTTCCTATGGGGCAGTGGCATGACTGGAGCACAGCCTCCTTCCTCCCAGTCCCGCCCACTGCACTTTCTTGTCTCTTCCGATAAGCCCTCCCCTCCTCACCTGGGCTCCTCTTGCTGCTCTTGCCCTTTCCCCATTAGCCCAGGAGTAGCAGCAGCAGGACAGGCAGGCGCCCCACCAGTGGCACTCTGGGCCTGGCGACCAGCTCTGGGGCCTGGGCTAAGTCACTCTCCTTTGGTGCCTCTGGTAGCTTAGGGCACACCGGATCCAGCCTAGCCAGTTTCTCACTCTGTTGGGGCCCCCCAGCATCCATACTGGAAACCTACCCGTTTTCCCGAGTGTCCTCGAGATGCTCCCCCAAGGAGCTGCTGCCTTTCCAGAGAGTACCCGGCCGGGAGCTCTGAGGGGCCTCCTGGATTCAGTCCCCACTGGCATCAGCCCTTCTCACCCTCCCAGGAAGGCTGTGAAAGGAGGCAGGGTCTCCCCCACCCATGTTCTCTACCCCCAGGGTAGCATCTCAGCTTCCCAGCCCTGGGCTCTTTGCTTAGTCTTCGTTTTATAAAAGTTGTTGCCTTTTTAATGGACTGTCACTTTCAACCCACATCCCCCACCCCTGCTGGCAGGAGATGGAGACATGTCATTTGTAAAAGAAGAAAAGGGTTGCATTTGTTCACTTTTGTAATATTGTCCTGGGCCTGTGCTGGTGGTGTTGGGGGGAAGCCGGGCATCAGTAGCCTCGTGGGCATCAGGGGCTGGCCCCACAGAGACCCCACAGGGCAGTCAGCTCTGTCTTCTCCCACCTGCCTAGCCCAGCATCTATCTGACTGGTCCTTGATTTAATAAATACTATAAAGAGTTCTTTGCTTCACTCAACTAGTGTCCACTGGCAATCCCTCGGCCGGGCTCTGGGGCCACAAAGATGAATCAGGTTAGGTCCTGCCCTGGGCAGCTTGTTTTCCCTGAAAAGTCTGATAATCTCAGGATTTGGGGAGTAAAGTGAGGTGAGGGAGGGAGTTCCTGCATCCTGCTCACCTCGTTCATCTCCCCACACCCTGTGCCACTGTTCCTGCCACTCCAACTCCAGCCATAGCCATGAGCTTGCCAGGCAGGCCCTTGCACCCCTGTTCTCTTGCTCAGGCGTTAGCATGGGGCCTTGCCCTGGCCCTCACCCCTGTCTCTCAGCCTGCTTCCCATCCAGTAGACCTAGTTGCTGCCGGACCTCAGAGGCTTCCCTGGCCCCGTCCCGGTCCCTCCTCTGAGCAGCAGCAGTGTTTTGTTCTTCCCTGACATTTCAGGTGCTGTGGTTCCCCGGCTCCTGTCTGCACACTTCCACTGACAGATCACACTGGGAGCTCATCTGGGTGGTACCGCCGTCACCAGGTTCCTCCTAACTGGCCAGTCCACAGGGAATGTCTGCTGCCATCACTCACGACAGGCTTTTCCTGATACCTCCTCTGTCCCCAGAACATTCAGGCCATAGGCACTGGTGGGGAGCCTGCCCATTTTGTAATCAGGCCTCCCCAGGGCGAAGTATCAACTAGGCTGGCACCCAGCACTCAAGGCGGGAAAGAGCAGAGGGTGGCCTGGGCGGTGTTGGGGAGGGGGAGGTCAGCACTTCCAGGTGGCTGTTTTGTGCCACGCACAGTAACTCGGTTCTCTAGGAATGCTCATTTCTTCTTCATACAGTCCTGGGGAGGGAGAGATTTTCTATTTTCTCTTTGTTTCTCTTTCTTTCTTTCCTTTCTTCGCCCGCCCCCCCCCCTTTTTTTTTACAGGGTCTAGGTCTGTCCCCCAGGCTGGAGGCTGGAGTGCAGGGGCACAATCTTGGCTCACTGCAGCCCCAACCTCCCAGCCCAAGCCATCTTCCCACCTTAGCCTCCCGAGTAGCTGGGACTAGAGGCACCACCATGCCTAGTTAATTTTTTAATTTTTAATTTTTTAATTATGTTGCCCAGGCTGCTCTTGGTCTTGAATTCCTGAGCTCAAGTGATCCTCCTGCCGCAGCCTCCCAAAGTGTTGGAATTATAGGCATGAGCCATCGGGCGGGCCTTGAAGGAGATATTTTCATCCCTATTTTCCAGGCTCAGAGAGGTAAAGTGAACTGGCCAAAATCACACAATTGGTTAGTGATGAACCCAAGGTTTCAACCCTTTTCTGTGATTTCCAAAACGGATTCTTTGCACTGATTTTCGCGATTGCGTAAGAGTCGAAAGTCCTCACCCGGGGCGTCAGGGTTCCTGGAGGGCGGAGTCCTGCAGGGCGAGGGTAGTCTGGCGGGCAGGGAGGGACTGGCCGCAGGAAGCAAACGGCGAAGCCAACTTTCGCCTCCAGCCGCGCCTGGCTCCCGGCTCCGCTGGGATCGGGGGTGTCTGGCCATAATCGAGCACGAGGTGGCTCTGCAGGCCGGGAGCCTCCGCACGGGGAGGGAGGGGACTCGCGGGTCGCCGAGGCCGGCTGGGGTTTCCGCTCTGCTTATGGCTGGTGGGAGGCCGGGGCTGCGGGTGCAGGATCCCCACCGGGAAGGACGAGCCCACGCAGCTTGGTGGCATGCGCGCCGGTGCTTTCACGGGGCCTTCACCCTGCCCGCTTTTGCAGTGGAAGCTGAGCTCGGGCGGAGGTGAGCTGCCCCAGAGCTGATGCCCGCAGAAGCGCCCTCTGCCCTCGGCCCTGTCTTTAAGGCCTTTAGTTCCACGGTGCTCCCGCAAGGACTCCTTCCATCAGCGCATGCGGGGACTTAGAAAGACACTGACTCGGGCCGGGCGCGGTGGCTCAAGCCTGTAATCCCAGCACTTTGGGGGGCCAAGGCGGGTGGATCACGAGGTCAAGAGATCGAGACCATCCTGGTCAACATGGTGAAACCCCGTCTCTACTAAAAATACAAAAAAATTAGCTGGGCATGGTGGCGTGTGCCTGTAATCCCAGCTACTCAGGAGGCTGAGGCAGGAGAACTGCCTGAACCCAGGAGGCGGAGGTTGCAGTGAGCCGAGATCGCGCCATTGCACTCCAGCCTGGGCAACAAGAGCGAAACACTCCGTCTCAAAAAAGAAAGAAAGAAAGAAAGACACTGACTCGTTGGGTGAAAGTACCGTGAGCCCTACCTGCATCCGAAGCCTCGCCAGTCCCAGGGAATGTGGGGGAGGTGAGAAGAAGCCGGACTGTGGGACCCGGGTCTCACCCTGACCTCCCTCTCCCCCACACCGCCCTTGCCCATCAATGTTGAGTGTTCCTTGTTGGCTAACGTTCACCAGGGTGCAAATGTCGGTTGATATCTAATATTTATCATATGAATGACAGCTTCCACCAATGACCAATATCCACAAAGGGAAACGTCTGTTGGAGGTAATGTCCACTGTATATCAGTGCCCAGTGTTCTAGTAGCTAATTGCAATTATACTTGCTCTGTGCATCAATACCCAATGCCGGTCCATAGCGCAGCTTCTAACGGCAGCAAATGTCTATCCAGTTAAGTCACATGCCCTGTGTTTATTCTTCTCTTTGTTTATTTAAGTACTAGTGGTTCTGTCTACAAGGATTACTGTGTTTGTTGAGCTTGGAGGGAAATCCCTCCTGTGTTTATTCTTTAATTCTCAAAGATATTTATTATTTTCTTTTGCATGTCCATTACATAGTCAGAGTGCTCTGACTTGGAGGTAGAAACACATTGATGTTTCTTTTTTCTTTTCCCTCCCTCCCTCCCTCTTCTTTCCTTCCTTCCTTCTTTCCTTCTTTCTTCTTGTCTCATTCTGTCACCAGGCTAGAATGCAGCGGCGTGATCATAGCTCACTGTAGCCAATCTCCCATGCACAAGCAAGCCTCCTGCCTCAGCCTCCCAATAGCTGGGACTACAGGCATGCATCACCGTGCTCAGTTAATTTTTTAATTTTTAGGAGACAGGGTCTCGTTTTGTTGCCCAGGCTGGTCTTGAACTCCTGAGCTCAAGAAATCCTCTCACCTCAGCCTCTCAAAGTGTTGGGATTACATGAGTGAACCACTGTGCCCTGCCATGTTTCTTGATATATGCACATATGTATATGTAATATGTAAATAATTATATACGTGATACAGGAAGACACAGAAATAATTATATATATGATACAGGAAGACACAGAAAAAGGGAAACTGGTCTGATACCAGAAGTATCAACTCAGGAACAATTTTCTGATTTGCTGAGTTAAAGAAACAGCAACTTTTTCAAAGCGAAGTGATGCATGGACGTGCCAGCCCTCCTGCTCAGGCCAAGAAAGGCTAAGAGCCCTGCTTTTGGCTGAAAAAGGCCAGGCTCCCTAATCAGGTGAGGGCCTGAGGCAGTGACTCCTTAGGGCAGTGTAACTAGTAGCCGAGGCATAGGCTCCAAAGGGAGGCTGCCTGGGCCCAAGCCCAGTCCTGCCACTGGCAGCTGGGTGTCCCGGGGTGAGCCGCTCAGCCCCTCGTTCAGCCTCAGCTCCACATCTGTAAATGGAGGCTTATTAGCTACCTCACAGGGCAACTGTGGAAATTAAGCCAAGGCACCTCCAACCCTTAGAGCAGTGCCCTGTGTGAGAATGTTCAGAGACATCACACTGTTTCTCTTTCTTTTGAACATTCTTCTTTTAGTCAAACTTAGAAGCCTTCCGTGGCTCAAAATATTCTCAAGCAGGGTTTCTTCAGTGGCCGTCAGCTCCCAGCGGGTGATATCATGGAAGTTGTTATGCTCAGGAATTTGTTGAAAAAGACGTCCTGCCCTGTGCCCCAGTACATTTCCACACTGCCCAGCCACACAGCCGCCTTCGGGCCCATCAGTCTTAAAGACACAGTGCTTAGGAAATGTCCTCACAACCGTTTCCTGAGGCAGGTTCGCCACTGTTTCCCCGGGCCTGGCAGTCACAGACGGCAGTCACTGACCTGCTGTGATTTGAGAGGTAGGGAGAAAACCTTCCGCTCTTCTTACTCACCCTAATAGCTTCAGTCTCTGCCTGCAATTCCACCATTTCCCTTTGGCTTAAGCGATGATTGTTGTCTAAAGCCCCATCCTAGATAGGCAAGATCAGGTGAGATGTCTGGGGTGGATGCAGGAGTGGGGCATTTACTAACTAATGGGATGTGAGGGGCACCTGAGCATGCTCTCTAAATGTGTTATACCCTAAAACATGTTTTTAAAGCGGTGGGTTGATACAACAGTTGTTAAGCCCATGATGCTAGAGACAAGATTGTGAGCTCCCTAGAGAAGGCAGCTGAAGGGTAGGGCCTTTTATTCACATATATGCCCCCTTCTCCACCCACTGACGTGATATCCTTTTATATTGGAGACTCCAGTGAATCCATGCCTCTGGGGTTTTATGGCCTTGTATTTGTGCTCCTCTTGACCTGGGCTGGCCTGTGACTTTAATCAGTGCAATGCAGATGTGGTTCAATGCCAATTCTAAGACAACAAAGAGAAAGAAAAGTTCAACCTTCCAATAACCCAGCAGATTTCAGGCCCCAGCTGCGCCACCAGCTTCATGCCCATGAGTGCCCACAACACACCCAGCAGAACCAACCAGCCCATCCCAGCTTTGGTTGCAGAATCTTGAGTAAATAAAATGGCTGCTGTTCTAAGCCATCATGCTTTGCAGCAGTTTCTTTCTTTTTTTTTTTTTTTTTGAGACAGAGTTTCGCTCTTGTTTCCCAGGCTGGAGTGCAATGGCACAATCTCGGCTCACTGCAACCTCCGCCTCCTGGGTTCAGGCAATTCTCCTGCCTCAGCCTCCTGAGTAGCTGGGATTACAGGCACGCGCCACCATGCCCAGGTGATTTTTTGTATTTTTAGTAGAGATGGGGTTTCAGCATGTTGACCAGGATGGTCTCGATCTCTTGACCTCGTGATCCACCCGCCTCGGCCTCCCAAAGTGCTGGGATTACAGGCTTGAGCCACCGCGCCCGGCCTGCAGCAGTTTCTTATACGCAATAGATGTCTGAAAGAAGCAAAGCCACAGCCTCCACCTCCCCCCACTCCATTCCCCCACTCCTTCCCACTTGCTAACCCCGCTGGAGCCCTAGGACATGGGCAGCTGAAGATGCAGAAAAGATGCCAAATGAAAAAGCCACCCTCCTTGATAAGAGCCCAGCTGAGGGGAGAGGGCGGAGAGGGGCAGGTGAAGGCAGCATGCTGCCTGGCGTCTAAAAGAGCATGAGGGGCTGCCCTGAGCGCATCTCCTTACATTCTTGTCTCAATACCACCCAGCAGGCGGGGCACCTCCAGGTAACCTTGCACTCTCCTCCTGGACCTCTCCCCAGTCCCCCGACAGACCCACCTCCCTCTCTTGGACTCTCCATGGGTCCCTTCTCCCACTTGCCATTGGGATCAGGAAGAATAAAGACCTGAACTCACTGTCATGTTTTTTTTTGTTTGTTTGAGACAGAGTTTCACTCCTGTTGCCCAGGCTGGAGTGCAGCGGCGTGATCTTAGCTCACTGCAGCCTCTGTTTCCCTGGTTCAAAGATTCTCCTATCTCAGCGTCCCAAGTAGCTGAGATTACAGGTGCCCACCACCATGCCCAGTTAATTTTGTATTTTTAGTAGAGACAGGGTTTCACCATGTTGGCCAGGCTGGTCTCAAACTGCTGACCACAGGTGATCCACCCACCTCGGCCTCCCAAAGTGCTGGGATTAAAGGCGTAAGCCACCAAGCCTGGCTCACTGCCCTGTTTCCTTCAGACCTAGGGACTCCCAGGAGGGGAACTGAGGCTGAATGAAGCCTGTCCCTGGGTAGGGGCAGGTGAGAGCTTCTCAGAGGGGAGGAGGTGGAGGGCACAGACCAGCACTCCCAGGGGACCCTGGGAAAGGCATAGCTTTTGGGCGCGTCCTGCAGACTGTGGGCAAAGCCATACTTAGCGCAAGCTTTAAATACTCTCCCCACACACAGACACAAACATTGTCATCCTGGACTTGCCCCACCCGTCGGTAACATTCAACACCCTGCTCAGACATGCGGGGCTGGTGGGGAGGGGACAGAATGGGTGCGTGGTGGGCATGTGGGAGTGGGTCCGGGTTCTCAGCAGACCTCAGGAGTGACGACACAGACGTCCCTTTGCTAACGTGTTCTAAAGAAAGGTGACCTCAAGGGTAGAGAGGAGAGGGGGAGGAATGAATGCTTCCCTGTCCTCACACCCACCAGCCTGATTAACTCCCACTCATCCTTCCTGCCTCAGCTGCCATGCCACCTCCTCTGGGAAGCCCTCTCTGACCACCTCCCCCCATCCTACCACAGGCAGAGTTCCTGTGTGCGCCTCTTCTGTGCCAGCCCAGTACCTGGTCTTCCTTTCAGAGTGATACTCATCACATTTGTTCTGTGTTTATTTTCCCAGCTTCCACTCTTTCCCAGAGGCAGGAACTCTTCCTGCCTTGCTCCCCATAGGGTCCGCATCACCTAGGCTGGCACCCAGCGCATAGTTAGTTGTCAATTCATGTCTGTAGGATTAACAAATGGATCTGTTATATCCGTTTTACTGATGGTGAAATGAAGGACCGGAGAAAGTAAGTGGCCTTTCCAAGGCTGCACAGCAAGCTCGTGGAGGGAACCACAAAGAAGCCAGCTCTGGAGACTTCCAGCATTTGTTTGAGTTCCTCTGCAAGGGAAGCCTCCATTCCGCACTCCCTCTTCTTCCCGTCTGTCCTCGCAGGGAGCAGGCGTGTGCACAGACAGGCCTGGAGCTGGGCTGGAGTCCCCCGTGAGGTTCCACCTCTGCCTCTCCAGCTGCTTGGCCGGGACACGCTTCTGCTCCAACTCCTGCTGGCAACTAAGTGTGTGCGCCACCTCACCCAGCCCAACACAGCCCTGCTGCCTGTCGGGGGCAAGTCCCACCTTTGAGCCTGCTCTCTTCCCCAGCCGTAAGACCAGTCAGCCTAGGAGATCCCGAGACTTCTTCATTTGGGGAGGATACCCCGTGAAGACGGAAGAGGCTGAGGCCGGCTCCGTGCTACCTGCAGCGGGGCTCAAAGCACAAGCCTTCACCAAGCCTCAGAAAGGCCCAGAAATCTACGTTTTTCCCAGATGTTCCAGAAGTTGACTTCCACATCACATGGGTTTAAAACTTCCCCATGTGTGTGCAGTAGGAGCAGGGAGTCATCGTTTTCAGTTTTTCAGAACAAGCAAACCCAGATGATCTTACTGCCTAATCGGGGTTGGGCCACATTTTAAAGTTGACGTGGATCTTCCGTTTCATACCTGACCTCACTTGCTCTCCACAGCCTTCCTGTGAGGACGGCAGGGCAGGGATTGGCACCAGCCCATTTCACAGTCGGGGAGAGTAATAGCCAGAGAGTAGGTGGCAGGACCTGGGGCTTCTACTCAGAGGCCCTGTCTCAAACGGTGTCTGCTTCCTGCTCGCCACAGAGTGATCTGAGTTGAAAGGAAAAAGAAAGAGAAAGAAAGAAGGAAGGAAGGAAGGAAGGAAGGAATGAAAAGAAAGGGAGGGAGGGAGGGAGGGAGGGAGGAAGAGGCCAGATGCGGTGGGCCACACCTATAATCCCAGCACTTCGGAAGACTGAGGTTGAAGGATTGCTTGAGCTCAGGAGTTCGAGACTAGCCTGGGCAACATGGTGAAACCCCGTCTCTACCAAAAATACAAAAAAAATAGCTGGGCACAGTGGCTAACGCCTATAGTCCCAGCTCCGCTGGAGGCTGAGGTGGGAGAATTGCTGGAACCCGGGAGGTGGAGGTTGCGGCAATCTTCATGCCACTGGAGAGAAGGAAGGAAGGATGGATGGCAGGAAGGAAGGAAGGAAGGAAGGGAGGGAGGGAGGGAGGGAGGAAGGGAGGGAGGAAGGGAGGGAGGGAGGGTGGGAAAGAGAGAGAAGGAAGAAAAGAAAGAAGGAAAAAAGGCTGCGTATAGTAACTTGGTTGATAGACCTGCCAAAGGGGCCTGCTTAGCCCTGGCAGGAGGCTAAGCCGTTTGGTGGGAAGCCCTTTCTCTAGGGGATGGGGTGAGAGATGACAAGAATAATAAAACTCAGAGACAAAGCCAACAGCATGCTGCGTGACTCAAAGGATTAGTTCAGCCCAAGGAGTAGGCCCCTGGGTCTCAGCATGCAGGATTCGTCCCCACATACACGTGAAAGCCGGGTGTTTGGCAGAGACACCCCGGTTCTACCCATGGGGCACCCCGAGATGGACCAGAGCCAGCCCCGGCCCCAGTGGCTTTCCACATGGGAGAGCCAGATGACTGCAATCCAAGGTGGCAAGTGACTGCATAGGCAGGGCACAGACTTGAGTTCCCATCAGACAAGAGGGGCAAACTAGGGGAGACCTCGCTAGAATGGAGTTTGCAGGCAGAGTTGCAGGACAGGGATTCCAGGTCTCCTCGTCAAGGAGTTTGCGCCCACCAGAGGGCGCTGCTGAGGCACTCCCGTTCCTTTCTCCCTGCCCCCCACCCGCTTGATTAGGCGGCGGGCGTGGGGTTTGGTGGGGGTGGGGGTGGGGTGGGGGTGGGGGGGGTGGGGGTGGTGGGGGTGCCGGGGGCAGGGGGTGGCGGTGGCTGTGAGAGGGGTCCCCACAAGAGGAAAGTAGAGGACAAACTCAGACACAGAAGTCTGAGGAACAGCACCTTCACATCTTCCCCTCCAATAAAAGCACTTTCAACCTGGTGTTTTATACCATTTAAAAATAATGTTTATTCAGTAGCCCAGGTCTGATGGCTCACACCTGTAATCCCGGCACTTTGGGAGGCTCAGATGGGAGAATTACTTTAGTCCAGGAGTTCGAGACCAGCCTGGGCAACAGAGTGAGACCCTGTCTCTAAATAAATAAATAAATAATTTGAAAAAGTAAAATAAAGTTCAATGAATAGATTAGAGGGTCTCCTGTATCCGGGACCAGGGACAAGGGTCTGGGGAAAGAGCCGTGACCACAGACCACCTTGGTCTTTGTGGTCATGGAGGTGGCCGTCTCTGAGGAGGGCCAACGGGAAACCGGTGGCTGGGCATCTGAGTAAGTGAGGAGCTGGCCAATGCTATGAAGAGGGCAAATGGGGGCACAGTGGAGATTTTGGGGGGTGCCAGCAGAGGTGACACAGGTGGGCGCTACTCTCACGATTGAGCTGAGACCTGAATGAAGGGAGGCAGCCAACCCTGCAGGGACCTGTGAGGAGCCTTTTCCAAGAGAGGGAATCTCAGTGCAAAGACCTCATGGAGCGAGTGAGCTTGGCTTGCTCAGCAGGAGGCACAGCTGGCAGGGGCTTGAGGGGAGAATTGAAGGCGTTGAGGCTGGCTGGATAAGCACCTGTCAGGGCTGCAGGTTTACTCCGGTCGCAGCAGGAAGCCAGTTAGAGGCCTTTACTTGGAGGTCACATGGGCTCTGGACTGCCCTGGCTGTCAGTGCCAGAGATTGCCCTGGCTGTGAGTGCCAGAGCAGAAGCAGACAGATCCATTAGGAGGTCCTTGCCATAAACCCGGAGGGAGGTGAGAGTGGCTTGATGGTAGCAGTGGAGATAGGAAGAAAAGTAGGAATTTGGTTATATTTTTAAATAAAAATAAGACTTGCTGATGAAATGACAGGTTATTTGGTGCCAGGCACTGAGATGTACACATTGCGTATATGTATTAACTTATTAATTCTCACTGTATTATAAAGCTGTTTTACAGAGGAGAAAACTGAAGCTGAGGGAAGTTAAGTAATTTTCCCAAGGTCCTACAGCCAATAAGTGACAGATTCTACTTTTTTTTTTTTTTTTTTTGAGACAGAGTCTCTCTCTGTCACTCAGATTGGAGTGCAATGTCGTGATCTTGGCTCACTGCAACCTCCACCTCTCACATTCAAGCAATTCTCATGCCTCAGCCTCCCAAGCAGCTGGGACTACAGGTGCGCGCCACTACGCCTGGCTAAGTTTTGGATTAGTAGAGACAGGATTTCACCATGTTGGCCAGGCTGATTTCAAACTCCTGACCTCAAGTGATCCACCCACCTCAGCCTCCCAAAGTTCTGGGATTACAGGCGTGAGCCACCATGCCCAGCCTAGATTCTACATTTAAAAACAAGTCCGTCTGATTCCAGAGCCCATAAATGCCCTGTTCGATGCAGAGAATGGAAAGCAGAAGATCAACCATACGGAATCAGAAATGGAATCCGAGCATGCTAGTCCAATAACATTGACGCAGGCTCCAGCCCAGACCGGCGACGTGTCTCAACTTGTTCGGTTGTCCCTTTTGCCCAAGGGCCACTGCCCTGGGATACAGAAGCTCATCAGAGAAAGCTCCCAAGAGCCCACGTCTGCATTCTCTCCCTCCTTGGGTAACCGGCTCATGGTCACCCAGCCAGTTTAAATCCTTGTCCTCTGACCTTCCTGTTCAGGCATCCTACCTGTCCCCCCAGGGCCCTGCTCAGCCCAAGGCAAAATCAAGAACATGGTGTGGCCACTGCTCATGTCAGATGTGGGCACCACATATTCCCCTCCTGAGTCCTTGGCTTTTTTTAACACGGAGCTCAGAGCTTTAACTAAAAATATTTGATTATGAGGCCAGGTGTAGTAGCTCATGCCTGTAATCCCGGCACTTCGGGAGACTGAGGTGGGTAGATTACTTGAGATCAGGAGTTCAAGAGCATCCTGGCCAGCATGGTAAAACCCCGCCTCTACTAAAAAAAAAAAAAAAAAAAAAAAAAAAAAAAAAAAAAAAAAATTAGCTAGGCATGGTGTCACACACCTGTAATCCCAGCTATTTGGAAGGCTGAGGCAGGAGAATTGCTTGAACCTGGGAGGCAGAGGTTGCAGTGAGCCAAGGTCACACCACTGCATTCCAGCCTGCATGGCAGAGCAAGACTCCATCTCAAAAAAAAAAAAAAAAAAAAAAAAAAAAATTATTATGTATGTGGAGGCACCCAGGCATAAAGGTAGGTCAGCAGGAAAGGTTTTGCCCCTCAAACTGGGGTGGCAGAGCGCTGGGGTACCTTGAATTCAATCACTCCTACCATGTTCAAGTTGCGGCACAGAAGCGTGCGGACATGAACCCTGTTTACAACCCATTTCCAACAAGCTCAGCCTGCTCAAAGAGTTACCAAGGTAATCAGCTAGATCCCCCATCGCAGGGCCTGGCACACTGAGGGGTGCCTTCCTCCGCTCCCGGAGGCTGGGGTTCAGGGGGCACATCCCAGGACATGGCCCTGTGTCGGTTTTGACTGGTCAGTACCGGTGTGATGCTGGTACGTCAATCCTTTGGCCTTCTCTGCCCCTATTCCACAGGTCTAATCCATCCCAAATTGGGATTGAGTCGTTATTTCATTAGCACTCAGCAGGGGGCGCTGATGAAACAATTTAAACGAATGCAAAGTGTAGCCAGAAATGATGGAGGCAAAGAAACTAAAAGTGACAACTATACCGTGAGTAATTCCTGTCTACCATCTGAATGGCAGGTAACGTTTCAAAGCCGTTGGATGTCCCAGATATGGTTGATCTACACAAAAACCTAGTGAGGAGGTTGCACTGTTTGCACTGTCCTTTCCTTGTACAAATGAGGACAGAGCGGAAAGGAGAGCCCTGACCCTGTCCCTGTCCCCTGGCCTGGCGACAGCAGGGCACTGGGAAGGCACCAGGAAGGAAGCCAGGAGGTGGGAGTGTTACTGGTGGAGGGCGTCCGGGTTCTTGGCGTCTTGAACAAAGAATTAGACAAAACGCACAAAGCAAAAAGAATGAAGCGACAAAAGCAGGGATTTACTGAAAATAAAAGTACACCCCACAGGGTGGGAGCAGGCCCAGGATTACAGAATTTTCTGGGGTTAAATGCCCTCTAGAGGTTTCCGCTGCTAACTCGGTTACGCCCTGTGCAAATGGAGAGGATATTCCCTGTCATAGCTGAAGTGTTTCATTTGATTCAGTTCTAGGAAGTCAGCGTGAATTGGCCTTAGGTCCCCTGCCTCCAGACCATATTCTCCTGCCTCATTTCCCCCCAAGAGATGTGACCCCATAAATCTTTATAGGAAGCAGAGGAACAGATGGTCTTTCTTCTGTAACCACTTCTTGCTGGCTTAGGGCATAGTCCCTATCTATTGAGGATCCTGGAACACTTGCCCTGCTCTGTTTAGTGGAGGCGGGGTAGTTCTTTAATGACTGGGAGCAGTCTCTTCACTTGAAACTGGCTGGAAACCACGTTGCATGACCATCTGAAGTTTGATGGTCTCTAAGAGGAAATGCATTTGGTTAAAAGATTTAATGGGAACTTCAGGGGGAAGATACCTATGCTGTCAGGCATGTGCGTTATGGAGATTTGCAGGAGAAACACAAAACCTGGTCTGTGATCTCTTCTGGGATCTGTGTGTTTCCGTAAAGCCTTAGCAAAAGCGACTCCATTTTGGTTTGGTTTGATCTGTTGGGGGTCTAATGCATAAGTTTAGTCTAAAACAATGGCCTCCAGTAATTTTGTTTAAAAAAAATTACCCCTTTATTGTCAGGTTCTCAGAGGAGCATGTGACCAAAACTTAGGGCCTTAGCACCATGCTCAGTTACCATAATTTTGGGTTTCCTGTCTCAGCTTGTCATTCACAGGTTACAGTGTCCTCACGGTTGCACATTTCTTTCAGCTCTTGTCATTTCAGTTGAAGAAAGACCATCTGACATTCTGGGGACGGCTACATGCAAACATTGAAAACATTTGAAAGAATATAGTGCACCAGGGAGACTATAATCATGACTATCAGGAGGATAATACCAAGAGTTTGGAGTATGCTCCTTACCAGGGTTTCCATAAACCAAACCTCCTGAAATTAAATAGATTAAAGAATGAGCTACATAAAGAATCTCCTCACCGAACTAAGCAGTCTCTTCTTCAATCTGCTACAGCTGAATCTCTATAATACCTAATATTTTCTCCATAGGCTATGAGTACCAGTAGCTGCAGATACTTCTCTGTTCAGCCAATTCTATCACAACCTTCACAAGAGAATTTAAAATCTGTTGTGTAACTGTAGACTTTACAGTAGAGTTTGCTATAGAGCCTATCATGAGGGATACATTTCTAATCGTTGCTTATTTTACTCCAAACCATGGAAAAAGGACCTAACTAATAATGCTCCTCTAGAAGAATGAAGGCTTCCTGACAATGCTCTCTTTAACACCTGCTATGCATTAAGAGCAGTGAACCAGTATTCTGTTTCTGATTGAATTATGAGTACCATTAAAGTTTCCTGCCTACATTGGACTTCCATCTTTTATCTGTCAAAGTTCAAGGTTATCTATGTATAAGACTGACTGCAAATTCCTTCACAAATAAACATATATCCCATAAGTGCACACAAACCCCTTTGCCACTTCTGTTGTTCATAGAGGCATAAGTAAGAAAAAAATATTCAAAGTTAAGAGTCTCATGATAGTAGAGAAGTCTTGATTCATGATCTTGGGAAAAGCTGTTCACATCAAGGATGCCTTTTTTTTCTGGGGAGAAATTTCCCTAAGCTTTACCTTAAGGGTTCCAATGAGTGTACAGTTCCAAGAGTGTGGCGGGACCATTCTCAGTTGTGAGATTATAAACCCAAAGTTTAAGATCCCAAAGTTTTGCTGTAGTGTGGGTGGCAAGGACAGTCTTTCTCTGATGTTCTCAGAAGATTCAAACCATAAAAAGCTTTCTTTACCTGGTGAAAATACACCATAGCATAATAATCTACTTTTATAACATCAGTCTTCTTGCATGGGAAAGCTTTTATACAACCAGAAAACATGTATTGAAAATAACAATCCAGTCCAGGTACAGTGGCTCATACCTGTAATCCCTGCACGTTGGAAGCCAGAGGTGGGCTGATCACTTGAGACCAGGAGTTTCAGAGGAGCCTGGCCAACATGGTAAAACCTTGTCTCTACTAAAAATGCAAAAATTAGCTGGGTGGCTCATGCCTGTAATCCCAGCTACTTGGAGGCTAAGGCAAGAGAATCCCTTGAGCCTGGGAGGCAGAGGTTGCAGTGAGCTGAGATCATGCTACTGCACTCCAGCCTCGGTGGCAGAGAGAGACTCTGTCTCAAAAAAAAAAAAAAAAAAAAGAAAAGAAAAGAAAAAGAAAAAACAAACAAACAATTGAATGAAATCCCCTTATAAAATGTTTAAATGACCCATCAGGTGACCAAATGTACCTGAAGCTTTGATTGTTTTCCCAAGAATATGGGACCAAACATTGGTTATAAACTATTTTAGCAATTTGGAAGTCACCACACCAATATATTCAATTTGGATCATTTTATCTTTTCCATGATGAGTTGTGAAATGCAGAACTTTTAATAATAAAAGCTTGAAGGACTCAGGAAGGACAAGGTGGTCATTCTGGTTCTCAATGAGTTCATGCTTAATTAACATTAGACTTATGTCCTCTTGAATACCAGTTGTTTCTTGAAATTAGGTGAATAGCACCAGTAACTAATGGGTTATCATAGGTAATTTGACTTAGACCACGGGGTTCATGCAAATTGTGTATCTAAACAATTTCAGTATCAGCTGGTTTAATGTGAAAATCTGACAAAATGTTTTCTTGATATTTAATTAATTTTTTGCCCTATTTGGGTTAGTAACTTTGTACAAGGCAGTTTGGTTATTTCTGTGGTTTACAATCAGTTAACATAATAACTATAATTATGATTGATAGCATAAACTCAGACATATTAGAATTTTAGAAATCCCATATAATTTTGGAATATATATTAATATTGCAAGCACAGAATTTTTTATAAGATTTATTTTTTATAAACCTTCCACAACTTGTTCAAACCTTGAGGGTTTGAAGGTTCAAACCTTTATCTAAACTCAAAATAATTATTTAACACTTTAGGGTTTGAAGGTTCAAACCTTTATCTTAACTCAAAACAATTATTTAGCACTTTAGGCACACAGACACACACACACACACACACACACACACACACACACAAATCCACATTCCCATACCTTCTTATAATCTTTTACCACAAACATATTTTACCCTTCTTACATATCTTGCATGTAAAACAGTTTCTTCAGTGGTCTCAATTACATGTTATAACGTTAACTTTTAGCAACTTTTACTTTTAGTGAAAACTTTGGTAAGTTTAGGATTTTAATTATATATAAGGTGTGGAGCCTAACACCCACACGGAAGTGCTACTAAGGTCTGACTCTTCCCAGTGTCTAACTACATGTGTCCCAGGCCTTACCTAACTGTAAAGCAGGCAAGTTTTACAATTAAGAATCCTGGTGGCATTTGATGATATATTTAGGTGACTCGATCACCTTTAAATTTTACAATATTTCTTGCATAAATTCTTTCATGACATAGAGAGACCATGTATGAGTTATCCTAAACATCCCTCTTTTAAAGAGCCTATTATTTTACTTTAGGACAAGAATTTACCATATAACATCCTTTCACATATATAATATGAATATATAAAATTTCTTTATAACCTTCTTTGCATAGCTAGGGAGTATAGCTAATATCACACATCCCCAGGCCTTATTTAGAATCTAATGCTTCAAAATAAATTGAACAATTTTTAAAAGTCAAAGAAGCAGTTTATGACCTAAAGTAAACCTTATATCTGATCTGCATAATTTAAGCCAAATGTTTACATTTTTGGAGATATTTTTATTTTACCAATAATCTTTAAAACTGGCCTTGTTTCCCAAAGATTACTTAAAGTCACATGAACAAAATAAAAGGCATTGGATGGCTGGGCATGGAGGCTTACACCTGTAATCCCAGCATTTTGGGAAGCCAAGGAAGGTGGGTCACCTGAGGTTATGAGTTTGAGACCAGCCTGAACAATATGATAAAACTCTGTCTCTACTCAAATTACCAAATTAGCCAGGCATCGTGACTCACACTTGAGTAGTCCTAGCTACTCAAGAGACTGAGAAAGGAAAGTCATTTGAATCCAGGAGGCGAAGGTTACGGTGAGCCAATATTGTGCCACTGCACTCCAGCCTGGGTGACAGAGTGAGACTCCATCTCAAAAAAAACATAAAAATTAAAAGGCATTACACTTGTAAATTTTCTGACAAAATATTTAAACTCTTATCATTAAACCAATAATTAAAGCTCTTTTATATTATACACAAAACACATATAAACACAGACAGACAGAAGATAAAGGACTCATTCCCTAAGCCAGGAATTGAACCCTAAACCCAGGCCA
This sequence comes from Saimiri boliviensis, assembly GCF_048565385.1. NCBI lineage: Eukaryota > Metazoa > Chordata > Mammalia > Primates > Cebidae > Saimiri > Saimiri boliviensis. The sequence continues at coordinate 24,863,741 of NC_133454.1, read as the reverse complement.
CCATTGTGAAAAGAGAAAGTATGGCCATGTGGTTACAAAGTCAGCCTCGCAAGGACGTGACTGATCAGTTTGCTGTCACGCCTGCAATAGTGAGCCTATGGGATCCTAGGCACACATTTTATCCTAAGGTACCCCTCTTTATAACAGAACAATGCAGAAAGACACATAAAGCATACCAGGTTCACTACAGTTTAAGACCAGCCTCACAATTCTTTTTGTGTAATCAAAACTTTACAGAGGAGATAAACAGTAACTTTTACCATCCATTTAACCAGTTTGCACAGAGAGAGACTGAGAGGCCAGAATCTGACTGGTAAGAAATTCTTACCCTGTTGCCTGCATGTCAGACTTCTGAGTTCCTTCTCCCTGAGCAGCCTTAGGGGTCCCGCTTAACTGTATGCTAACAAACATATAGCTGTGAATTAAGAATATTCACAGATAGGTAACAAATTTTGAAAAAATAGGCTGAGAGAGAAATATGACTCAAATGCTATTTATGAAAGTATACTCAACACACTTAACATATCAGGAAGCCTAACTCTAAAAAGTTAGTTTAAGGTTAAAAAGCGGGTGTGTTCCATTAATTCCTGCAAGCTCAACAAAGGTAGCCTAGGAATTTCAGGTAAATGGAACCAAGGATGGCTTGCTAGAAACACACAGGAAACAAAATAACTATTCACAAAATCAAACAAAAGCCTTCCATTAGAAACTAAATAAATCCTGGTTTTATATATATGCATACACAAGCAAAGCCCAAAGGAGAATCAACAGCAAACAAAGGAAAATTAGAAGCAAAAACAAATTAGCAGGAAACCAACCCGGAATTTTTCCTATTCAATCTACCCTGGAGGCTACAGTGCTATCCAGAGCCCCCCAAAACCAAAAAAAGAATATTGTATTCCTGATACACAATTCAGTATCCTTAACTTCACCAATATCATCATACATCTTGCGCAATCCAGAAATTCACTTTAGGCACATGACCACTCCAGTAGCAGCACTATCCATGCAAACAGTAAACATGGTGTGAAGCAATGCAAGCATGTATGTGAAATTTGGCTCCACACTAAATCCAGCTTCATGCTTAACTATATTTAAAAAATGAATTGCCAAACTGCCAGTGCATTTCTTTAAAATATTTATTTTAATCAAGACTAAGAGCTTTAACTATGAAAATGTTAATTAGCCAAAAGTCTTCAATTCTCTATCAGATTTTAAAGAATATTTTATTATCTAAACAGATCCACATCTTTCTTCCTTACTTACTAGTTCTTTACTACATTGTTTCATAAATAACCTTTTCAAATCTATAATTTGAATCAACATTTAGATAACGTCTGAATTACACAAAATTTCATCTTTTTCTCACTAATAGCATTATCCTTCTGACACATATTGTATACAGAATTATGTGTTGACTAGAATTCTTATCCTTAGTAACCTAAAACTTTGGTGAAACTGGCCCTTAGCCAGTTGAGTAGGAGAAGGGGAGAATTTCGCATAAGAAAAGAAAGTTTAAGTCACCTGAAACTCCTGTGAGTTCGCCCTGAGCTGCACCACACCTGGGATCAGGGACCACAACTGGAAAAGATAAAAAATTGTTCTTCAGAGTAGCCCTGGCCAGAAGCCTGCAGTTGCCTCTGTGTTTAGGTGCTGCCCACCAAGGGTCCTGAATTGGAAAGGAAGAGAGAAAGAGAGAGAGAGAGAGAGAGAGAGAGAGAGAGAGAGAGAGAGAGAACGAGAGAGAAACTCCCCAATACAGAGCAGAAAGGAAAGGAGAAAGTAGAAAAATAAATCCCAAACTTTGGGCTTACCTCCTGGCTGGTTCACCAAAATATGTTACCAGTGTCCAGTCTCTTGATGTCTTGAACAAAGAATTGGACAAAACACATGAACAAAGCAAGGAAAGAATGAAGCAACAACAGCAGAGATTTATTGAAAATGAAAGTACACCCTACAGTGTGGGAGCGGGCCCAAGCATAGGGCTGAAGAGCCCCGTTACAGAATATTCTGGGATTTAAATACCCTTTAGAGGTTTCCATTGGCTACTTGTTGTATGCCCTGTGTAAATGGAGAGGATGTTTCCTGTCCTAGCTGAAGTGTTTCCATCTGATTTAGTTCTAGGAAGTCAGCCTGAATCAGCCTTAGGTTGTCTGCCTCCAGACCCTATTCCCCTTGCCTCAGAAGCACAGAGGAGCATCAGGGACCCAAAATACCCCTGTGGCTGCCCCCATACTGGCCCTTAGTAACCAAAGAAATACACATTTAAATACTAAGGATTTTGTTTTGTTTGATATGTAGGAGGCAGTCTCTAGCTTGGAGAAGAACGGGCTGTTTCATACCCAGCTTGAAACACAGCATTGGCACAAACCTTGCTGAAGAGCAATTTGGCAATCTGTTCCCTATGCCCTAAAAATTGCCTCAGCAATTCCATTGCTGTAATACTTTTCTTAGGAAACAATCATGGATATATAAAAGATTTAGCTACAGTAACCCTTATTTTGCTACTTACAAGCACAAAAATATTGAAGACATTCTAAAGATTCATCAGTGGCGTGGCTGCAAGTAATTTATGACATGTCTCAGGACAGAATATTGGCAGCCATTAAAAATTCAATTGCATGGCCAGGCGAGGTGGCTCACACCTGTAATCCCAGCACTTTGGGAGGTGGAGGCAGGAGGATTTCTTGAGCCTAGGAGTTAGAGACCAGCCTGGGCAGTACAGTGAGACCCCCATCTCAAAAAAAAAAAAAAAAAAGAAGAAGAAAGAGAAAAAAAAATTAAGTTGCACATAGGCAAAAACAATTTTAAAAACCTTTGATTCACATCTCACGTCTTATATAAAAATTAACTCAAAATGGATCACAGATCTAAATGTAAAACAAAATGATACAACTTTTAGGATAAAAATCGGAGAAAAATCTTTAAAATCAAGGACAAGGCAAAGGGATGTTTAGATTTCATATCAAAAGCAGACTCCACAAATGAAAAAAATTGATAAATTGGACCTCATCAAAATTTAAAAGTCTGTTTTGTAAAAGAACCTGTGAAGAAGATAAAAAATTAAAGTACAGGCTGGGTTGAAATACTTGCAAACCACATATCCAACAAAGAACTTATATGTAGTATGTATAAAGAATTCTCAAAACTCAGCAGTAAAAACAAAATCTCAGTCAAAATCTCAGAATATGGGCAAACAAACATGAACAGACATTCCACCAAATAAAATACACCAAAGGCAAATACGCACATTAAAAGATGTTCCACATAATTGGCCATCAGTGAAATGCAAATTAAAACCACAGTGATATAACGCTACATACTTACCACAGTGGCTAAAATATAGTGACAACAGCAAACGCTGGCAAGAATGTGGAGAAAGTGAATCACTTGTGCAGAGCCGGTGGGAACGCCCAGGGCACAGCCATTCTGGAAAACAGTCTGATAATTTGTATAAACAATACACTCATCCTACAACCTGGCAGTCACACTCTTAGGCTTTCATCCCAGAGAGATGAAGACATTCACACAAAACCCGGACACAAACCTTCATGATAGTCATCTGTAATGGTCAAAAAGTGGAAACAACTCTGATGCTCTCCAACAGGTGAAAGGTATCCAAACCATAGAATATCCATACCATAAAATCCTTCATAGCAATATAAAGGAACACATTACTGACACTTGAAAAGGCTTCAAAGAAATTCTGAAATGTATCCAATCCCGAAATGTTACATACCATATGACTCTAAGAATATATATTATATATTAACATTAATATTATATAATATCATATATTAATGTTATATAGTTATATATAAATAGTATGTAATATTATTAATAATCAGTATAGTAATATCAAAATAATATTCTTGGAATCACATAGTATGTTACAAAAAATTGTATATAGTCAAAGAAATATATACTTTTGTGTATTTTTTACATAATAGCGTAATCAAAGAAATACATTATACGATCCTTACACACTGTAAGAATGGTATGTAACATTCCAATCATACATACCATATAATTTCAAGAATATATAATATTCTTTAATTTTTTTTTGATTCAGGGACTTGCTCTGTCACTCAGACTGGACTATAGAGGTGAGATCTCCACTCACTGCAGCCTGCGCCCCCTCCTCCCATATCTGCTGATATGACTAATGACTAGTCCCGCCTGGACACTGCGGGGACACACGGCACCCCTCCCCCTTTCAGGAGAAGGAGGTGGGAGGGAGACATAGGAGACGTCTCAGTGCCAAGCCCCGCAAAACGCACACACACAGAGGAGCTTGCATGCATTCATCCGCACACCTCACTGCCCAGGAACGACTTCCAGGCCTCCCTAAGCCCTCAGATCCCAACAGGAATTTCAGTCCTGCTCTTGTAGCCCTAAGGGAAATGAGTCAGTGGGAGGAGCTGAGGAAAACAAAGAGAGGAAGGAAGGAGGCAGTTCCGGGTCTCCCGCAGGACTTCTGAGGTGACTTTGTGCGAGTCACTTCTCCTCTTGGAACCTCAGCTTCCTCATTTGCCAATTAGGGTGTGGGTCCCTACCCTAAACCACAGGGAAGCCACCGTGAGAATCCAGTGAGATCAGGAATAGAAAAGAGCTTAGAAACATCAGGAACCTGGGTCAGAGAGCAGAGGGTGGTACAAGGGCTATTGCTGTATAAAGTGATCGGAGATCTTCCTTCCTTCCCTTCTCATTCATTCATTCATTCATGCCTCCTGTCTTGGCCAAGCCCTGAACCAGGCACTAGCGATGGAGAGATGAGTCAGCCAGGGTAGCACCCTCAGAAGTATCTGTGGTGGTAGTGATGTGGGGTGGGGAGGGGAGAAATGGAATCAACTCAGTCTTCAGGACATAAGGAAGGCTTTATGGCGAAAGTGACCTGGGGCTGGGATTTGAAGAAGGAATAAGAGTTTGCCCTGATGGACCAGATGGGGAAGGGCGTAGCAGACTTACAAAGCAAAGGCATAGATATGAAAAAGCACCGCCCCCTCACAGTGCGTGACAGATTCCAGGAAGAGCTTTCTAAAGATCCGTGCAAAGATGGAGAAAGACTTCTAGGAAAGGGAGGGCACGTGAAGGAGCCAGCTTTGTTCGGAATGCTCTGGGGAGTCAGCATTACATGGAGCACGGAGAGGCTGGAATACAAGGCCTTTTGGGCTTTCTTAGGTCCAAGCTCTGAATTAACCCTGATTAGAGAGAAAACACAAGGCTGCTACGCCTCTGCACCCAAGAGGTAATGCCACATCTCAGAACGAAAGAAAAATCTTGAGCTGGGTACAGCAGCTCACGCCTGTAATCCCTGCACTTTGGGAAGTTGCAGTGGGAGGACTGCTTGAGCCCAGGAGTTTGAGACTAGCCTGGGCAACATAGGGAGACTCTGTCTCTACCAAAAAGAAAAAAAATTAGCCAGGTGAGATGGCACATGCCTGGAGTGCCAGCTACTCAGGAGGCTAAGGTGCGAGGACTGCTTGAGCCTGGGAGGTTGAGGCTGCAGTGACCCATGATGGCACCACTGCACTCCAGCCTGGGTGACAGAGCGAGGCCCTGTCTCAAAAAAAATAATAAAAGAAAAATCTGGAGCCATGGTCACACTATTACCAAACTCACAAGTAAGGTTTGCATGCTCTGGCAGGCAACCTGAAACTCACACAGCCTTTCCTGCCAGGGGCCTGAGGGCTTTCATCTTCTCATAATTAAGTCTTAGCATCCCATTCTGAGTTGGAAAGCCTGGGCTCCAGGCCTGTAGCCTGAGTAAAAACCTGTTAAAGCATATGTGGGCTGGGTGTGGGCCATGTGGAAAGGCCAAGATGAAATGGCCAGTGCCTGCACTCCCAGCAGCAGAGGCAGCCCCGCCAGCATCCTGACCTCTGAGGACTCCCAACTAGCACTCAGTGATACAGAGGTTTTTTTCTCCTTCGGATGCCTACTAATCAATTTCTCCCCAACTCTTCTGAGATCTGCCACCTGAAAACACAGGTCCAGTGATCCCCATTAAGTACTGTTCTCCTCCCCTGTCAAGACTGGGAGCTTTTGGCTTCCTTCTCTGCCCTCAAGGACAGTAGCTGAGTAAACTGAGTAGCATCCTGGCTCAAGCTGACTCAGCATGGAGAGGGAGAGGAATTTGGAGGGTGATCTCTAGGAGGCCAGGCCTCTGTGATGGCCCAGAGACAGTGGCTGAGGTCTGAGCTGGGCTGAGGATTGGGAAAGGAAGAGAGACCCCAGGACTCTGTGACTGATTGGATGGGGAAGTGAGAGATAGGGAGGGTTGCAGACCAGAAGTAAAATTCTAAGCTTCCCAACTGACTGAATGGACCCCCATCTTGGCCAAGGGGACTCTCCAAAAACCTGAAAAACTAGTTCAGGCCATGACAGGAAGAGGGAAGTGCGACATATCTCCTTATAACCACTCCCTTTGGAATTTAGGCACAGCTGACCAATGTCAGTATTAAAACAGAGATCATAAGCCTGACAAAACAGACTATTTGCAGCAATGAGATACCAAATTCCAGCCTAGCTCTGGTATAGCGTCACATGACAGCAGGCCCTGGCAGAAATCTAAGTATTTCAGCCCCAAATATATTTCTTTGACATATCCTGAAATGACCCTGCAAAGCTGGTCTCTTGCTGCGGAGACGTGCATTCTGTGGAGACTCTCCTTCCCTTACTTAGGTCTTTTCCAGGGAGTCTAACACCTTTTAAGATTCCATAAGAGACATTTATCATCTACCACTACTTAGAGGTTTCGTCTGTGTACCAAGAACATTGCAAGAACCTGGGCTTCCAGTCCCCCTTATCTCAGTGAGATCCTCTCTTTCTGCTGACTTCGATTCTTTAGGAAAAGCTCCACTCTCAACCAATTGCCAATCAGGAAATGTTTAAATCCACCTGTGACCTGTAAGCTTCCCTGGCTCAGAGATGCCCCACCTTTCCGAGCCGAATCAATGTATCACTTACAAGTGTCGATTTATGTCTTTGTAACTTCTGTCTCCCTAAAATGCGTCATATAAAACCAAGCTGTAACCTGTCTGCCTTGGGCATGTGTTCTCAGGACTTCCCGAGGCTGTGTCATGGGTCATAGTCCTTTACCTTGGCAAAATAAACCTGAGTTGATTGAAACCTGTCGCGGATATGTTTTGGTTCACAGGGGTCAGGGTGGACTCCAGAATTCTGACTTGGCTGGCATGTAGGTCGTAGAAACATAGAAGAAAAAAATCAGGGAAGAGGTATATAAAATAAGTCAGGAAATATGCAGGAAATGACCATCATCTCTTTTTAAAATTCACCTTTTGCATAGTAAAAAAGAAAAAATAAATTATAAATAATTTAAGTGTCAATAGAAGGCTGGCTCCTGCCTTTAATCCCAGCACTTTGAGGAGACATGGTGGGCTGATTACTTGAGGTCAGGAGCTTAAGACCAGCCTGGCCGATATGGTGAAACGCTGTCTCTACTAAAATACAAAAATAGCCAACCACAGTGGCTCACGCCTGTAATCCCAGCACTTTGGGAGACCAAGGTGGGTGGATCACCTGAGGTCAGGAGCTCAAGACCAGCCTGACCAACATGGAGAAACCTCGTCTCTACTAAAAATACAAAATTAGTCAGGTGTGGTGGCACATGCCTGTAATCCCAGCTACTCAGGAGGCTGAGACAGACGAATTGCTTGAACCCAGAAGGTGGAGGTTGCCGTGAGCTGAGATCGTGCCACTTCACCTAGGCCTGGGTGACAGAGCAAGATCTTGTCTCAAAAAAAAAAAAAAAACCAAAAAAAACCAGAGTCAATAGAGAGGTAAGTTAGGTATACTGTTACATCCATACTAGGCAATACTATGAAATATACCTATATTTGTAAAGAAACATGTATAAGTCGATATATGAATTTTAAAAAACTGAAATAATAAAGGCCAAAATGTTAAAAGGAATCATTGGTAATTTTTACTATGTTCTTTATATATTTTCCTCATTCTTTTCTAAGGAGTAACAACAAATGTTACTTTTCTATGTCCTCTGTGAGTAAGAAGATGTGGAGTCTGAGCTGATAGTCCTTGGAGCAATGACAAAGCTTCTGAAGGTCCTCCTGCCCCTGGTGTGTGTACCCATCCTATATGTGCTGTCCTGTCAGGAAGCAGCCCCTTGTCCCCCAGCAGCAGCTGAGCATCCCTGTCTCCAGATTCTGAGAGGCACAATCCTGCTTGATTCTTGGGTTTTGGTCCAGACAGGTCAGTGGCAGTGAAAGATTGCTTCAGGACCTGTGGCCTAGGATGGCCCAGAAAGCTCACTGCTGTATTTGTAAAGATAGATGTCTATATCTAGATATGAATTTTTAAAAATGGAAATAATAAAGACCAAAATGTTAAAAGGAATCACTGGTGATTTTTACTGTTTTCTTTGCGTACTGTCCTCGTGCTTTTCTAAGGAGTAACAGCAATCATTACTTATCTATGTCCTCTGCGAGGAACAAGAGGGATTCTTCAGTGGGATTTAATGGGCTCATGTGAGCTTTCCAAGAACTGGATGTACAAAACATAAATTACCATGTTTTGTACCTCACTGGGTACAGTGAGGTCAACCTGCCAAGGCCAAAAGTCTGGAAGAGGAAAAGCCAAAGCAAAGGTGATGTTGAGCTGGCCCAGGGGCACATGGTAGATGTTCAGTAAAAACATATTGGATGACTGAGTTAACTAATGAAGGGAGGAGATCAACTTTAGATCTTTTGAAAATACTGCGAATTATTTTTTCAAACAATGAGTGAATTAAATAGAATTTAAGGAAATTATATTCAACATCAAATGCCAGTCATAGACTATCAGTGGCTCCAGATCAGCTCAGATACTCGTAAGATCCAGCGACAAGAGACAGCATTGCCCCTTCAAGGTCCAGCCGAATTCTCTCTGCCACCATGGCAGGGTCCAGTCTGTGGTGGCAGCTTGGTTACAGTTCATTAAAGTGAAGAAAAGGGGATAGAACCATTAAAGTGAAGAGAAGGGCCCTCGCTTACTGTATCTTGTCACTCCCATGAGCTCATGCTCACATTTCGCTATAGAAGTTCTGTGCACATGGAGCATCCTTGGACTCTACTGAAACTGGCAAAAAGCCCCAGACCTCTTCCCAGTGAGAATGTTGTTAATGTGCTCTAATTCCAGAATGACAGCCCATTGGTATTTTTTTTTCCTTCTTTACCGAAAACATATTGCTGTAGGAGCACTGGGGGACTCCAACGTCAGTGATGACCTTGACAGCTTCTCCAGCTGCCCTGCCTAGGGAACTCTTGGGCATTCAGTGGGATTTAATGGGCTTGTGTGAGCCTTCCAAGAAACTCCATGCTAGACCAACTCCCATTTAATCACTCTGACATCTCCTGAGCAGATGCCATTGCTATTTTCTGTCACTTACCCATTATCCTGCCTTGTTCTGGCCCAGTCGCTGTGGTTTCTGTTCCCCAGCATTGGCAGAGGTCTAAGAATCCAACCCTGAGTCATGGATTCACGAAGGTCAGAGCTGGAAGGGTCTTGTGAGAGCAGTCGGTCCAATCCTCTCGTGCAAATTCATTTCATTTCTTTTCATCCATCATTACTGAGGTGCTTCTCCGTGCCAGACTCTGTGCCAAACTCTGGACACACAGATGGCACCCCACATTCTCCCCAACAGCCCTTGAAGAATTTGCTCACAGTTGAGGCATAGAGACAGAGTGAAACTTACTAAACGCACTTGATAGAGCAAGGCTTCGGTGGAGGGCTGCAGAAAGTCCAGGAGCAGGTAGCATGGAATGGAGGAGGAAATGGCCAGTTCGATCTGGTGAGGTGGAAGAAGGCATCATGGAGAAACAAGCACTTCCAGCAAACACACAGTGACCTAACAGTGAGGAGCTTGGGCTCTGGAGTCAGACTGGCTGGGTCTGTGAGACCTGGTTGAGATCTCCATCCTCTCTCAGCTCAGCCTTCTTGTCTGTAAAATTCACAGACACCTATGAGCAGGACTGTCATATGCAGTCTGTGGCACAGGGCTCCTTCAGCAGGTGCCCTTTGCCGCCGAGAGTTTCTCATGACAGTTCTCCAGTGGACCAACGTGAAGTGCTTGTTTTCTGAATGTTAGGACAGTGTGCGTCCGCTCAAGTGTCTTGAAGAAGCATGCCTTTTTCTAACTCGCACGGAGGCATTAAGTGGGCCACAGGTGGCCCAGTACCCATGTTCCTTTCCCTCTTTCTCCTTTCAAAAGTGAAACTTCTTCTAGCAGGCAGGGGTCAGAGGAGTTCGGTCTTCTTGCTCCTCCTGCATGGTCCCCTCGGAAGCACTCCCTGCTGTCGGGGGCCGCTGCCTGCTGGCTCTAGCTCTCTCCTAGGGACCTGGACTGTGGGCCCTTCTCCACCAAGCCCTGGAGGAGGCAGGCGGGAGCAGGGGTCCTTTCCGCCACCGCTCTGTCCCTTTGGTTTCCTCCGAGATGCCACAGCCAACTGGGCAGGGGTGAACCTTTCTTCACAGGGTACTGGGACCATCGTAAGAGGGGCTACAATGTCCAAGAGGAAGATGAAAGCTCATACTCTCCTGACATTTCCCAGGTACAGAAGGGGTCTTTCACGGGGGACCAGTCCCTTCAGGGCGTGCCCCGGTTTCCACCCTCCCTCCCACAGCCTGAGAGTCACAGCTCTCTTCCTCCAAGAGAGGGAGCCTCCTTTTCTCAAGCCTCTCCGCTGGCCTCCACTCCAGTCCCACTGAAAACTGGTTCCTCCACAGGGTGAGGGTCTCCCTCCCTGGACCCATTCCCCAGCACATTTCTCCCAGCAACCTGCTGATCAGCAGGGCGCTCATCAGGGCTGTCACATGGTGTCTCAAGTCTGTTTGCGCTGTGTGAGGTGTGGGGTGTTTGTACGTGGATGGTGTGGCATGGTGTGTGTTTGTGGTCTGTGAGATGTGTGTGTGTGTGCTGTGGTGTGGGAGGGCTGTGAGGTATGGTCGTGTGTATGGTGTGGTGTGGTGTTGAGGGGTGTGCTCCTGTGTATAGCGTGGTGTGTGTGTGAGGGATGTGGTTGTGTATGGTGTGGTGTGTGTGTGCATCGTGTATGTGTGTGGTGGTGTAAGCATGAGTGTGGTCATGTATTGTGTGGTGTGTGTGTAAGGTAGTGTATATGTGTGTAGTGTGTGTGTGGTGTGGGGTGTGTGTGTTGTGCGTAAGTGTGATATGTGCATATGTGTGTGACTGTGTTGTATGTGTGCATGGTGTATGTGTGTGTGTTGGAGGGCAGTCAGTAGGTAGCAGGAAGGAAGGTCTGTTTTTCACACTACGGATCAAAATGATAAAAGTGCTTATCTCTAGGTGGTGGAGTTATAGCTATTTTTTTGCCTTACCTATTTTTTTCTACTAGACACATGTATGATTTATTCAATACATCCAAAAAGGAATTCACTATATTCCACTGTCCATCTTGAGTCTTTCAGTCCCATCAAATCCTGTGAACACCCTATATCTTAGCGTAACATGTTGTGGGAGAGGGCGCACGGGCAGCTTCCAAAATGTAGCTGTTTGGAGGTGTGATCTAGAGACACCAGCCTCACCCTGCTCTGGCCTCCAGGGCTGGCCCGGATGGCCTCGTAGGGTCTTGGCAGGGTCCTGAGCATCTGATTTGCAGGGCTCCAGGCAGCTGTGGAGCCAGATCTTGGCCAAGGTGGGGAAACAGGTGGAGGGCCCAGCTCTGGAGAGAGGCCTAGTGAGAGCCAGGGTGGCACCAGAGAAGTCCCCACTCCCGCCAGAGAGCTGCCAGAGCTCCTCACCTCAAAGACATGGTCTCCTTGCAGTGTTTCTTGAATTGGGATGTATCTGGTAATGGACAGTTACTGAGGTAAAGTTTCTTGTTGGTCCAAAAGCCTCTTATTAAATCTGCAAGTTATACACAGAATGGAGCACAGTGACTGGCCCGTAGCATTTGTCGCTAATAAATATTTTTAATAAATAAATACAATATGAAAATGAAAAACATAGTATCTACCTTTCTGTAAGAACAACGTGCCTCCCATCTCATCCCTGAGTAAGTGCTGCATCTCCTTTGGGCGGGTTGACACCCAGGGACTCCTTGGGAACCATAAGAAGCGCAAAGCTAATCAGGAGCCCTGGGGACCTTGCAGAGACACTGTGGCCTGTGAGCCCTGTCTCAGGGGCCAGGCATTCTCCCTCATTTCTTTATGCACCAGCCCTCCCCAGCCATTTCCCCAGAAGCATGAGCAAGTTTCTGGCACAAAGTGGATGCTCAGTGCTGGGTTCTTGTCCCGCCCTTCTCCTGCCATCTACGGCATATGGAGATTCCTGCCCAGAGCAAGACTTTCCCTTCAGGGAACACCCGTGCTCACAGCAGGTGAGGGATGAAAGTGAGTAGCTAACGTGCAGCCAGATGTTAATGTAAAGCACCAGCCATCTCCTGCCCCTTATTCGAGGGCAAAGGAATGGCAATAATTAAAGAAATATTAGATCGAAAACTTACAAGTGTAAAAAGAAATTCAGTCTATGTTGTTTTTTTTTTTTTTTTTTTTTTTTGAGACGGAGTTTTGCTCTTGTTACCCAGGCTGGAGTGCAATGGCGCGATCTCGGCTCACTGCAACTCCGCCTCCTGGGTTCAGGCAATTCTCCTGCCTCAGCCTCCTAAGTAGCTGGGATTACAGGTGTGCGCCACCATGCCCAGCTAATTTTTGTATTTTTAGTAGAGACGGGGTTTCACCATGTTGACCAGGATGGTCTCGATTTCTTGACCTCGTGATCCACCCGCCTCGGCCTCCCAAAGTGCTGGGATTACAGGCATGAGCCACAGTACCCGGCCTCAGTCTATGTTAAATGTATTTTATTTTTTTGCGGACAGGGTCTCACGATGTTGCTGAGGCTGGTCTCCAACTCCTGGGCTCAAGCAATCCTCCCGCCTTGGCCTCTGAAAGTGCTGGGATTACAGGTGTGAGCCATCGCACCCAGCTGACAATTCATTCTAGATGTTGAGTATTCTCTAGAAGAAAATTAACCATTTTGAATGATTGTTCTTCTGCATCAGAAGCAAGTAACCGAGTGTCAAAGTGGCAATGAGCTCAGTGGTCTCCAAGGGGTTCTCTTGGTGGATTGGGCCCTTCCACCCCCATTCTCTAGCTGCTGTTATCCCCTCACTACCACTTCCATCAGGTACAGGCAGACAGGAGAGACAGGAAGGAGATAAGGCCTCACTTGACCGCTGCAGGCATAACTTGGTACTGGGGCCCTCTTCAATACTGCTATGTGGTTATTGGCATTCATCTTGCGTGAAGGTGCCTGGGCCCCCCACAGCCCTTCCCTGTCACTGGAGATCTTCTATGTACGGTCCTTTGACTTGGCTTTGGCTTCTCTGGCTGGGTGCTCTGCCTCTGCCCTCAGCCTGGCTCTCATCTATCCCTTCTGAGTGGTCATCTTTCCTTCTAGGAGTCCTCTTGAACTGTGTTGTGACCATTTTAATTCTGCTTCTTGCCATGAGGACCCATCTGGGCCATGGAAATCCTCAGGCATCCTTGCCCAGCCAGACTATAGACCATTCCCGAAGTACCTCATCTGTGACCAGACCCTATACTCGCTAAATGTCAAGGCACACAAGCTACATTCTCTGGACGGTTAGCTGGGAGCCCCCTTCAGTTGGCCTAAGTGAAAAAGAAGCTTCCCTTCCCCCCTCCTCTGGTCAGGGTCAGGACAAGGCACAGGCAAGCAGAGCAATGAACAATACTGTCCACTCTTCAATGAAAGTCCCACCACTCCCTTCTTAATCCACCAAATTCTCAGCCTTCTTTTTTTCTGGAGACCAAGTCTACTCTATCACCCAGGCTGGGGTACAATGGCGCCACCTTGGCTCACTGCAACCTCTGCCTCCCAGGCTCAAGTGATTCTCGTGCCTCAGCCTCCCGAGCAGCTGGGATTACAGGCATGCACCACCACACCCAGCTACGTTTTATATTTTTAGTAAAGGAAGGGTTTCACCATGTTGGCCAGGCTGGTCTCGAACTCCTGACCTCAGGTGATCTGCCCGCCTCAGTCTCTTAAAGTGCTGGGATTACAGCCCAGTGCAAATTCTCAGCCTTCTCTCTTCCCAGTGGGGCTTTAGTCTCTGAGCTTGTCCTGTGGAGGTTGTCTTGTTTTGGGTCTCTTCTGCCAATGGGGACACTCTGAACCAAACAGGAAATTGTCTCAGCCCTCAGCTTCCCCTTAGATTCACATAGAGTCAGTCTGATGTGGATTCAGACCCTGGTCCTTTGCTTACCAAGTCCCATGACCTTCGGCAAGCTGCTGAACTTCTCTTGGGCACAGATTCCTCACCTGCAAGTTGGGTTTTAGAATCCTGTTTCACAGAGTCTGGGAGAAGTTTGGAGGGAGAATATTGCTGAGTGTTTGGCGTGGTGCCTGGCTTATGCAAATGTTCACCAAATGGGAATCATTACTCTTATGCTCCTGCTGAGATGTGGGCTTGCTGCTCTTGGCCAGGGAGACAGGTTTTCAAGGACTGTTCTGCAGTGGGATAACCTCATCCTTTATGCTAGGAGTTGCTAGTTTGGCTCCCTGAGGTGTAGTGGAGAAACACCACAGGTGTTAATCTTCATACAGAGCCAGGTTCCCATTCTGCCCTGTTGCTTCTCTCTGAGCTCCGAATTCCTCCCCTGAAAAGAGAGGATAATATCAAACTGCCTCAGAAATAATCACTCCTTGGCCACACCAGGCTGTTGTGAGACAGAAATTAGGCGACATATGGCCTATGTCTGGCACCTTGCCCCACAAGAGGGAGTGCCGGGAATGGCATCTGCCTTCTCCACGTCTTAATCCACAAAACGGTTGAGTGTGCAGGTATGAGCGCTGTAGAGGGGGAGGAGAGGGGAAGGGCAAGTGGGCTCTGATCACTAGCAGGGAAAAAGGAGAGGCCAGAGGTTCTGGGAAAACTTCTTGAAGAAGCAGCCCATCCCCAGGGAAGATTCCTAACCCTAATCTACCAAAATGTGTGCTGCTTTTGTGGGAATAGCTCCCACCCTAGAGGTAAAGAAAGCCATAGGGTCCATATTCTATGAAAGCCATGTTGGTTCACATGCAATGTTTTCCAGCAAGCTCATGTTTTGAAGCAATCAGAAGCAAACTTTCTCTTAATGAAAGAGGAATTATGAAGGCCTTATAAAAACTGAAAATCAGAATACAAAAAGGAGAAAAAAAAAAACAAAACCCAAAACACTGAAAATCCTGCAGAAGCACCTTTTACTGGTAGCTGCTGATTTGGTGTCTTTAAGAACCCAGTATCAGCTGGGTGCAGTGGCTCATGCCTGTAATCCCAGCACTTTGGGAGGCCAAGGCAGGATGATTGCTTGAGCCCAGGAGTTTGTGACCAGCCTGGGCAACACAGTGAGACCCTGTCTCTACAAAAAAGTCTTTTTAATTAAAAAAAAAAAAAAAAAAAGAACCCACTACCCTTTCCACTGTATTAGGCTCGTTGGGGGAAGCAAAGCGTGCAGATGAAGAAGCTGTGAAGAGACTTCCTCTTGTATTAAAAAAAAGAAGTTTAGTTTTTGAAGAAATATAAACCTTAGATCGTATTTTTCACCTTGATGAATCCAATATCCACTACAAACGTATGCCATAAAGGCCCCACGTCTAGGAGAAAATACAAAAACCAAAGGCTTAAAGCTGCCAGGATGAAGTGACTATGATGCTGGGTGCAAATGCTGGTGATTTCACCCTGTGGCTGTTTCACTAGGATTGGTCCTGTTTTTGTTCGAGCTGTGCTTACAAAGACCATAGGTTTTAAATGACCTGCTCCAAATTTCGTTGTTGCTGTTAAGCCCTGTAATTTTTACATCACAGTGTTTTGCAAAAGGATTTTGTTTTGCTTTGTTTTGTTTTCAGGATGACATATATGGCGTCAAGACAAAAATGCATCCATCAGGATTCCCTGGACAAATCTGAATGTCCCAAATTTCTAAGATGCAAGACTAAAGTACTTTGGGGCTAGTTCCTTTCTCCTCAACCACAAGTTTTCCATTGAAAGCCATGTTACCAGGAGAAGAAAATACCCTTTCCATTAAAAAAATGAAATTCAGATGTCCCCTCCTCCAGAAAGTGCTCCCTGCAGGTTTCCACCAGACTGGGTTAGAGGATCCTTCAGCTTTCTGCATTTATGTCTGTCTTGGCTCAGCCCACATTATATCATGTGGTCATTGCCCCATGTCCACGTCTGTTCCTACTCCCTTGATATAGTTTGGATGTTTTATCCCCTCCAAATCTCATGTTGAAATATGACCTGCAATGTTCAAGGTGAGCCCAGGGGGAGGGATTTTGTTCATGGGGAGGATCCCTCATGAATGGCTTGGTGCCCTCCCCACAGCAATAAGTTCACATGAGAGCTGGTAGCTGAAAAGAGTCTGGTGCCTTCCTCCTTTCTCTCTTTTTAAAATTTTTTTTGAGACAGGGTGTCCCTCTGTCACCCTGGCAAGAGTGCAGCGGCGTGAACATGGCTCACGGTAGCCCTGACCTTCCAGGCTCAAGGGATCCTCCCATCTCACCTGGAGAGTAATTGGAACATGCCACCATGGGCACATGCCACCATGCTTGGCTTTTTTTTTGGTTTGTTTTGGTAAAGACAGAGTCTCACTATGTTTCCCAGGCTGGTCTTGAACTCCTAGGCTCAAGCAATCCACCTGCTTTGGCCTCCCATAGTGCTGGGATTACAGGCATGAGCCACTGCAGCCAGCCCTCCTATCTGTCTTGCTTCCTCTCTTGCCATGGGACACACAGGCTCTCCCCTTCGCCTTCTGCCATGATTGTAAGCTTCCTGAGGTTTCACCAGGAGCAGATGCTGCCATGCTTCCTGTACAGTTCCCAGAACCATGGGCCAAATAAACCTCTTTTCTTTATAAATTACCCAGTCTAAGATATTCCTTGATAGGAACACAAAGGGGCTAACACATCCTTGTTGACCTAAGGAAAAAGGCTGAGGCAAAATTTATTTAGAGAGTTTATTCAGGCCAAGGTTGGGGACAGTTGTGTTGGGGAGTGCTCTCTTCCACCTTTGTTACACACAAGCTCTAAAGACACAAGGGAACAAGAAATGGGCTGATACAAAGTCGCTTGACAAGGGCCGATGCAGCTCATGCCTGTAATCCCAGCACTTTGGGAGGCCAGGCAGGCAGATCACCTGTGGTCAGGAGTTTGAGACCAACCTGGCTGACATGGCAAAACTCCATCTCTACTAAAAATACGAAATTAGCTGGGCATGGTGGCATGTACCTATAATCGAGCTACTAGGGAGGCTGAGGCAGGAGAATCACTTGAGCCCCGGAGGCAAAGGTTGTAGTGAGCTGAGATCATGCCACTGCACTCCAACCTGGGGGACAGGGCAAGACTCTTAACTCAAAAAAAGAAACAAAAAAGGCAAAAAGCCCCAGCAAAACAAAGTCACTTGACAGGGATTCTCATTGGCTTACAGAAATAAGTCTGGTTAGTGATTGGCTATAATTGTTGAACTATAGGATACGAGTTATGGTATCCAGTGTATGGCGTTTTATGGCTACTTGGCATCAGTGAGTCTAGAGCTCGCATAGCAAGTGGCTTCAAGAGATAAGTATTTAGCTCAGGGGAGTGATAAAATATGACTGCTGTCACATGCTGCCACATTTCAGTGCCTCGCTGGGCCGGATAATTATAGTGGGCTCACATCTCTCTGATGAAAAGTTGGTTTTCTTTTTCCCCTCAGCCTGGGTTCACTGGTCTTTAACAGTCCAGAGCACCCAGGCCAGGGCACAAGGCCAGGCACAATGGTGGCTTCAGGAAGCCTTGAGAACTGAACAGAACGATCCAGCAGCAGATTGGAGGCTAGTGGCTATAATGGTGTGCCTGCCTGCAGGCCAGTTAGTAAGCCTGTATATAAACACTTGTTATAAAGCTTGTGAAATATTTCAGCTTTGTTTACTAGCTCTGGCACAGGCTTCCTCACAGCTCAAAAATCCCCCGGAGCCTCGGGAGCCGCGTGGACGCATGTGAAACCTAGTACAGGACTCAGAATGCTACGTGTGAACAATGGGAAAAACCAAAGCGGCAGCATTCAGGGGGCATCAGAAAGCACTGCGCTACTAAGTCCTGCTCTAAGCTGCGCTCTGCCATTCACATGCTGTGTCGCCTGGAGAGTCACTTTGCCTCTCTGAGCTATACTTTCCTCATCTATAGAATGAGGCCTGTTATGGACAAATGTCAGTGTCCCCCTAAATTCATATGTTGAAATTCTTTTATTAAATACATTCTTTAAATAAAAAGTTTTTACTTAAAAATTTTTGTAGAGACGAGGTCTTGCCATATTGCCCAGGCTGGCCTCGAACTCTGGGCTCAAGCATTCTCCCACCTAGGCTCTCAAAGTGCTGGGATGATAGGCCTGAGCCAGTGCACCCATCCATATGTTGAATCTCTAACCCCCAAGGTGATAGCATTAGAAGGTGGGGACTTTGTGAGGTGATCAGGCCATGAGAGTGGAGCCCCTCTATGAATGGAGGATTAGTGCCCTTATGAAAGGGATGCCAGACAGCTTTCTTGCCCTCTTCCCTCCGTGTGAGGAGACAAGGAGGAGAAGGCAGTTTGTAATCTGGAATAGGGCTCTGACCAGAATGTGATCATGCTAGCAGCCTGAAATTGGACTTCCAGCCTCAAAAATGGTGAGAAACAAATTTCTATGGCTCATAAACCGCTAGTCTATAGTACTTAAAAAAAAAATAGCAGCCAGAACTAAACCGAGAGCCTTGGAATACATTTCACCATTTGTTCAACAAATATATTCGTCTTAAGGTCCTTGTGACACACTGGCTCCCCTTGGCAGGGAAATGATGAAAGACAAAGCTGTCCTCCGGCGGTCACAGCCTGGAAAGTGAAACGAGCTCACACTCACAAAGTCCCTTGATGGAGAGAAGAGGAATTAAGATTTAATGAGCACCAAGTGCATAGCAGCAATTTATACCCCCATATCTATTTAAATGCTTCATGCAAAGTGGACATTATTATCTCCCATTTTACAGCTGCGAAAACTGAGGCTCCAGAGGCTAAGTAACCTATTTGTGCTCATGAAGCAAATAGCAGAGCTGGCATTTAAGTCCAAGTTCGTCTGATTCTAAAGACTGAAATGGTTCCCACCCAACCCGAACAGTTTGTAATTCCATGATTTTTCAAAAAATTAAAAAGGTTAAGTCAGGAGAACACATGGCTATTTTCCTTCCTTAGATCTGGGCTTTTAATAATTTAATTTTTATTTATTTATTTGAAGACAGGGTCTTCCTCTGTTGCCCAGGTTGGAGTGCAGTGGCACAATCACGGCTCACTGAAGCCTTGACCTCCTGGGCTCAAGTGATCCTCCTACCTCAGCTTCCCCAATAGTTGGGACCACAGGTGAGTGCCACCACACCTGGCTGATCTTTTAACTTTATGTAGAGACAGTAAAGATATAAACAACTCAATAAGATGATTTCAGTTTATTATAAGTTCTAGGAGAAATACAAACTAGAAGTACTCTGGTGTGATTGAGGGGTCTGTGTAAGTTAAGGGAGTCAGAAATGGCCTCTGTGAGGAGGTGAAATCTGAGCAGAGATGAAAAGATTGAGAAGGACCTTGCCATGCAGTGATATAGGAAAAGCGCTTCCTAAGCTTCAGGGACAGCAGGTGCCAAAGACCCTGAGGCAAGAAGAAGCTTGACTATTTGAGGGACAGAGAGGAGGCCAGTGTGGCTGGCGTAGATTAAAGACATGGAAAGTGGCAGTAAACATGGCAGATAAGAGGGAAGTGGGATCACATGGGGGCATGGCACGGAATTTAGCAAGCAGAGTCACTGATGGGATGGAAGCCGGCGGGCGATGTCTACTTATGCCATGAAAGAGTGAAAGTGAGAAAGACCTGGATGGCTTCCATGGGGACTCCTGGTATAGGAGGCAAAACACCATCTTTGGAGGGTTCCCGTAATTAGTATGACCTTGGACTAATCACTTTACCCTCCAGAGACTGTAGCTTTAAGATTAAATGAGATAATGCATGCCAAGCTGCTGGCATAGTACCCAGACCTAATCCTTAGGCAGCAAATGTTACTTCCTTTCTCTCTTCTCCCCACTGGCCTGTGAGCTTGCCAGGCACAGGATCTTGTTAATGGTGCCTGAATCTGCCCACACCCTCAGCACCAGGCACAGAGCCCAGTGAACAAACAACAAACATGTGCAGAGTCTTGAGGCTGCCTTTGCAATATTTCACGTATCTGTCCCTTCAGTTTCATTTTTTCTGCCAGAAATGTCCCCCAGAGCATCAACTCTTATGGAAGCCATGCCAATGGCCACCTACGGGTGGTTCCCTTCAGGGAAGGGCTTGTCCCCCTCCAGCTATACTGAGCATAGTATGAGATTTGTCTTAGTAAAACACAGCTTGGACCATGCCTCTGTCTTGCTCAGAAGCCTTTGTGACCCCTACGACTGGCCCTCTTCACCGCTGCTCTTTAGGCTGCTGTTTGAGGCTCACTACAGTCCACCCCTGGCTGTCCTTGCTATGTCTTCTCTCTCTCTCACCCCTCTAACCCTCTGCCCCACACCCCCCGCAAGCCACAGTTCCTTAGGCTTTGACATCATTGTGCCTCTGCTTACACTGTTCCCCTGCCTGGAGCAGCCTCCCGTGAGCATCATACACTCCATATTCCAAGGTCCTTCCTACATCTCAGCACTTCGCAGTCCTGCTTCCTGCACACTTGCTGCTGTGAACCTTGTGTTTTACCTGTGTGCGTGACCGAGTGGGCACTCCGTAAACACAATCACAAATGCATGTCCCCACTGTGCTGGCATGTCTCTCCTATCTGTACGGAGGAGGAGAATGCCTATCCCCATTGTACGGAGGGACGTGTCTCCTCCATCTCGGAACCTCTCATGTTTTCTTGAATATAGCAGGAATATAATACATATTTGAGAGACGCATCAGTCACCTCGTCTTGTCTGTTCTAATTTGTAAAGGCGTCTTGAATAAGTCTCCTGTTCCCCTTACGCCAGGCCACATCAGCTTTCACTTGGACTGTGACAATATCCTCTTAAGTCTCCCCTCTTTCCGTCTAAGCCCCACATAGATGACCAGAATGATTTTTCAAAAATGAAAATCCGATCATGTCTTTCTTCTGCTGACAACCTGTCATGAGTTCCCCATTGCCACAAGGAAAAGCCTCAGCTGCTTCCCTCTATACCTTGATCTTTTGCTTTCCTCTGCCCCATCTCCCCTGAGACACCTCCTTGGATTCCTCCTGAGCTACCTATAATGCCACAGTCGCCCTATGGTGTTTCAGATCTCTCTGTGTAGGAACCTACTGCCCCCTCTTTTTCAAATGACACCCCCACCTCCACTTCCTGCCCACATCATCTGACCAACAGCTGTCCATGCCTCCCAACCTGGCTCTAATGGAAACCTGCTCTGTGAAGGAGATGGCTGACTGCAGGAAGAGCAACCCGCGCTAGCCATACCTGCACCTGACAAAGGTTATTGGGCGTTCTTTAGGCTCCAGACACTCCCTCTAGGCAGTGCTTGAATGGTCAGGTTGCTATGATTGCAGCCATCACCCCATATGGACATGAACGGGTTCAAACCTACCTCATTTCCTAGCCTGGGAGCCCTGAGGTCAGGGGCTACCCTGACTGTCATCACTGAGTCCTCACACAGAGAACCATAAATGAACCACATTGTGTGCAGGGGAGAGGGAGGGAGGAGATCAAGTGGGAACCAGAGCGGGACAGCTGCCAAGGTCCGACCCCAGGCTGACAGGGTGTCTCACATCTTATTTTAGAGCCCAGAATCCTACTGATCAATAGCAAAAAGATACTTCAGCTTCTGCTGTTCTGAGGCTCCAGTGCCCTGGCTTCCATTGAGTGGTTCTCAGTGGCAAAGTCCGCAAGAAAAGCCATACAACCCCCAAATTGTTAGATCAATGAACAGGTTACACAGGCTGTTGGCAGCCCAGCACAGGGCAAAATGCATCTTTGTTACCATCCGGGTAGCAGGAAGTAAGTTCTGGCCTTGGCTTCAAATGTGCAAATTCAGTGTGTCTGTTCTTCCCTTTAAAAAAGCCTTGCCGATGGCTCCTTTGTGCTTGGCACTGGGGACAAAGGAATAAACTAGACCAGATTCCTGTTCCGGAGAAGCGCCCCGTCTGGGGAGGCAGGCCAGTGTGTTCAAAGACACTGCCCGGAATGAGTAAGTTACTGCATGGCTAAGTCCCGAAGAGCAAATTTACTTTTTTTTTTTTTTTTTAAACTATTTAAAAGAAGTAAATGGAGATTTTCATCAGATGGGAGGGCTTTAACAACTTTTTAAGATTTCTAGCTGCCTTTAGTTGACTGGCCTTTACTTTATCTTCAGGACAGTGTTTTGAGGAATGCTCACTGGGCTCAGACTGTGCTCAGTTCCCAGCGGCTGCAACTGGAGAGATCTGGAGTAGACAGGAGGGACCCCCTGTGAGGAGCGGGGAGTCAGTACCAGCAGACACTGGCCCCATCCAGGGAGAGAGGGAGGCTGGAAGCCCAAGAGGACACACAGTCATCAAAAGGGAGAAGATCGAGGGACAGAGAGAGAGGGGAATTTGCTGAGGAGGGGCAGAGAGCAGGAAAGCCTTAGGGAAGAAGGGGAAATGCAGGGGCCAGAAAAGAATATATCCGGAAGAATTCTTTATATTCCAGAATGTATTATGCTAATGTAAATATATTCTTGAAGAATATATTGTTATTCCTGAATAAGACTTTATCAGTGATGTTTCCTTTTCCTAAATATATTCATGAATAACATGTTCATAAATATATTCTGGAATGCTCATATTCTAATAACTTCATTCTTCTCATGCCTTTTGGTCTCATCTTCTCTCGCGCCTCACTCTTTCCTCCCTGCTGCTCGCTCTCCCCTCTCCCACTCTCAGCCTCCGCTTCTCTTTGACCCTCAGTCTCCTACTCATTCTGCAGTCAGGCAGTGGCTGGGAATGGAGCGTCCTAAAGCCTTCCTCATTTGCATTTCTCCTGCCTGCACTAAGACTCTAGTAGTCAGGGTTCCTCAAGCTTCTTCCTCGAGTTCTGTGTTCCTTCCCCTTGGTGTCTCCAGCATGCCAGCCCTGGGCTCCAAAGATGTGTGTTCTAAGAACATACTGCCTTTGTTGACTTAGCCTCATTGAGTGTCACTTCCACAGGCCCTCCCAGATCAAAGGGCAGTGAAGGTAGACTCTACTGCTCAAAGGAGGAGGATCAGTGTTACCCTGGGACTGGCATAGGCTGGTGCAGCCATCTTTGGAAAATACCATCTTCCTCAAATGAGTCTTTAAAACCAGCTATCTGCTGTTTTCTGAATATAAATCTAAGATAAAATCATATGAAAAAGGTGAAAGTAAGAGTAAAGAGAGTTATACCTGGCAAATATCAAACAAAATAATGCTGGTATAATAGCTATTTTCATGTTAGACAAAAGAGGTTTTAAGGGTAGGGCATTACCAGAATTAAAGAGGGTCCCTAGGTATGATAAAATGTTCAAATTGGCAGAAGGAAAAAACAATTCTGAATCAATACACATCCAATGGCATGAGTATATACTCACATATATACATATATATGACAGAATGCACACAGATACAGAGCTGGTTGGTGCTTGCTTACCCATTCTTCACTCTTTCCTTTCTTTGTGTGTTTGTCCAGTTCTTTGTTCAAAACACCAAGAACCTGGACATGCTACACCAGTAACACATACACACATACTATGGTCAAGAGCTACAATCTCTGTCTCCGAGTATGCAAGCATTACTTTGAACTGCATACACTTAGTTTTGGGGTCATTACTTGTAAATCAATGGGTTCTGTTTTAGCCACACAATCAAGTTTCATCAGGGCTATGCTCTGGAGAAGAAAATGTGGGTCTGTGATATTGTAGATACACCTATTAACTAGCTATGGGTTATTTGAAAATTCTTGGTCACGTTTGGCCCAAACTTTGCTGCCTGTTTTGCAATGTGTGGTTTGGCCTGGTTCTACCATTCACTTCAATTCATAAGCTTCACATAATAGTATTCAGCACCCCCTTGGTTTCCAACACACTCAGCTTACCCATAATGGTCCCAACTTGTGTTTTGTGTCACCTGTTAGTGTGCATACCCGAAACGTTGAAGTCCATTGGAACAAATTGTAGAGCAAAGTGCAACACCATGAGAGGAGTGTGTCTTTATATGACGGATTCATACACAGGCAAATTTATGTGGCACAATCAATTTGTAAATAATGCCTTCAATTGTCTTTTGCTGTGTGTATCAGAACAATTTCCTTTTAACTAGCATCATGTTTTGACTTAGGGTTTTAGTATGTTTTATTACAAATATCCAGAGACAAGTTTTTCAGTTGAGTCCATTGGAAGGACAAATTGTTCAATTGGTCCAGTTTTCTTATTTATAAAATGAGGATAGTGATATTTATCTTGCTAAGTGACTGGGAAAATTAAATAAAATAATGTATATAAAAATGCTTACTTATCAGGTGTAGTAGCTCACACTTGTAATCCCAGCACTTGGGGAGGCCCAGGCAGGCAGATTGCATGAGCCTGTGAGTTTGAGGCCAGCCTGGGCAACATAGCAAAACTCCCTCTCTACAAAAAGTACAAAAATTAGCCAGGTATGGTGGTGTGTGCCTGTAGTCCCTACTTGAGAGGCTGAGGTGGTAGAATCACTGCAGTCTAGGAAAGGGAGGTTGCAGCGAGCCAACACTGCCATTGCACTGCAGCCTGAGCAACAAGAGTGAAACTCCATCTCAATATACATATGCTTACTCAAATGCCTGGCTAGCAGGTGCAGTGGTACACACCTGTAGCCCAAGTCAACTTAGGGCTGAGGAGAGAGGATTGCTTGAGCCCTAGAGTTCAGGTTTTGTCTTGGCGATGTAGAGAGAATCTGTCTCTAAAAAAAAAAAAATAAAAATAAAAATTTTAAATGCTTGGCTGGAATTAAACAGGCACTTCATAAATAACAGTAGTAGTGGTGGTGGTGGTGGTGGTAGTTGCAGTAGTAAATGGTCAATTTGCGTTGAATTTTTGCTGTGTTCCAATACATTACCCTAAGTGCTTTAAACTCATTGTCTCATTTACTTCTAATAGCACCGTTATCGTTATGAGATTGAGGTAAGTATTAGCTTAGTTTTCAGGTGAGGGAGCCTAGGCATATACAGTGTAAGAAAATAACTCAAAGTCACAGAAATAATAAGAGGCATTGCTGGCTTCAGATCCGAGATCTGTCAGGGTGTTTGGATTTGATCCCATGGGCAACGGAGAATCACCAAAGATTGATTGATCGATTGCTTGCTTTACCTATCTGACATCAAAGTCTGTCTACCCTATCACTAGTAATCATTCTTTTAAGTGAATGATGCCACTCTACCCCATTCACATATGCAGCAACAAGGCCTGAGAGGTGGGCAGGAACTGGGTCACAAAGAGCCTTACCTGCCATGTAAGGGAGTTTGGACTTTATCCTACTTTTTTTTGTATTTTTTGTAGAGAGGTAGTGGAAGGAGAATGGATTTTGAGTTACACAGATGGCTCACTGTGTTAGGCACTAGGGACACACTGAGAGCCCAGACACTTTCCTTGCCCTGAAGCTACCTGGAGTCTGCCTCAGTTTCTCAAGATGTGAGTCCTGCCTCACAATGACCCAAGCTTGCAGACCCAGGCCCCCAGAAATTCTGATTTGTTGTTGTTGTTGTTGTTGTTGTTTTGAGACAGAGTTTTTGTTCTTGTTGACCAGGCTGGAGTACAATGGTGCAATCTCGGCTCACTGCAACCTTTGATTCTTGGGTTCAGGAAATTCTCCTGCCTCAGCCTCCCAGGTGGCTGGGATTACAGGCGTGCACCACCATACCCAGCTAATTTTTTGTATTTAATAGAGACAGGTTTTCACCACGTTGGTCAGGCTGGTCTTGAACTCCTGACCTCAAGAGATCCACCTGCTTCGGCCTCCCGAAGTGCTGGGATTAGAGGCATAAGCCACCGTGCTTGGCCAAGATTCTGATTCTTTAGGTCTCAGCTGGAACATAACAAGCAGCGATGGTGATACTCTCTTAAGTTTGAGAGCCACAGATCTTGAGGGTGGGGAAGACAAGCAGACAGATGATAACAATGCAGAGTGATGTTACTATCAGGAAGAGTCTGGAGAAAATCTGGTTTGAGCTGAGACTTGAAAGATCAAAAAACACTCAGCCAGAGTGGCAGAAAGGGAAGGGGAGATTTAAGCTGAAGGGAAAATATTCACAAAAGTCCAGGAGTGAGAGAAGGGGCTCTTTTAGGGAACAGAAAGTATTTTAGGAACGCAACAAGGCTTGAGAGGTGGGCAGGGACCAGGTCATTTCAGGGAGTCTGGACTCTATCCCACCGGTTGCGGAAAATCACTGAAAGTTATTTTGTTGTTTGGAGGAGGACATGGATAGAGCCCTCTGGCAGCCACAGTGTGAAGAATAAATAGTTGTGGGGTTGCAGGAGGGCAAGACTTTCCTCAGGGCTCTCAGAGGCAATCACAACTTGGACAGAGACAATGGTAGTAGGCGAGAGAGGAAAATGGACAGATAGAAGAATCCACAGGGTCTGATCACTGGATAAGGCTGCATGGAGATAGGGAGGTGTCGCTGCTTTCTTTTTCTTTTCTTTTTCTTTCTTTCTTTTTCTTTTTCTTTTCTTTTCTTTTCTTTTCTTTTTTTTTTTTTGAGACAGGGTCTTGCTCTGATGCCCACAGCTCACTACAGCCTCAACCTCCTGGGCTCAAATGATTCTCCCACTTCAGGCTCTTTGAGTAGCTGGGACTACAGGTGCATGCCACCACACCTGGCTGATTTTTTAATTTTTTTGTAGAGATAGGGGTTTCACCATATTGCCCAGGCTGACCTTGAATTCCTGGGCTCAAGAGATCCACTCTCCTCAGACTACCAGAGTGCTGGGGTTACAGGAATGTGCCATTGCACCCAGCCAAGGTTCATTCTTTAACAACTGGGTAAATGGTTGTGAATTTCACTATTGTAAAACAAACAACAAAACAAACAAGCAAACAAAAAACAGTGGAAGAGAAGCCAGCGTGGAGGAAAAATGCGATGACTTTAAAACATAGCAAATCTGAGATCCTGATGAAATATCTGGCAGGGCATGGTGGCTCACACCTGTAATACTAGCACTTGGGGAGGCTGAGGTGGGTGGATCACCTGAGGTCAGGAGTTCATGACCAACCTGGCCAACATGATGAAACCCCATCTCTTGCCCAGGCCTAATGGCTCACACCTGTGATTCTAGCACTTGGGAAGGCTGAGGTGGGTGGGTCACCTGAGGTCAGGAGTTCATGACCAGTCTGGCCAACATGGTGAAACCCCATTTCTACTAAAAATACAAAAAATTAGTTGGGCCTGGTGGCAGGCACCTGTAATCCCAGCTAATTGGGAGGCTGAGGCAGGAGAATTGCTTGAACCTGGGAGGTGGAGGCTGCAGTGAGCCGAGATTGCGCCATTGCACTCCAGCGTGGGTGACAGAGCAAGACTGCCAATAAAGGAAAGGGAAAGAAAGAAAGAGAGAGAGAGAGAGAGAGAGAGAGAGAGAGAGAGAGAAAGAGAGAGTGAGAAAGGAAGGAAGGAAGGAAGGAAGGAAGGAAGGAAGGAAGGAAGGAAGGAAGGAAGGAAGGAAACCCCATCTCTAGAAAAATTAGCAGGGCATGATAGCAGGTACCTGTAATCCCAGCTACTCAGGAGGCTGAGGCAGGAGAATGGTTTGAACTCGGGAGGTGGAGGCTGCAGTGAGCTGAGCTTGCACCATTGCACGCCAACCTGGGCAACAGAGTGAAACTCCATCTAAAAAAAAAGAAAAAGAAGTATCCAAGGAGAGCTGTCTAGTAGATAGTTGGAAATGCTGGTCTATGGGAGATCCTGTCCGATGCTTGCTGAATATACTGTCCCCCTACTTTTTTCCTAACAGAAGCCAATTTTGTTGGACAGCGTCGTGCCCAGCTAAAACATCCACTCACCTAGACTCTCTTGCCAGTGTTCCCAGACTATCTATGGTTGGTCATGAGACCCCTGTTCTGACCAAAGAGCTCTAAGTGAATATTAATCAGTGTAGGTTCTGAAGAGGCTATTTGCTTCTCCCTCCCTCCCTTCCTTCCTTCTTTCCTTTCTTCCTTCCTTCTCTCTCTCTCTCTCTCTCTTTCCTTCTTTCTTTCTTCAGAGATGAGACAGGGTCTCTCTGTGTTACCCAGGCTGGTCTTGAACTCCTGGGTTCAAGTGATCCTCCTGTCTCAATGTCCCAAAGTCCTGGGGTTACAGGTGTGAGCCACTGTGCCTGGCCTGGCTATTGTTTTCTTGATCCTGGCTGGCATTTGCTTTTTACCCTTGCCCTTCTTCCTTTGTCCTGCCTAAACAGAGTTGAGTTTCTCAAGATGTTGAGTTTCAACAAGATGACAAGAAGCAGCCATCTTGTGACCATGAGGATGAAGACCATGCCCTAAGGGGGGCAGAGCAGAGAGGAGGGCTCTGGCACCGTGAAGCTGTTGCAGGGCCCTGGGCTGTCTACTGCCTGAGAAAAATAAACCCTTCTTTGGATAAGGCACTGGAGCTGGTTTTCTGTCACCTGCAGCAAAACATGATTCTGATTGATTGAAGAGCTGAAGCTGTGGAGACTGATCTGGGTTAGACATAGAGATCTGGGTCAGCCTCCAGACGGTAAGAGTGCTAGGGTAGATACAAGAAAATCAGGCACCACGTATGTCAGATAGAAATTACGAGTTAAAGGAAAGAGAAGGCTTGGCTTACAGGCAATGTTGAAAGGAAGGAATTCCTGTTCACAAGGCCAGTGTCTTTAAGGTACTTTTTAAATTGTTGATGTTTCCATAACCTTAGTTGAAGCAAGATAATCAAATTAGAGCTATTCAATTACTACTTCTCTTCATGAAATTTATTTTGTAACAACTTTCTAGGTGGAAAAAGGCTGTTGACTCTGCTGGTTTGTGTGGTGACTTACCTCCCAGGGTGTGGCTCGGGTATTTTGGGCTCAGGAGATGACTTGGTAAACCTCAGCTCTTCTCCACCAAGCAAGGAGCCCGGAAGTTCTCTCTGGGAAAGCTAGTGCAAGGACTGCCCAGGACCTATGTTGCAGTTTAATCTGACTTGTTCTATCTTTTGCCAAGATTATTTGCCACAGCCTTCCAAATGATTCTCCTGATCTCCCCGCTCCTCTTTGCCCTGCCCTACTACAAAAAAAAATCCCAAATCCAAATTTACTTCCTCTAACACATGGATTTAAGCATGTTATTCCCTTTCCTGAACACTGATAAACCCCAAATGCGTTATCACAGCATATTGAGCCCCAGCCTTTCCATCTTCAGTCACTGATATTTGTCCTGACTCCTCCCTCCTCTCTGCACACAACTCAGCCACTCTGAACATCTCATTCTGCCTGTTTTTCTCTTGCCCTTTCAAGCCCTTGCAGTCTGTTTCTTGCCCAGAAATGCTTTCTCTACCTTCTGCTCTGACCAACCACCCTGGACGACCGACTGCAGCCAGATTAATTTTCTGGCTTGTCCAGCAGCTAGGAATGGCTGGAAACCTACGTCTTCCTTCTCCTTCAACCCTTCCACACAGTCTATCTCCAAATCCTGTTGATTCTACCCTCTAAACATCTGTGAATTTGTCCTTTCCTCTCCATCATTATCGCTACTTGCGCTATCACTGCAATAGTCTGTTCTGCAGACCCCATGTCTTTAGTCTTTCCCAATTCAATCTGTCCTCGCCTCAGCATATGTAACGCACATCAAGCTCTTGCTTAAAAGCCTGTAGGCCCTTGATGGCATTCTCCCTGCCGACCTCTTAAGCCTCATTGCCTACACTTTAGATACAAACTGAAACCAAACACAGTGCTGGCCTCTAAAGAGATCTCCAGTTCTCTCTGTCCAGCATAGCCCCTTCTTCCAAGTTCGCACGGCCAGAGTGGCACAGCAAATAAGAACATAGCCTCTGACACCAGACTGCCTGGGTTCCAGCCTAGGCTCAGCTGCTTATGATCTGGCTGCTGTTGGGTGAAATATCTAACCTCACTTTGTCAGTTTCATCATCTGTAAATAACACCTAAAACTAGTTCTTAATTCACAGGATTGCTAGAAAGATTTTAAAAGGTAATCCTGGGCTGGGCATAGTGGCTCATGCCTGTAATCCTAGCACTTTGGCAGGCTGAGGTGGGTGGATCACCTGAAGTCAGGAGTTCCAGACCAGCCTGGCCAACATGGTGAAACACTGTCTCTATTAAAAATAAAAACTTAGCAGGGCATGGTGATGCATGCCTATAATTCCAGCTACTTGGGAGGCTGAGGCAGAAGAATCACTTAAACCTGAGAGGCAGAGATTGCAATGAGCCAAGATTGTACCATTGCACTCCAGCCTGGGCAATAAAGCAAGATTCTTTCTTAAAAAAAAACAAAAACAAAAACAAAAACAAAAACAACCCATTTTGACCTTTGAGATTTGTCTGGTTTTCCTCTTCTATTGCCTAGAAGAGTGCCTGACACACAGCTGGGGTTCCTTAAATATTTATTAGAAAGTGAATTTACTAAGTTGTTTTGTGTGTGTTTTGTCATATTTCATTTATTACCAGGTCAAAACTGGGAGCTATGCTATCTTGCTATGTATTCCCAACACTAAATCTTGCTTGATAGTAGATGTTCAGTTCATTTTGCAGATTCCCATGGAAAGTTTTGAAAGATGTAATGTAACTAGAGGAGACTCCCATCAGGAGTAAACGGGAGAGAACATGTGGCACTGGCAGGAGACATGGCAGCAGGTGGCCTGAGGCCAAGGTACAGAAGAGGGTTGCAAGGGGAGATCTTGGGAGATGAGGGGCCCAGGAAGTCTAGCTCTCTCAAGGAGCTTGAAATGGACTTTTATTCTCTACAATCCAAGTTTCTTCTGCGTTTAGAAAATAAGTCTTATCGCTTCTCGGCCTTTTGGCTAAGATCAAGTGTAGAAAATAAGTCTTATGAGAGAATCAGGCCTTATGAAAAAATCAGGCTCTAGCACTAATGCTGCCTGGAGAGTGGGGCTTGGGGTCCAGCTGGGGTCTAATGCCTTCCTGGGTCATCAGAATGGCATCAGAGTAGAGTCTCAATGCCTGGAATTGGGAGTGATGATTCGTCTAATAGTGTTTCTAGAAGCATAAGCATCAGCAGGCTCATAAAAAATTTATTTTTCAATGCTTGTTACACATTTTCAGTAAAAACAGAAAGCTCCAAAATGATTTGTATTTTATAACCATTTTAATAAAACATGTATATGTATGAAAAATATCTGGCTAGTTATACACCAAAATATTACCAGTGTTTACTAAGTGATGAAATTCCAGGTGGTTCTTGATTCCTTTTTCTTTCTTTCTCTTTTTTTTAAAGAGACAGACTCTTGCTCTTGCTCTGTTGCACAGGCTTGAGTGCAGTTGTATGATCATGGCTTATTGCAGCCTTGAACTCTCAGTCTCCAGACGTCCTCCCACCTCAGTTTCTCAAGTAGCTAGAACTATAGGCCTGTGCCACCACACTGGACTGGGTTTTTAATTATTTTGTAGAGACAGGGTTTCACTATGTTGCCTAGGCTTACTCTGTCCTCGTGACCTCAAGCAATCGTCCCATCTTGGCTTCCCAAAGCACAGAGATTACAGGCATCAGCCACTGTGCCTCAGGTGATTCTTTATGCATTTTTTTCATTGTGGATTAGATTTTTTGTATAACTATATTTTTTGGTGCGAAATATAATTTAATCGTGAAAATGTAAATTGGCACAAACTTCGGCATTGTCTACTAAAGTTGAAAATGTGCAAACTTTCATTCATAGGTAATATGCTTGTACATGTGTCAGAAGGTATGTAAAAATAAGCGTCAGGATAGCAGTGGTTGTAACAGCAAAAGTGAAAAACAGCTTCATATTCATCTTAGGAGAATTGATAAATACATTGTGGTATTGTCATACAAAAGAAGGCTATACAAGAGTAAAACTTGACCAGGCATAGTGGTTCACACCTGTAATCCCAACATTCTGAAGAGCAAGGTGGATTACTTGAGGCCAGAAGTTTGAGATCACCCTGGGCAACATAGCCAGACCCCGTCTCTACAAAGAATAAAAAAAATAAATAAGAACTACTGAGGCATGATGGTGCGCCTGTAATCCTAGCTACTCAGGAGACTAAGGTGAGAGAATCCCTTGAGCCCAGGAATTCAAGGTAACAGTGATGATGTGCCACTGTATTCTAGCTGGAGGACAGAGGGGGACCGCATCTCTAAAAAGATAAAAATAAGAGTAAAAATAAATAAACAAAAGGCTTATGGAACAACATAGATGAATCTTAAAAGTATAGTATTTTGACGAAAAAAATAGCAATTCTCCAAATAATACATTTCATGCGAGTCTACTTATATTAAGCTCAAAAACAGGCAAAACGTATGTCCAGAGATACAGTCATATGATTAATGTATACAGAAAAGTAAAGGCATGATAAAAACAAAATTCAGGAGGATGGTTGTTTATGGACAGAGGAAAGTGATGAGATTGAAGAAGGATACACAAGGGTTCAAGGAATTGGCTAAGGTCCCATCTCTTTTTTTTTTTTTTGAGACGGAGTTTCGCTCTTGTTACCCAGGCTGGAGTGCAATGGCGCGATCTCGGCTCACCGCAACCTCCGCCTCCTGAGTTCAAGCAATTCTCCTGCCTCAGCCTCCTGAGTAGCTGGGATTACAGGCACGCGCCACCATGCCCAGCTAATTTTTTGTATTTTTAGTAGAGACGGGGTTTCACCATGTTGACCAGGATGGTCTCGATCTCTTGACCTCGTGATCCACCCGCCTCGGCCTCCCAAAGTGCTGGGATTACAGGCTTGAGCCACCGCGCCCGGCGGTCCCATCTCTTAAACTGGGTGATGGCTATGTCAACATTCATTTCATTATTTTTCCGAATACTTTACATATGTTATATATATTATTTTAGTATATTATGTATTTCATAATAAAATTATTTTTTCTCATCTGTATTTTTAAAATTTTCCATAAGGAACATGCATTACTAGTTATATTGAACAGAGAAAGTAAATAATAAACGTAATAACATTTTAAAATTTGTATTCTCTTGTGCCTTTTCTCATCCTTGGCTTTCTGTAGCACTCATTCACTGTGTATTAATTGCTGATGTAATCTGTAGCAAGCTAGGTGCTAGGCATACAGGGGTGACATATGATTTCTATCCTAATGGCAGTTATCCTCATGAGTGCTCTCTATATCCCTGTAAAATCCTCTGAGTAGGCTTCGTTATCAATATTTCACAAATCCATTAGCATTTTTTCTTAAAGTAGCTATTAAGCACCTGTGCTCTAATGCCAGCCTGCTAGATTCAAAGCCTTGCTCTGCTATGAACTAGTTATCTATATTCGGGCAAGTAACTTAACCTGTTTGTAGTTTAATATCCCTAACCGTGAAATGAGAAAAGGAACAGTATCTACCTCATAGGATTGCTGTAAGATTTAACTGAATTTACATATATATAAATACAGAAAACAGGGTCTAGCCCATGGTAGATATTCAAAAAACATTAATGTTAGATTGTTCTATAAATATCTCCTGAGTGCCAATCTTGTGTCAGATCCAGAAGAAGACTCAGAGATAGAGTGGGAGAGGGTCTGGAAGACCAACTCCTAAACAGACTATTGCCAAAAGTGAGAGCGTTATGGCGGAGGGAAACCAGGGGTCTGCAGGAGAACAAAGGAGGCTCATCAACCCTGTCTGGGGTTCAGGGGAGCCTTCCCAGAAAAGCTAGGGTTCTGTCCCCAGGTTGAGGTCTGTTGTGTTTTGGTGACACTCCATGTCTCCCACAGAGAGGTGGCTAGATAGTGGTGAGGGGCTGCCATGAATGCACTGAGCCGTAAGAGGGGCCAAGAGGTAACTTGTAGATCGTAAGATCATTTACTCTGCGGTGAGCCTACACATTTGGTTTTTGTGGTTTCAAATTTTTCTTCGCAGTTGTGAAATGGTACAACATATCTCATATGGAAAAATTAATTATAGCTTGGATTTCTTTTGTCACATTGAAAACTGGTAAAGAGAATTTTCAGTAGGAATCTGGTTGAAAGCTTTCAAAATTTGAGTTGTTAGTTCAAATAAATAATGGCATTAGAAACAACCTAAATACTCAGTAGTAAGGGAATAGTAATATATCACAATTAAGTAAATTGTGGTTTATGTATAAAACTGGATATGATGTAACTTTTTTTTTTTTTTTTTTTTTTTTAAGAAACAGAGTCTCACTCTGTTCCCCACGCTGGAGTGCAGTGACACATAATAGCTCACTGTAACTTCAAACTCCTGGGCTCAAGCCTTCTGAGTAGCTGGGACTACAGACACACCATCACACCCGGCTAATTTTTAAAATTTGTGTAGAGACATAGTTTGACTATGTTGCCCAGGCTGGTATTGAACTCCTGAGCTCAAGAGGTCCTCCCAGTTCGGCCTCCCAAAGTGCTGGGATTATAGGCATGATCCATTGCACCTTCCCTGATGTAACTATTAAAGTGATATTTATGAGTATTTTTTTCATATTTAAATCATCTTTATTTACAAAATAATATCCTGAGAATTGTAATTCCATTAAGCTTCAATTTGAGCAAAAATATAATCACTTAAGTAACAGCAGTTACTTAAACTGAAAATGAGATCAGTCCAAATTACTTTTCAAGAGAGCAGCAAAAATATTGTCAGGTTTCTTGCTGTGGTTCTGGATGTTCAGTAGCAGGCTCATTTGAAGGCAGAATTAACCCTTCTACCTTCAGAATACGGGGGTCAGGGGAAAAATCCAGGTCTTGGGGGAAGGTAAGGAGGAAAACCCCTCAGTGGATAGACATTTCTTATTGCAAATGGAGCATGTAGTGGATCAGGGAAATCCCTTGGTGGAAAGTAATCTCGAGAAGCTCCAAACATGGTTCCTGGAGGAGGTGGGGGGAAAAGGAGGTCCTCTTCTCATGAATGGGCCCCTTGTATCCACTGGAAACAATGGACCTCTGATTGGAGCAAGAGGTGGAGGAACAAAGCCAGGGCCAGTTGCTGCATTTTCAGCAGAGAAAAATGCATCAGGCACATTTAAATTACCAAGATCATCTTTGGTATCATTTCTACTGGATTCCACTTCTGAAGGCATTGATCTGTCCATTTTATCCAAAGAAGGCATATTAAAACTTCTGAGTTCTGCTGCTTCAGATAGTCTACAAGAATTAGAATAAAATCTGTCTCGTCTTTATGAAGGAAGAGTTGAATCAGGATATGATTGTCCTGGTGGAGAAAACATCATCCTATGGTCCTGTTCCTACGGAGGTGACACGAACACAGTGTCAGAAGGAGCCCTGTGAGGATCGGTTAACATAGCACAGATTGATTCTTCTCTTTCATTGGTGATCTGATGGTCCAGAGGATTCCCTGGGCCTCTTGAGCCTCTTCCTCCTTCCCCAGGAAGCGAAGGTGAGAGTCTGAGTGGACCCTTGAACAAAGTTGGAGGAAAGAGAAAAGATCTCGTTTCAAATGAAGGCCGACTCAGTGGTGAAGGACCATATGGGGAGTGCTCTCTGCCAAATGCAGTATTTGGAACATCAAGTGCATAGGGGTCTTTTTCTAAAAGTTCAAATTTAAACTCTGTTTCAGTTAATTTTTGTCTGTTGTGAGCGTTTTCTTTCCTTAAATCATTGAGGTTTCTTTCAGCAGTCCGAGCTGCCAACCAATTATGATGTGCTTTGTTCTCATAGGAAATAATCCGTCCTTGATAATAATGAATAGTTCTCTCCAATTCTTCTTCAAGATCTTTGGCTCACTTTCTATAGGTCTCCAGCTCTTCACTGGCATGGCTGAACTTTTCATCTACTTTAGAAAGTTTCTCTTCTTTCTCTAACCAGTACTTTTCCTCTACTGTTAATTTCCTGTGGTATTTCTTTTTCTTGATATAATTCAGTCATTACTTTAAGTTTCTGTTGAAGCTTCTGATTCTCATTTCAAAATGTGTGTTTTCTGACTGTAAAGATGCTTGTTCAGTCTGAAGATTTTAACATGCTCTGTAAGCTCTTCCTTTGTTTCATCAACTTCAGATAACTGAATATTAATTTGGTTTCTTTCTCCTTCTAAGGCTTTTAAAGAAGCATAATTTAACTTAGCAGCATGAATGAGTTTCTTCAAAGCTCCTTTGGGAGTATTATCTAAGTAAGCACCATTTTCTGATTCACCGTCCACTTCTAATTCCAAGTTACCATCATCCGTTACATCTTCTCTAAGCATAGCAGCCCAATCGTTTATCTTTAGCAAGCGTTCAGTCAGAGTGTTAATGTGATTTTCCTTATCATTTAGAACTTGTTCTGTGTGTACTTTGGAGTCTTCAGATGTTATTTTGTTTATTAAGTTCACTCACTTGTTCTTTCCATACTTCAGCTTCTTGCAAAAGCTGTTTCTGGTTCTCCTGAAGTTGAGAATTTTCATTCAAAGCATCTTTTATTGCTATCTTCAGTCGGTCTTCATTCATTTGAAATATCTTGAAGATCATTTTGGCTTCAGTTACTTGTGATTTGAGGGATTTTGACTCATCTGCTAGAGACTGTATCCTTTTTGAAGGTTGCGGTGAGCCGAGATCACACCATTGCACTCCAACCTGGACAAAAACAGTGAAACTCCCATCTCAAAATAAAGTTTTAAGATATAATTTACACACCATACATATTATCCATTTAAAGTATAGACTTCAGTGCATTTTTTTTTTGCATGTTCACAGAGTTGTATAACTATCACCACAATCTAACTTTAGAACGTTTTCATTATCCTCAAAAGTTACCCTATTCCCATTAACAGTCACCTCCCGTTCCTGCTCCCTTTCTCAGACTTACTTAATCACTGATTTACTTTGTATCTTTTTAGATTTGCCTATTCTGGATGTTCCATATATTATAAATGGAACCACAACATGAGGTCCTTGGTGTCTGGCCTCTTTGATATGGCATAAAATTTTCAAGGTTTATCTATGTTGTAGCATGTACCAGTATTTCATTTCATTCCTTTTTATTGCAGAATAATATTTCATTGAATGGGTATATCACACATATTAATCTATCCATCAGTTGATGGACATTTGGTGTGTTTCCACTTTTTGGCTATTGTGAGTAATGCTGCTATGATTATTTTTGTGCAAGTTTTTGGTGGACATATGTTTTTAATTCTCTTGGTTATATACCTAGGAGTAAAACTGTTTAAGTCATGTGATAACTCCATTTAGCATTCTGAGGAACTGAAAAAGTTCTCAAAGCTGCTGCACCATTTTACATACCAGCAAGGTTTGAGGGTTCCACTTTCTCCACATGCTTGCCAACATTTGTTGTTATTTGTCTGCTTGATTGTGGGTAACCCCCCATATAGGCACTGAGGAAAGAGACCTGAGCAGAACCCTGGCACAGTTAGGGCTTGAAGAATAACTCAGTTTATAGTGTTACTACCCAACTATTTCCTTTTATATAATCCTTTATATAATCACATATTAGTTTATAGAATTAGGGCTTGAAGAATCCCTTTATATAATCTTCTATATATAATCATATAATGGTTCATAGTATGAGTGCCTAAAGAACATTTCCCTACACATACATAATTATATGTTAGTTCATAATCGGAGGAATGCCTAGAGTGGACACGGTACAGAGCGTGAATTAAGGAATAAGCAGCTTATAATTGGAGAAATGTCTAGAGCAGACACAGTGCAGAGCATGATTTAAGGGAAAAACAGTTATACCAGGACAAGAATCCATGGCCCAGGTGGCAGCGTTCAGTGTCGTAAAGATACCCGCTATATGGCAGGCTTGGGGCGAGAGCCACTCCTCCTGATAAAGGAGTTGTAGGACCTTGCTCCAGTTCTTGTGGAGGGCTGCCCTCAGAACATCAGGCAATCCACCTTGGTGACTGTGAACTTTATCTGCTCTCGCTACTGTCCTGCTCAGAAAGCATTCCCCTATAGAACTCGTTGGAAGCTGCCAGCAGGTGGCATAGACTCTAACAGCTCTGTCACTACCGTGTGACTTAAAGCATCCTCCTATAAATCTTCTTAGAATTAGTTTGCCCATAACTAGAAGTACTGCACACTGCACCCTCTTCACTGCAAACGGCCCACCTTCAAGCCTCGGTGACCTAATGGGAGTGGAACACTTACTGCACATGGCCCTTGCCTTGATGGGAATGGGTCCCTTGCTGCGCACTGTCCACCTCCTAGCCTAGGTGACCTAATGGGGGTAGACTCCTTGTTTTATTGCTCATGACTCTATCACTATCCTTAAAGATGATTTCACTCACTGCCCTGCCCCCTAACCTATACACAATAAATACTCACACTTCTGGACATTTGGGGCCTCGCCTGACTCTGCTCATAGGTGGCGTGGCCCCCCCGAGCCCAGCTGCATTTTCCTTGTACTTCTGTGTCCTGTCTCTTTATTTCTTGCATCCTGCGCCTCAGCACAGCATAAGGCACGCCCCATGACCCTGTGGGCCTTCAGCCCCACACTTGATTATAGTCATCCTTGTGTGTGTGAACTGGCATCTCACCGTGGTTTTCACTTGCATTTTTCTAATGGCTAAGATGTTGAACATCTTTCCATGTTTTTGTTGATCATTTGTCTATCTTCCTTGGAGAAATGTCTATTCAGATCCTTTGCTCATTCTTTAATAGGGTTTTTGGGAGTTATTTATCCTTTGATTATTGAGTTCAAGTTATTTATATAGTCTGGATACAAGTCTCATATAAGAGATATGATTTGCAAATAATTTCTTTTATACTGTGGGTTTGTCTTTCTTAATGGTATCATTTGCAGCAAAGGAGTTTTTAATTTTGATGAAGTCGAACTTAACTATTTTTCCTTTTATCACTTGTGTTTTTGGTGTTTTATGTAAGAAGCCATTACCTACTCCAAGTTTACAAATATATATTTTTATGTAAACTTCTAAGAACTTTATAGTTTCAACACTTACATTTAAGTCTATGGTCTATTTTGAGTTGAATTTTGTTTATTGTAACAGGAAGGGCTCTAATTTCATTCTTTGGCATGTGGATATCCAGTTGTCACAGCACTATTTGTTGAAAGACTATTTTCTCCCTATCAAATTGTCTTGGCATCCTTGTTAAAAATCAATTGACCATAAATGTAAGGGTTTATCGCTGGACTCTCAATTCTGTTCCTTTGATCTACATGTCTATCTTCACACCAGTAACTTCATTACTATAGTTTTGCATTAAGCGTTGAAATTGGGAAGTGTAAGTCCTCCAGCTTTGTTCTTTTTTAGTTTTGACTAGTCTGGGTCCCTCACATTTCCAGGCATTGCTTTTATCCTCAAGGGGAAAATTTTTTAGAAAAAAATAAAAAGGAACTGCAGGAATTGTGAAATTCATTTTGTGTTTTCTGAGTGATACTTCTGCAATGCCCTTTTTCTCTTGGATGGGGGAATTTCTCTCTTTTAAGTTCAGTCCCAGTTATGGTAGATTTCCATTTTCACTACTGATGAACACTGCAGAGTATTGACTCAGCCAAAGCCTCATCCTGCCTTGAGTCAGTTGGCTGGGTCAAAGGTTATTTTCACATAGGAGGTTTTACAACATCCTAACTTTTTATGTACTGCTAGCTAAGAATTATCACAGTCTATTGTTTTGGTTTCTGTACTGTTTGATTGTACACCTCACTGGCAAATCATACTCTTGAGTATGAGTTTTTGAATATTCATTTTGAGTATACAAATATATAACTATTTCATTTATAAGTTATAGATGCTCATGATTATTATATAAACACATAAACAAAAGAGAAGTTTTAGAAAATGAGATAAGATGACTAGAAATAGATGGTCCCCCACCTCTCAATGGCTTTTATCTTGCTGGAGACGGCTCTCTTGGATCTTTCCTGTTTACCTCTGTGTGGTCCTAGCACCCAGCCAACCAAAGGGACCTAGTATACAGCAGAAGCTCAATAATGTTTGAAAGAAAAATTTCAGGCCAGGTGGGGTGTACCTCAGGCTTGTAATCCCAGCACTTTGGGAGGCCAAGGCAGGCAGATCACTTGAGGTCAGGAGTTCGAAACCAGCCTGGCCAACACGGTGAAATCTTGTCTCTGGTAAAAATACAAAAAGTAGCCAGGTGTGGTGGCAGCCTCCTGTAATTCCAGCTACTGGGGATGAGAGGGTGCTGAGGCACGATTCCTGGGAGGTAGAGGTTGCAAGGATCCAAGATGGTGCCACTGCACTCCAGCCTGGTCAAAAAAAAAAAAATTCAGCTAGCTTACTATTTTTATTAAAATACACTGCTTCCATCCCTAAGTTTTGCACCTAGCAAGTAAAGGTTCTGCATCTATTGTCTGCCAATTGGCTAGGGTTATTTTGTAGAAAGGCTATGGATCTCTTCATCTCTCCTTGTCTTCTCTTTTACCTTTGACTTGCACCACATCTGACTTATTTAGAAAACAGCAGTTTTCTCATCCTTAATTTATACTCTTCATTTCATACCGTGTGGTCCGGCAGAGTCCTGATACTAAGACCATAAAGAATGGAAAGCAAGGTCTCTGATCAGGATGTTGCACAGCAGGAGTGAACAAAAGGCAAGGAAGCTCTAGGGCGTGAACATCTGGGAAGGCTTCAGGGAACTGGATTTTAAAAGAAGAGTGGGCAGTTAGCCAAATGGAGAAGAGAGTTAGGCTGTCCTAGTTGAACTGTGGGAGCCAAGACAGGCGAGCCAGCACATTCCGGGAGAGGGGTAAGTTTGAGTTTGTTCTAGCTGAACACAAGGGGCAAGGGTGGTTGCATCTGTTTTAGGAAGAGCTCTCTGGCAGACCTGTGGAGTATTAGACTTTTTCTTTCTTTTTTTTTGAGAAGGAGTCTCGTTCTGTAGCCCAGGCTGGAGTGCAATGGCGCAATCTCGGCTCACTGAAACCCCCGCCTCCCAGGTTCAAGCGATTCTCCTGCCTCAGTCTCCTGAGTAGCTGGGATTACAGGCACGTCCTACCACACCTGGCTAATTTTTTTGTATTTTTATTAGAGACGGGGTTTCACCGTATTAGCTAGGATGGTCTCTATCTTTTGACCATGTGATCCTCCTGCCT
The DNA here is from genome assembly GCF_048565385.1 of Saimiri boliviensis. Classification (NCBI taxonomy): domain Eukaryota; kingdom Metazoa; phylum Chordata; class Mammalia; order Primates; family Cebidae; genus Saimiri; species Saimiri boliviensis. The sequence goes on along the minus strand of NC_133454.1, from coordinate 24,822,565 downwards.
TGGCCTCCCCAAGAGTATTAGACTTTTTATTTATTATTTATTTAGAGACAGGGTCTTGCTCTGTGTCCCCAGCCTGGAGTGGCACATTGGCAGCTCACTACATGCAATCTCCACCTACCTGGCTCAAGAGATCCTCCCACTTCAGCTGCTCAAGTAGCTGGGACCCCAGGTCCAAGCCACTGCTCCCGGCTAAGTTTTGTATTTTTTGTAGACACGGGGCTCGCCGTCTAAGATACTCGCAGACCTGGGCTGGGAGTATTAAACTTTTGAAGCTGGAAGTAGGGATAGGCTGTTGGTGGCCTGGAAAGCAGTGCACAATTACAGACAGAATGTGGAAACCTCTGCGCTTGGAGGCCCGAACGAAGCAGGGAAACTTTGCTTTAGTGCTCTAGCTAGCAGTATTCTTTTTTTAGGATCTCAGAACCGACTTTTTTTTTTTTTTCTTTCTGTCCTGGGTTGTTTATCCTTTCCCTTTGTCCCCAAGAGACACTTACACCTTTATCAGAAAATTACGGTCTGTTTCCTAACCTAAGCATCGCGGGATTGGTTGGGAGCATTCTGTTTTGGGGTTCCATCGAGGCCTGTGGCTCAAAGGAAGACACAGAGGCGCTGCGCTGCACAGGTTCAATCAAGCAGGGGCTGGATTGAAGGCTTCATCCCACCCCCGCCCCAATTAAACCTCAAGCACAGGATCAGAGGCTCTGACACATCCTGACAGAACAGCCTCTGGGGTGCCAGGAACCCCCCACCGACGGCCATCGGCGGGTCTACACCGGCCGGGAAACCCAGGTCCCGGCTCCTTCCTGGACGACGCCCCTGCCCCGCCCCGCCCCGGGGTGAAGGGGGCGGGGCCAGTCGGCGCCCTCAGGGTGGGCCCTGCGCCAGGTCAGGTCCGGCCCGGCCCGGCCCGCGGCCCCGCGGCGCCGGTGGGCGGGGCCTCCCTCCAGGCCGTGTCCGTAACGGCGTCAGGCCCCGCCCCTCGGGGAGGCGGGGCGGGCGCGAGCGCGCGGGCTGGGCCGGGGCGGCCTGGTCGCCAGCCTAGCCCGGTGCAGTGAGCGGAGCGCCTGGGCGGCGGCGGCGGCGGCGGCGCGATGGCTCCTGCCGCGGACCGGGAGGGCTACTGGGGCCCCACGACCTCCACGCTGGACTGGTGTGAGGAGAACTACTCTGTGACCCGGTACATCGCCGAGTTTTGTGAGTGTGGCCGGAGGCGGGGAGCGGGGGCCGGAGGGCGCCGGGGGCCGGAGGGCGCCGGGCTGAGGAGACGCCATGTGAGGAAGGCGGAGGGCGGACCTGGCCGCGAGGGGAGGTGCCGGGCCTGGCCCCGGAGCCGGAGCGTGGCGCCCGGGGGCCGGCGAGAGGCTGCGGGAAGCGGGCCGGAGTCCGGCGTGCCGAGGGAGCGGGGCCGGGGTCTGGGCGGGCGGAAGGGGCCCGAGGAGCGGCGCTGGGAGCGGGTCCCCGTCGGAGGCGGAGCGGGGCCGGGCCGGAGGGCGGGGGACGCTGCCCCTGGGAGCGAGGGCCCGGGACACCTGCTCTGCTGTCGCCGCCGCCGCCGTGGCCGGAAGGGCACCGCTCCTGTCTCCGCGTTTTCTCGATCCGCGAGAATTCTGCCGTGTTTCCCTTCCCGTTTCTGTTCTTACTGGACCTCCTCGCTCACCTCCAGGGAACAGGTTCGCCGGCCTGAGGTCCGAACCGCCGCCCCCTGCCCTGCAGGGTGTCTTCCAGTGCCGGAGGTCATCCGCCCTCTTTCAGCCGTCATCTTGCCCCGGCAGGCGAAGGCATCTCGCACCTAATCTGTACCTTCTGTGCCTGCCGGGCTCCCAAGAGCACAGGGGACCAAGTCCCTGCCCCACTCTGTCCTATCCGGCCGCCTAGGAGTCGGGGGTCTTTTGACGGGACCTTCCGAGGATTTAAGCATTCTTCTCTAGCTGCTGCTCTGTCAGGCACTGCTGGCTAGGTTGGGCTTCTCTCTCTCTCTCTCTCTCTCTCTCTCTCTCTCTCTCTCTCTCTCTCTGTTTCCTAGATGATTTTTCCTGCCAGGCTAGGAGAAATCTGCCACTTCTTTTTCTGTCGTTTAATCAGGTTTTGAGAGCACATCATCTGATCCTTCTTTTACGTACCTGCTTCTGGCAAAGTGCAGAGACTATCCTTTGGCCAACGATCACTGCCTTCTTTTAGTTGGATCTACTTCTCCGGACATGAAGTGAAACTCTCATTACCCAACCTTCTCATTGTTATGTCCTGCTCCCAGGCATCTGTGCATGGCTTTGTAGGAAAGAGGCAAACATATCATGACAAGCGGTCCTACTTTATTCTGTTCTGGTAATTGGTTAAGTTTCCAAAAAAAAAAAAAAAAAGAGAAAAAACGCTTTTTGCAGTTTTCAGGACTTCAGTACTATTCTCTTATGACCATGATTTAGGCTGAGACTCACTTTTCTTGAACTATTAGTTTAATGAATAATTTTTACATAAAAATAGAGAAATATGGGCAAAGGGATCCTTTGTAATGCAGTTACTTGGAAGCCCACATGTTGGCAAAGGAAGCACTTTACCAGTTTGTTGTTAGATCACTTTGGCGAGTCCATGCCTGATCCAGAGGACCATGACCATGAGGGAAGAGATGAAAACCATGCATTCTGAGTTGGAAATGTGGAACATGGAAACGAGAAACTCAAAGAGTCTTCAAATATTGGGTGGGCTATCATACAGAACGGCTAATTTTTTTTTTTTTTTTTTTTTTTTTTTTTTTTTTAATTAGAATTTGGGCCGGGCGCGGTGGCTCAAGCCTGTAATCCCAGCACTTTGGGAGGCCGAGGCGGGTGGATCACGAGGTTGAGAGATCGAGACCATCCTGGTCAACATAGTGAAACCCCGTCTCTACTAAAAATACAAAAAACTAGCTGGGCATGGTGGTGCGTGCCTGTAATCCCAGCTACTCAGGAGGCTGAGGCAGGAGAATTGCCTGAGCCCAGGAGGCGGAGGTTGCGGTGAGCCGAGATCGCGCCATTGCACTCCAGCCTGGGTAACAAGAGCGAAACTCCGTCTCCAAAAAAAAAAAAAAAAGAATTTGGAATTAGGGCCTATGGGCAGAAACTATAACAGGGAAAATTTTGCTTCAATGTAAGGAAAAACCTTCTAACCAATGATATGGGAAAGGTTGACTTAGGGGACAGAGAGCTTTCTGTCACTGAAAGTGTTAAATCAGACATTGTTCAACGAACTCCTGAATATTTTCAGAGGAAAAAAATTAGCAGAGAAAAGGGGCTAGCCTTAGTTGGTCTTTAGATCCTTTGCAGCTTTAGGGGTCTACCTAGATAATGATGACTCAGTTTACAACCAAGGTTTTGGATTCAAATCAAAAGAAAAAACTGGCCTGGGTGTTGTGGTCCATGCCTGTAATCCCAGTACTTTGAGAGGTCAAGGCAGGAACATCTCTTAAGGCCAGGAGTTCGAGTTTAGCCTGGGCAACATAGTGAGACCCTGTCTCCATAAAATTTAAAAAGAAGCTGGGCATAGTGGTTTGTGCCTGTAGTCCCATCTACTCAGGAGACTAAGGTGGGAAGATCGCTTGAGCCCATGAGTTCAAGGTTGCAGTGAGCTATAATTGTGCCATTGCACTGCAGCCTGGGCAAGAGTTAGTCCCTGTTTCTACCAAAAAAATTAAAAATGCAAAGAGAGAAAACTGGCAGTTAAGTCATGTGGACTATGAGAGAGCAAGATACTGTGTTCTGGCAGATAGCTCTGAGAAATGGGAAATGACATTTGTTCTCAGTGTGCTCAGAAGAGGAAACTGCGCAGACTGCAGGGAGAGTTTTGACAGAGGAATCAGGGGGGTTGCAAGAAGAGGATGAGTAAATGTTGGCAGCCCTTTGCACATGTACCTTGGGAGAAAATCGTCTGGAGGAAGTTGAGGTCAAGTCATCTTACCATAGCAAGTCATGAGTATCTATAATAGTATATCTTGGACTAAGAGAATTTGTTCTTTGAAAAATATGCTTATTAATAATAATATGTTTAAAATGTATTTAAAGCAAATGCAATTTTAGCATCATGATAGTATTTACATTAACGATAGTAGTGATGATAATATCAAGGATAATAATGGCAATAATAGCTATTATCTGAGTGGTCACTATGCACTACACTTTGCTAAGCACTTCATATATCTTATCTCTTTTGATCTTCATAGTAATTCCAAAAAGAAGGTATTATTGTCCCCATTTCAAAGATAAGGAAATTGAAGCTCTAGGAAATACTTTACCTAAGATTAGAGTAAGTGATGTAGAGATAGTATTCACACTGAGGTCTGACTCTAAAGCTACTATCCATGTTACCTCTCCATCATTAGTTCTATCACACATTCATTGTTTTTCTCTTATATTCAAGAAAGGAAGACAGATATGAAATACTGTGGTATCACAGAGGACAAACTGAACAACTATTCAGTTTACTCAACTATCTTTCAACTGTCTTTCAGCATTAGAATATATGTATTTTAGGGAATAAGGAATAGTTTAGAGAATTGCATATTCAGATATGGCAGTGGTTCTCAGTCACTTTCAGCACCTGCAAACTGTCTTCCTGCATCAGCCAAGATTATTTTAAATTCCTTTTGTTTGAGCATATTGTAAGGACCAGGGGAGAAGGTATCTCATTGTGAAATAATAAGCCCTTTGATGTGCCAGAAGTTAAAGGTACAGGCAGTCCTTGCTTTGCATTGTAGCGTGGGACCATACAAATGACTAAGTTAAAACCAGGTAACGCTATGTTAAAAATCAATGGGAAAATTATGATTGTTCTGTGACCTTTAAAATTTTTTTATCAAACATTGTAGTCTCTTACTGTTGGTTATGAATATATAGGGAAATGAAAAAAGTAAGCATGTTTATGTAGTATACTTTAAAACATTAAAAACATTGAGAAATAAACTTTTTTCTTTATAAAAATCACTTATCAGGAGTAATTTAAACAGTGCTTGCCTTTTCGTCACATAACTATAATATGGAATGAGTATTTTTTATTGTTTCTTCTTATTTTATTTTATTTTCAGGCAGAGTATCGCTCTGCTGACCAGGCTGGAATGCAGTGGTGTGATCTCAGCTCACTGTGACCTCCGCCTCCTGGGTTCAAGCAGTTTTCCTGCCTCAGCATCCCAAGTAGCTGAGATTAATAGGGACGTGCGACCATGGCTGGCTATAGTAGAGATAGGGTTTCATCATGTTGGCCAGGCTGTTCTCAAACTCCTGGCTTCAAGTGATTCACCTGCCTTGGCCTCCCAAAGTGCTGGGGTTACAGGTGTGAACCACCATGCCCAGTCGTCTTTTTTTTTTTAAATTAAAACATTTTTTAAAACTTTTTTTTTTTGTTTTTAGCAAGCTACATCTACACTAATGAGGGCCATAGTTTTTTGGATTTTTCTTTTTTGAGACAGGGTTTCCCTCTGTTGCTTCAGCTGGAGTGCAGTGGCACAATCACAGCTCACTGCAGCTCGACCTCCCAGCTAAAGTGATCCTGCCACTTCAGCACCCCATAGCTAGGACTACGGGTGTGTGTCACCATGCCCAGCTAATTTTTTTTTTTTTTTTTTTTTTGATTTTTAGTAGAGATGGGGTTTTGCCATTTTGCCCAGGCTGGTCTTGAACTCCTGAGCTCAAGCATTCCTCCCACCTTGGCCTCTTAAAGTGTTGGGATTACAAGCATAAGCCACCATGCCCAGCCAGGATGAGTACTATCTTTTCCAATCTGTACCACCTTCCAGAATTTATACTTTGTACTTTTAATATTGTGAAATCTCTCTGAGTTCCTTTAATGCAACATTTTTTGTTAGCATCATTTCTCCTGGGACATCTTTATCTTTTTCACCATGACGACTTTATTCATTTATATTGATAAGTTTGCCTTCGCTAAGTTTCTCAGGCTACATGTTTTTGCTTGTTTGTTTGTTTTGAGATGGAGTCTCACTCTGTCACTCAGGCTGGAGTAAAGTGGTGCAATCTTGGTTCACTGTAACCTCCACCTCCTGGGTTCAGGTGATTCTTATGCCTCAGCCACCCAAGTAGCTGCGAGTGTGCCACCACACCCAGCTAATTTTTGTTATTTTTAATAGAGATGAGGTTTCATCATGTTGGTCAGGCTAGTCTCAAATGCCTGACCTCAAGTGATTCACCTGCCTCAGCCTCCCAAAGTGCTGGGATTACAGGCATGAGCCACCTTGCCCAGCAGTTTTTTTGTTGTTGTTGTTTGTTTGTTTTTTTTAGATGAAGTCTCACTTTGGCCCAGACTGGAGTGCAGAGGTGCAATCTTGACTCACTGCAATCTCCACTTTTCAGGCTCAAGCAATCCTCCCACCTCAGCCTCCCAAGAAACTGGGATTACAGGCAAACACCACCATGCCTGGCTAATTTTTGTATTTTTTTGGTAGAGATGGGGTTTCACCATGTTGGCCGGTATGGTCTCGAACTCCTGGCCTCAAGTGATCTGCCCACTTTGACCTCCTAAAGTGCTGGAATTACAGGTGTGAGCCACTGCACCCAGCCCCTCAGACTACATATTTAGTCTCTTGAATGGCAGTAGCGTCAGCATTGCTATGGTCAGCTATTTCTTCTATAGCTCTGTTTACATTTGATTGAAATTTTACTTCCAACATTATTTATTTTTTGTTTCTCTGCTACCTTTTCATCATTCTTGGCCAATTGCTTCTTTCTGTTACTCATTTTTGTAACATCGCACATAAGTTTATCACCAGGAGACAAGGAGGCAACTCAGCTACATACTCTTTGCTTTCTGTGCATGAACTGAGCAACAGGTATCACGTTCATTGTCACTAATCACCAACAGACATTGAAAGAAGTGACCTGGTTGGTCACTGATTTTGATATACTTCTGTTATTTGTATAGTGATTTGTGGATTTAAGATGTAGCAGTGAAGTTTATATTATATTCATCATATTCAGCTACTCACACTTAGTATACAGTGGTAACTGAAATTTGAATTGTGTAATGGGTAATTGGTGTTATTTAACTAAACTAAGATAACTGAAATTTGACATACTGGAAGCTTGCAAATTGAAGAATGCTTGTATATTTCTAATCCTCAGAACATTCCTATCAAGGAATGTTAGGTGTTATTACCCCATTGTAAAGAGGAGGGCGCTGAATCTTGGAGAAGTTAAGTAAGCAGTTCAGTATCATACAGCTATTAAGTAGCAGAAATGGCATTCAAATTTAGGTCTCATAACCCTTTCTACCAAGACATACTATCTATAGGAAGTGGAGTTTCAGATGCTGTTGATTTAATGGAAGAAATATTACCAAAAGGGAAATGAAGGGGAATTCTAAGCTTTACTTACAGCTTCATGATGCGAACCATGATGCCCTGGCCAAATTTTCTTCATTCATTCTTCTGACAGTGTAAATTTGGATTACTTCTACCTCTTGGCTATTGTGAACAATGCTGCTGTCAACATGGGTGTTCAGAAAACAATTGCCCAATTAAAAATTATTCAGAATTTTTTATTTATTCAGCAGATATTTACTAGTGCCTATTTTGTCACTGACTAAGACTATAAAACTTCATATTGGAAGACAGCTTCTCTGTTCAAAGTAGCCAAGAGGCCAGATGTGGTGGCTCATGCCTGTAATCCCAGAACTTTGGGAGGCCGAAGTGGGTGGATCACTTGACGTCACGAGTTGGAGACCACCCTGGCCAACATGATGAAACACCATCTATACTAAAAATATAAAAATTTGCCAGGTGTGGTGGTGTGTGCCTGTAGCCCCAGCTACTTGGGAGGTTGAGGCAGGAGAATCACTTGAACCCAGGAGGCAGAGATTGCAGAGAGCTGACACTGTGGCACTGCACTCTAGCCTCGGTGACAGAGCGAGACTCTGTCTTTAAAAAAAAAAAAAAGTAGCTCAGAGGCCAGCAGGAGTATGAACAGATAAGTACAAACAGGCACATTCTTTCTTTCAGTTGAAATGCCTTCCTGAAAACGTATTTGATCAAAGAATGTCCAAGAATTGACATATTATGAGAAAGGGTTTATCAGAGAGCTTATAAATAAAAAAAATAAAGCAAGCTAAAAAATACTTGAAAATTCCCAGTTATGATTTTTATAGGGCCTACCTGAGTCTAAGGAGGTAACCTAGTTGGTATGACTTTCATGATGGGAAGAATGACTGTTACGATCTTGTATGATCATCTTGCCATATCCTTTTGTCTATGAGTGAGAATGATTCAAGCCAGGTATTGTTCCTTTTCATAGGTTTGCTGCCCTTCTCCCCATGCTTTTCATAGGAAGTGGGCAGAATGAAAGTAGAGCAACCCTGAGTCTTTATACCTTTACTATGGGATTCACTTGGATGAGGGAATGAGGTCTTTTTTTCCTTGCTGCTGCAGCGTAAGACAAAAGCTTTAATCAGCTGCCTCTGCCATACAGGTATATGATGAAAGGCGTTTGACTGCTTGTAGCCCTTTGCTATCTTTTGTTTCTTTTCCTTTTCTCAGGTTCCTTCCTACCATCCTTCCTGAAGAACAACCTCAAGTTAGTGAGCACACATCAGGCTTCTTTTTTGGTCTTGGAACTCTGTGGCCTGGTAGAGGTGACATCCCTGTCACATTAAGAAAGATGCTCCTTTCTCTGAAGATTATTGACAGGCAAGCAGCATTGCCTCCAAATTATAACTCAAAAGCATCATAAGTCAACTGAAGAATGAAGGCCAAATGAAAGGACAAATTGAGTGTACAAAAGAGTTTAGGTTTAATATATCTTTGTGTGTGTGTGTGTGTGTGTGTGTGTGTGTGTGTGTGTGTGTAAATAACTCATGGTTCCTGGCTCATAATTCCCATATCCCTTTTTAGAGTCATTTATTATAACGTTGGGGCACTATAAGCCTCAAACTAGGCTTCAGGAAACAGAATCTCTGTCTCTCTGATCTTCCCCTGCCCTTCTTTCACCTGCCCAAAGCAGGACTCTAATCTGACTGTGGGTCACAAGACCCTCATTACAGAGAGAGTCCTGCCCCATACCCTGGAGGAAAGAATGCTGCACAGAGGAATCTGAATAGACAGGCTTTGCTGGATTTCTCCATTCTGTCTGTTAATATTAGATTATACCCTTTTTGTCCAATCATATTTCCACATGGCTGTTTATACTTCAATCATGCCTATCCAATGAAGTCTGCATAAAAGATTCAAGAGGACAGGGTTTGGAGAGCTTCTGGATAGCTGAACATGTGAAGGCTGACAGAAAGGTGAACAAGAACTCATCCATGTATTAGGAGGATGCTGCACCCCAAATCCATAGGACAGAACCTCCTGTGCTCAGGGCCCTTCCAGACCTGCTCCTGTGTATCTCCTCTTCTGCCTGTTTATTCGTAAACTTTAAAATACCCTTCATAAGAAACTAATAAATGCATTTCCCTGGGTTTTGTAAGCTGTACTTGTCCCAGCCCCGGACTTGGGACAGGTGTCTGAAGGAAGGGGGCAGTTTTGGGGACTGATCCCTCAACCTGTAGGATCTGACACTGTCTCCAGGTAGGTAATGTTGGAATTGAATTGGAGAACACCCAGATGCTTTCTGCTGCAGAACTGATTGCTGTAGAACTGATTGGGTTTCCCTACGCACACTTGGTCACAAAAGTCTTCTGTGATGATCATTGTGTTGTGAGAATAGAGGAAAAACACAGTTTGAGTTGGTTTCTGCAGACAGTATCCAAGTCAGACTGCCAGTTAATTTTTTTAGGTGCTGTGATATGTGTATGGTACACTGGAATGCAAGGAAAGGGTGCTTATTACAAATTTAAAACATAGATAGGTTCATAAAGCTTTTATAGAGTTCATGCTGCAAGAGCTGCCATATCAGCTACTTACTCATTTTTAATTGTGGAAAAATACACATAACATAAAATGTATCATCTTAACCTTTTTAAATGTACATAGTTTGGTAGTCGGTAGTGTTAAGTACATTCACACTGTTGTGCAATCAATTTCCAGAACTCTTCATCTTGCAAAACTGAAACTCTGTATCCATTAAACAATTCCCCATTCCCTCCTCCTTCTAGTCTGGCAGCCACGCTTCTGCTTTCTGTCTCTCTATACATTTAACTACTCTAAGTACCTCTTATAAGTAGAACCATACAGTACTTGTCTTTTTGTGAGTATTTTATTTCACTTAGCTTAATGTCCTTAAGGTTCATCCATGTTGTAGCACGTATCCGAATTTCCTTCCTTTTTAAGGCTGTTTAATATTTTATTATATGTGTTTGCCACATTTTCTGTTTTTTTTGAGATAGGGTCTCATTGTCACTTAGTCTGGAGTGCAGTGGCACAATCATGGCTGATGGTAGCCTCGACCTCCTGGGCTCAAGTGATCCTCCCACCTCAGCCTTTCAAGATGCTGGATTACAGGTGTGAACCACCATACCCCTGCCTCATTTTTTTATTCATTCTTCTGTTAGTGTACACTTGGGTTGCTTATACCTCTTGGCTATTGTGAATAATGCTGCTGTGAACATGGGTGTACAAATATCTCTTCAAGCCCCCAAAGGTGGGACTCTGGACCATGTGGTAACAGAGTAGCTGTTTTAACCTTTTCATTATAAAGAAGGCTTTTAAATATTTTCTTTCGTGAGTGCCATGAATTTGTTATCACTCTTACATAAATTATGATTTATTATTACTCCTTCATAAATTACAATTGTTAATGTACTTTATCCCCATTTTAATTAATCAAAGGCACATGTAACTCACCAAGACAAGTTCTAGATACTGTTACCATGTTGTAATGATTCATATGAGATACAGCCACTAATTACTTTAATGCATTGATATAAAACAAAACAGTATAATATTTTCATTACAGTCTTCTTGTGGATAAATGTGATTTTTGAAACATTAAAAATAGCCAACAGAAATAACGATAGTTAACACTTATGGGGTTTAATATACAAAGTTTTATGAGCATATTATCTGATAAGAACTCTTATTACAATCCTTACAACAACTCTTAAATTAGGTCCTGTAGTCCTGTTTTAAAGACCTGGAAATTAGGGCAGAGAGTAATCCCAGCTACTTGAAAGGCTGAGGCAGGAGTATCACTTGAACCTGGAAAGCAGAGGTTGCAGTGAGCCAAGATTGCGCCACTGTACTCCAACCTGGGCAACAGAGCAAGACTCAGTCTAAAGTTTTCCACTTTGCAAGTGGCAAAGCAAAGATTTAAACTCATTCAGTGTGACTTCCAGGGTGCATTCTCATTCTCTCTTCTTGTTTTACTTTTGCAGTTAGCTTTTTGAGGTATAATTTACTTACAGTAAAATGCATCTGCTTTAAGTAAATAGTGTAAAGCAAAAAGTATCTGAGACAAGTTTCAGTCAACTTACAAGTTTATTTTGCCAAGGTTAAGGATCATGACCTGTGACGCAGCCTCAGGAAGTCTTGAGAACACATGCCTAAGGTGGTTAGGGTTACAGCTTGGTTTCATGTTTTAGGGAGTCATAAGATGTCAGTCAGTATGTGTAAGGTATACATTGGTTCAGTTTAGAAAGGTGGGACAACTTGAGGTGGTGAGTAGGGGCCACAGCTTACAGGTCATAGGTGGATTTAAAGATTTTCTGATTGGCAGTTGGTTGAAAGAGTTGTTGTTATTTAAAGCCCTGGAATCAATAGAAATCAGTATGTGGGTTAAGAGAAGGGATTGTAGAGACCAAGGTTCTTATTATGTAGATTAAGTCTCATTGGAGGCTGCCCTTAGAGGCAATAGATGGCAAATGTTTTCCTTTTAAAAGATGCTAGACTCTCAGCTAATCTCTTCAGGATCAGAAAAAGACCTGGAAAGGGTTGAGAATGCTCTATAGAATGTAAATTTCCTCTGCAAGAGTCAGCTTTGCAGGGCCGTTTCAAATTATGTCAAAGAAATATATTTTGGGTAACGTACTTTGATTTCTTTCAGAGCCTCGCTATTTATCATGTGATGGTATACTAGAGTCAGGTTGGAATTTGGTATCTCGTTGCTACAAAAAGTCTGTTCTGTCAGTCTTAGGCTCTCTATTTTTTAATGTTAATGCTGGCCAATTGTATGCCTGAATTCCAAAGAGTATAATGAGGCATATCTGACCCCTCTCTCTACCACCCCACCCTATCCTCCTTCATTCCTCAAATTTACCCCCGAAACCCTGGTATGGGCTGAACTTTTTTCTTTTTTCTTTTTCTTTTTGAGACTAAGTCTTGCTTTGTTGCCCAGGCTGGAATGCAGTGGCACAATCTCGGCTCACTGCAACCTCTGCTTCCTGGGTTCAAGTGATTCTTCTGCCTCAGCCTTTCAAATAGTCAGGATTACAGGCACCTTTTGCCTAGCTAATTTTTGTATCTTTAGTAGAGACAGGGTTTCATCATGTTGGCCAGGCTAGTCTGCAACTCCTGACCTTAGTTGATCTGCCTGCTTTGGCCTCCCAAAGTGCTGGGATTACAGGTGTAAGCCACCACACCCAGCCTTGAAGTAGCCATTTAATTCCAAAATGATGTACTTAACTACTATACTACCTTGCCTTCCTCCCTTACCACTTTTTTAGGTGCCAGTGAGTCCAGGGACCTTATGGTGGGAACTAGTGATCTAATGTTCTCATTTTACAAGTAAGGAAAAAGACCTTAAGAAGTGATCTGCCTAAAATTACATTGAAAGTTAGTGGCGAAGCCTAGATCAGAATCCGCATATAGTAGTTTCTCAGTCTGGGAACTGACAGAGCTGAGGAGAATGATGTCATTATTGTTGATGTCATACTGATAATGGGTTACCAGATCACAGGACTTCCAACAAACAAAAAGTTTCTAATGAACTGTTTTATTATGGTGAAGATACCTAACATCTATGAAGTGTTTTATAACAGTGGGCCTCAGATTTTAATGTGTATGTGAATTACCTGGGAATCTTATAAAAACACATTCTGGCTTAGTAGATCTGGAATGTGGCCTTAGAGCCTTCCTTCCCTTCCTCCCTCCCTTCCTGTCTTCTTTCCTTCCTTCCCTCTTGAGACAGGGTCTAACTCTGTTGCCCAGGCTGAAGTTCAGTGGCATGGTTGTAGCTTACTGTAACCTCAAACTCCTGGGTTCAAGGGACCTCCTGCCTCAGCCTCCTGAATAGCTAAGCACTACAGTTGTGTGCCACCATGCCTGGTGAATTTTTTATTTTATTTTTTATAGAGATGCTGGGAATCTCACTATGTTGTCCAGGATGGTCTCGAACTCCTGGCCTCAAGCAAACCTCCCAAAGTGTTGGGATAGTAGGCATAAGCCACCATGCCTGGCTGAGTCTGCATTTCTTAAAAGCTATCAGGTGATTCCAGTGCTGCTGGTCTGGAGACTACACTAGGAGAAGCAAGGCTTTAACATACACAAAGCACTTTTATATCTTTTATGAGATGTAGGTGTTATCCCTGTTTTTATGTAAGGAAAGTAAATTCAAAAGTTTAAGCAGTTTGTTAAAGATCACAGGGCTGGTACTGGAACCTGGGTTTCTAACTTTGCAAACCAAGTTAGGTGTTGATTACCCTGCATGATAACAGTAGGCTGAAAACCTATATGTGAAGGAAAGCTTGAAAAGGATCATTCTGGGTAATGAGCTAAATTGAACTTTTTAATTTCAGAAACAGTTTTCATCCCTATTTTTAATTAGTGCCTTTCCCAAGCTTAAATGAAATCACCCTTTAGGCTGAAGTCTATAGTTAGCAGTTAGAACTTAGTATGTACCTGAAGGCTGAGTACGTTTGGAAGTCTAATCTTAGTATTTGCCTAGACTTTCAAAGATATTAACTGGGAAGAATTGTCATTTGGTGGCACCTTTTGGAAGAAATGATTGATTATTTTTTTAAGTGGAACAGTAATTTGTGTGTGTGTGTGTGTGTGTGTGTGTGTGTGTAAATAAGAATGGTACAATTCCTCAAATAGTAATTTGGGAAACTTCACTGAGATAGAATACATAATATAGTAAACATTTAAATAAAAGTCTTGTCTAGTGCATTCTTATTTCAGGTTAAAATCTTAAGTTGTTTCTTTTAGTTTTCAGAATCTACCTTTGTTCCTTTGCCAGCTATTTCCAACAGTGGAAAAAAACCTGGAGAGTTTTAGGTAGTGCAGAACACTCAAAAGAAAGGCATGAGGAAACATTTTAGGACCCAGCAAATGATAGATCCCAAAAGGGACAGTAAAGGCATTTTATGGTGGCAGAAAAGTCCTAGATTATTTTACTTTGAGGAAAGTACATGTTATAATGGAACAGCTGCCCATTGGACTTGGAGTCAGAATCAAGATTCCTATCTGGACTTCACTCCATTGAGCCTATGACTTAACCTCATCAAATATCATTTTTCTCATTTTATAAAAACTAATAAAAAGAAAGTTTATGAGATTTAAATGGTATAATCCATGTGAAAACACACCATGAAGTACCTGGCAGATATTAGGTACTCAATAAAGATTAGTTGAATAGGAATCTAATCAAAATAAGTTTTAAAAAAACAAAATTAACCCATACTTTATTATAGTTGTGGCTTCCTTACCTGATTAGTTTTATTTGTGAACTTGGCTAGGCTATAGTATACAACTTATTTAGTCAAACACTTATCTTGGTGTTACTATGACAGTAAATGTGGTTAATATCTATAATCAATTAACTTTAGGTAGAGGAGATTACACTCATAACATGAATGGCCTCATCCAATCATTTAAAAGGCATTAAGCACAAATGCTAAGGTTTCCAGGAGAAGAAATTCTGCCATAAGTTTGCAGCATCAACTCCTGCCTGAGTGTACAGGGCATGGGTGATAGGGACGGGGCAGTGAAACCTTCCTTTTGGGAGGTGTACTTGCTTCCTTACTTTGGTGGACTTTCCATTTCTCCTTTTCTCCTACCCTTTTTTCTTCCTTCTTTGATTTGTTTTTAAATTCAGGATTTTTAGATGTTTTCTCTAGGAGGTTCAATTGGATTATCCAATGTTACTTTTTATTGACTAAAGGATAAAGACCAAATTCTAACATGGCATGAAAAGTACTTTTTGTTGTTGTTGTTGTTGTTGTTGTTTTGTTTTTGAGACAGAGTCTTGCTCTGTTGCTAGGCTGGAGAGCAGTGGTGCAATTTCAGCTCACTGCAACCTCCACCTCCTGGCTTCAAGCGATTCTTGATTCCTTAGCCTCCCGAGTAGCTGGGATTATAGGCACACACCACCACTCCCAGCTAATTTTTGCAGTTTTAGTAGAAATGGGGTTTCACCATCTTGGCCAGGATGGTCTAGATCTCCTGACCTCATGATCCACCTTCCTCAGCCTTGCAAAGTGCTGGGATTACAGGCGTGAGCCACTGCACCCGGCCAACACCTCATTTTTATCAAATGAAATTTTTTACACATTTAACAAAGTTGGAAGAATTCTTCAGTGAATATCCATTTACCCACAACCTAGATTCTACCATTAACCTTTTATTACACTTGTTTTATCACATACTGATATATTTTTCCATTCCTTTCTCCATCAGTTCATTTTATTTTTTGGCATATTTTGAAGTAAATTGCAGACATCTGTTTGCTTTCCTCTACATACTTCAGCATTCATATCATTAAAGTTTAATTCCTTGTGTTTTTCTTTTGATGTAAAATTTACATTCAATGTAATACACACATAATTTTTTTTTTTTTTTTTTTTTGAGATGGAGTTTTGCTGAGGCTGGAGTGCGGTGGTGCAATTTTGGCTCACTGCAACCTTCCCATCCCAGGTTCAGACGATTCTCCTGCCTCTGCTTCTGAGTAGCTGGGATTACAGGCATGCACCACCATGCAAGGCTAATTTTTGTATTGTTAATAGAGATGGGGTTTCACCATGTTGGCCAGGCTGGTCTCGAACTCCTGACCTCAGGTGATCTGCCCACCTCAGCCTCTCAAAGTGCTGGGATTACAGGTGTGAGCCACCACTCCCAGCCTGTAATACACAAATCTTAAATTACTTTTGCTGAATTTTGAGAAATGCATACACACATATAATAACCTCTATCAAGATGTAGAACTTTAGCATCAGCCAGGAAAGTTCTCTCATGCCCCTTGCCTGTTAATCCCTGCCTCCATCTTCCCCGTTCTCTCCAGCACAACCACTGTTCTGATTTTTTTTTTCCGTACCATAGATTAGGTTTGCCTGTTTTAAAACTGCATAGAATTGGACTAATCTAGTATTTACCATTTGGGAAGGCTTTTTTGTTCAGCTTGTTTTTGAGATTCATCCATGTTGCTATGTGGTATTTTCCACTGTATAAATATACCACAGTTTGTTAACTCATTTTCCTGTTGATAGACATGTGGCTGTTTTTAGGTGTGGGCAATTATAAGTAAAGCTGTTATTACATTCTTGGACAGATCTTTTTGTGGATATTTTCTTTTCTCATAGGTAAATGCCTAGGATTGGAATAATTGGGTCATAGAATATGTGTATGTTTAGTTTTATTAGATGCTGCCAGACCTTTTTCCAAAGTGGTTGTACCATTTCACAGAGCATTTGATCCATATCCTTGTCAATATTTAGTGTCAGTCTTTCAAATTTTAGTCATTGTGATGGATGCATAGTTGTATCTCATTGTGCTATCCAGTTTATTTTTAACTCTTCAGTCTTTCTTTCATTTCCTTGCCCTTCTTTCACTCTTGCCAAAACAAACTATTTACATATAGATTAATATCCCATGTACTTTTTATTGTTCATATTGTTCCCATAGAGGTAATGATAAATTTGTTTTAAAATTATGAAGTTTGTGATGGTTATTCAGCAATAAATAACTGAAAACTGTGTCTGAAGTTGAGTTTTGAGAAATTTTGATTTTCTGTTGTGAAAACTCAGAGTATGTCATCTTATACCATGCCTTTTATTTTTAGAAGATGAGCCTACAGAATAAAGGTTAGTGCTTTTATTAGCCCATCTGAAGATTAAAAAACAATTTATAAGCATCATTTTATTTATACCTGTAATGTACTCGACTCAAAAGAGTCACTTTAACCAGTGAAAGCAAGTAAATACCCCAGGGTTGAAATAATTCAGTTGTGAGGCTGGAAAAAAATCTTTGACTCATCATAGGTATAGATTCCTGTTCTAACGTATGTTTTTTAACTTCTCAGAGCATACTGCTTTTAATAGCAAGTAGAAAGACTGGCTAGAGTCAGCGAACAGCAGAACTCCAAAACTATGCATGTTAAAATCTTGATGCTGCCATAAAAGCTGTGTTTTTATGATCTTCACTCACTTATTCATTTACACAAAATGATAAGGAGAGAGTCTAGCTAAGATACTTTTCCTGAAATGCAACGTTATAGTTTCCAAGCTATTTCACCTTCTGAGTAACAGTTTTTCCTTTTTCCCCCTTTCTTTTTTTAAGCAGATATGAGGGCAATCTGACTTTGTCTTCTGAAATCCCATTGATCACTAGAGTTGATTCAGTTAATCTTGCCATTCAGATGGCTGTTTTGTGTTCAGGAAGTCCAGCCTAAAGGTTGATAAATGAAGATAATTATGACCTTGATAAAGAAGGACACTCCTTTGGTTCAGAGCAGTCATCATTAAAGAAACATTTAGCACCCTCTGTGTTCTCCCCTGATCCCATCTTCTTCCTTTGGAGATAACCAGAATGCTTAATTTAGTGTTTACCATTTCCTGGCTTTTACCTCTTCGCATTCCTAAAAATATACTGTTTAGGTTTACTTGTTTTATATTTTATATAAGTGGAATTGTACTATATGTAGATTCCTACCCTCTGGAGATAAACAGTATACTTAATTTAGTGTTTACCATTTCCTGGCTTTTACCTCTTTGCATTCCTAAAAATATACTGTTTAGGTTTACTTGTTTTATATTTTACATAAGTGGAATTGTACTATATGTAGATTCTTCTGCAACTTGCTTTTTATTTTTTTTGTAACACAACTTGTGCTTGTTAGTATCATTCGTGTTCCTGAGAATTGACTGTGTTAATGGATATAGACATAGTTCATTTATTTTTGCTGTTGTTTAGTATTCCACTGTAGGAATATATTGATTTATCCATTCTTTAATCATTGGACATTTTGTTCCCAGGTTTCTGCTGTTATAAATAAGGCTGCTGTGAACATTTCTGTGCATCTTCTGGTACACAGAAATGTAAGGGTTTCTGTATAATTAAGAATGTAGTTGTTAGAATATAGGTCATGATCATATTCAACTTTATTAGGTTGTTGCAAAAGTAATTTCGGTGTTTGCCATCACTTTCAGTGACAAAAGCTTCAATTACTTTTGCAACAACCAAATGGAATTTCTTGAATTTTTTGGTCTCATGATCCCCTTAACACATTTAAAAATTATTGAGGACTGCAATAGCTCTGTGAGTTAAATCTGTTTGGTATTTATTGTGTTAGAAGTTAAAGCTGAAAAAAAAAATTAAATCTTTATTTATCCATTTAAGATTTGTGCCTGTGAGAAAGGAGATTTATGCCTTGTCTTGTATCAGTAGTATGTTTCTTTAGATTACTGAGTAGTGTCCCATTGTATGAATGTAAATAGTTTGTTTATCTATTTTCCTATTGACAGATATCTGGACTGTTTCCAGTTTTTGGCTATTATTAATAAAGTTGAACATTCTTATACAAGTCTTTTTGTGGTTGTATATTTTCATTTTTCTTGAATAAATACCTAGGATTGGTATTGCCAGGTTAGGGTTGGTTTATGTTTAGTTTTATAAGAGCCTGTAAGACTTTTTCTCCACAGTGATGTATCATTTTTCATTCTCATCATGAAAGTTTTCATCCACAACAATGCTTGGTGTTGTCATGCTTCTTAATTTTATTCATTCTGGAGTGCGTATAGTAGTATTTGATTGTAACTTTAATTTGCATTTATCTGATGTCCAATGATGTTGAGCATATTTTCTTATGCTTATTGGTCATTTGTATATCTTCTTTTGTGAAGTATCTTCAAATCTTTTGCCCGTTTAAAAAAATTGGATTGTCTTTGTATTATGGAGTAATAGGGGCTCCTTAGTTATTCTGAATATAAGTCCATTTGCCAGATGGATATTTTGTGACTATTTTCTCCTTGTCTATCATTTGCCTACTTCATTTTTTTAAAGATGTTTTTTGACGAGAAGTTGTATATTTTGCTGAAGTCTAATTGATCAGTTTTTTTCCTCTTATGGTTATTGCTTTTTTTTTTTTTTTTTTTTTTTTTTTTTTTTTTTTTTTGAGACGGAGTCTCACTCTATCACCAGGCTGCAGTGCAGTGGCATGATCTTGGCTCACTGCAACCTCCACCTCCCGGGTTCAAGCAATTCCCCTGCCTCAGCCTCCCAAGTAGCTGGGACTACAGGCATGCGCCACAAGCCTGCCTGATTTTTTGGATTTTTAGTAGAGGCAGGGTTTCACCATGTTGGCCAGGATGGTCTTGATCTTCTGACCTCATAATCTACCTGCCTCAGCCTGCCAAAGTGCTGGGGTTACAGGCGTGAGCCTCCACGCCCCCACCAGTTATTGCTTTTCATAGCTTGTCTATTCCCATGTTTTCTTCTGGAAGCTTTATAGTTAATTGCCTTATATTCAGGTCTATATTCATCTCAAATTTATTATCACATATGGTGTAAGGTAGGGATTGAAGTTTATTTTTTCCTCATAGGCATATCCAGTTATTTTAGTATCATTTAATCATGTAATCTTCAAATAGAAGTTTCACTTCTTCCTTTCCAATCTTTTATGCATTTTATTTCTTTTGCTTGCATTATTGCACTGGCTAGGACCTCCAGGACGATGTTGAGTGGGAATGATATCATGAGTGGACATCCTTGCCTTTTCTTGATCTAAAAAGCAAATAATTTAGTATTTCATTATTAGGTATAATATTAGCTATAGGTTTTTTTTTTTTGTTTTTTTTTTTTTTAGATATCCTTTATTTGATTGAAGAAGTTGTTTACTTGCTGAGATTTACCATGAATAGGTGTTGGGTTTGTCAAATGTTATTCTGTATGAAGTGATCATATGATTTTATCTTTTGTTAATATAACTAATTAGTTGATTGATTTTTGAATGTTGGATTAACTTTATTTTGCTGGCCCACTTAAAAGTGATATGTTATCTTTTTTATGTATTGCTGGATTTGATTTGCTTGTATTTTTGGCAGGGTTTTTGCCAGGATTTTTTGCATCTTTGTTTATAAGAGATTTTTTTCTGAAATTTGTTTTTTTGTTAGGTTACTTATATCAAGTTTTTAAGTTGTTTTTCAAGGAAATTTGTTTATTTCCTCTAAATTGTTGAATATATTAACATAAATTATGTCTAATATTTTCTAATTGCTTTTTTAATGTCTGTAGAATCTGGGGTAACTCTGTTCTTTAATTCTTGAAATAAGCAATTTGTATATTCTCTCTTTTTTGATAATCAATCCTAACGGTTTATTCGATTTTATTAATTAATTTTATTTTAATATTATTATTTCTTTGAGGTGGAGTTTTTGTTCTTGTTGCCCAGGCTGGAGAGCAATGCTACGATCTCAACTCACCACAGTCTCTGCCTCCCGGGTTAAAGCAATTCTCCTGCTTTGGCCTCCTGAGTAGCTGGGATTACAGGCATGAGCCACCTTGCCCAACTAATTTTGTATTTTTAGTAGAGACGGGGTTTCTCTGTGTTGGTCAGGCTGGTCTCAAACTCCTGACCTCAGGTGATCCACCCACCTTGGCCTCCCAAAGTGCTAGGATTTCAAGCATGAGCCACTGTGCTCGGCCTATTCAATTTTATTAATTATGTCAGAAGAACAATTTTTGGCTTTGTTAATTTTCTCTACTTTATTCTTACTCTGTTCTTTATTTTTCCTTCTGCTTACTTTTATGTAATGTATTCCTTTTTTAGTTTCATGAGATGGAAACTTTAAATGCTGATTTTATATCTTTCTTTGTTAATAGAAGCATTTAAAGTTGTAAATTTTCCTCTTGGCGTACAAATGATTTTTCCTCTGTGCTCACAACACAATCAACACAAAAGATTTCTGTGACCAGATGTGTGGGGATTTCTCCCCACCAACAGACAAGCCATCAGTTTTGCAGTGGACAGTAGCTGGATATCTTTCAATTCAATTCTGACACTATCTACTTGGTAGTATCAGATCCCACAGATTCAGAGCTCAGTCCCGCAAGACTGCCCTCCACTTCCCATGCCAGTTGGAAGCCCCATGTTGTTTTACCTGTGTTTCTGACTAACCTGCTATGAATTGGATCACATTCAGATTCTTCTTGGCCTCTCTGTGCAGCATTCTTTCCTCCAGGGTATGGGATGGGACCCCTTCTGAAATGGGGGTCTTGTGATCTGCAATTAGATACAGTAGGTCAGAGAATTTCTTTATGTCCAGCTCTTAGACAGAAAGGTGAGGGATGATTAGAGTATATTTTTTAGTTTCTATGGCCTGCCATGGGGAGAAATAACAAGGGCTATGGGAATTATAAGCCAGGAACTGTGGGTGAAAACATATATATATATATATATATATATATATATATATATATATATATATATATATGTTATGTATGTATACTATCATAGCACTTCCTAAGCCTATTGTGCTGGTATTTGCAAGTGGGGCCTTTGAGACATAATTAGTTCATAATCATTATGACTAGGATTAGTGCCCTTATAAGAAGATGCCAAGGCTGATGTTGTGGCTCACACCTGTAATATCAGCACTTTGGGAGGTTGAGGTAGATGGATTGTTTGAGCCTGGGAGTGTGAGACCAGCCTGGGCAACATAGTGAAACTCATCTCTACAAAAATAAAAGAAATTAGCCCCACATGGTGGCACACATCTGTAGTCCCAGCTACTTGGGAGGCTGAGGTGGGAGGATTGCTTGAACCTGAGAGGTCAAGGCTGCAGTGAGCTATGATTGCACCATTGCCCTCTAGCCTGGGTGACAGAGTAAGACGATGCCTCAAAAAAATAAATAAATAAATAAATAAGTAGAGTTCCTGAGCAGATAACAATTTAAATGTTATTAACAGGGCCACAAATTATCAGGTTTATCTTTGCTTTATATGGTTTGGTTTGGGTATATCATTTTATTGTTGTTATTATACTAGCTTTTTTTTTTTGTTCTTCTCCTGCATTTTAACAATTATTTAAATATTATTTTAGAACTAAAATATTTTACTGTTGCCTTTTTAGCCATTCTTCTTTACATTATTTAATTTAGTGGTTACTCTAGGGATTACAGTTTATGTCTTTGACTTTTTGCAGCCCACTTTGCAGACCACTTCATGAAAAGTGTAGAAGCTTGCAGAGTAAGGCAACTATATAGGACCATATCCAACCTACCTTGTTCTTTATGCTATAATTGTTATATGTATTATATCTATATGTTATAAACCTCCAAATATTGGCATACTAAAAGTAAATAAGTTATAAATAAGTTAAAAGAAAAACGAAACATTGTCTTTTGTAGCTTACCATTTCCGATGCTCTTCACCCTTGTCTAAGGATCTGCATTTTCCTCGGGTATCATTTTCCTTCAGCAAGTTGAGCTTCTCATATCTATAAATTTCTATACTTTGTTACATTTTGAAAAACTTTGGTCATTATGTATCAAATTTTTTTTCTGCTTCATTCTCTCCTTTTTGTCCTTTAGCTCCAATTACAGATATGTTGCATAGTTTACAGGTTCATTAGGATCTGTTTAGGATTATTTTGTTTAAAAAAAAGTTTTAAAAAAGTCTTTTAAAAAATCTTTTGAAAAAGAAATCTCTCTCAGTGCATGTACAAATTGGGTAGTTTTGATTGATCTATCTTTATGTATACTTACTTTTTTCTCTATCATCTCTTTTGTCTGTTAGGCCTATCTAGTGAATAATTTATTTCAGATATTACATTTTCAGTTGTAGAGTGTCCACTTAGTTCTTCTTTAATA
Organism: Saimiri boliviensis; assembly: GCF_048565385.1. Taxonomy (NCBI): domain Eukaryota; kingdom Metazoa; phylum Chordata; class Mammalia; order Primates; family Cebidae; genus Saimiri; species Saimiri boliviensis. The sequence continues at coordinate 24,799,641 of NC_133454.1, read as the reverse complement.
TTTCTATCTTTCTCCAGAGATTTCCTATCTTTTTTAAAAATTATTGTTAGCATATTTTATCTTAATTCCTTGAGGATAGTTATAACAGTTTTTTTAACATCCTTGTCTGCTTTCTCTAACATCTAGATGGTCTTGGGATCAGTCTCAATTGATATTCTTTTCTCTTTAGAATAAGAACCATTTTCCTGGTTCTTCATATGTTAGGTAATTTTAGACTTTATTCTGGATATAAAGAATGTTAAATTGTGGAGATTCTGTTACCTTTGTTTCTAATGAGTGTTGTTTCTGTTGTTTTAACTGGCATTTAGTTGTCTTTACTGACTTGACTTGAACAGTATACTCTTTTGTTTCTTGGCCAGCATCTCATTTGTCTTTAGCTGAACTTCTTTCAATCTGATATGCACATGTGGTTCATGGTTCAATCAGAGACATGGGCAGTCAGAATTTAGGGATCCCTTCTTTGTTTTCCCTTTCAAGATGCCTCAGTTCTCTTTAATGCCATATATATATATATATATGTTTTTTTTTTTGTTTTTTTTTGTTTTTTTTGTCTTCAGTGTTCTGGTTCTGGTTCCCCAGACCAGTAAGCCTGCAGTGTTACTTTTCCCTGTTTCTTATGTACTATGTCAGCTGCACTTATCCCAAGGCTAAAAGATGTGAAAATGGGAATTCACTTTGTGCAACTCCCCTTCTTGAAATTTGTACTCTGCATTAGGATTCGTTTGCTTCTTACTCTCCCGTGCTTCCAGATAACCTCTTTTTGTATTATCCTAGATTTTACCATATTTTTCTGAGGGGGAGTTAGATAGTAGAACCTTATTCTATCATTGCTGGAAGCAGAAGTATATATGGACCTTTTTACTATGTTTAATTTATCTGCCCATTATGTCCATGTTTTCTTGGATATACTTGTAATAGCTGATCTAAAATCTGTCAGTTTCATCACTGTCATTTTGGTGTTGCTTCTTTTGAATGATTTTATTGCCTTTTTTTTTTTTTTTTTTTTTTTTTTTTTGAGACAGAGTCTTGCTTGGTTGCCCAGGCTGGAGTGCAGTGGTGTGATCTCGGTTCATTGCAACCTCCACCCTCTGGGTTCAAGTAATTCTCCTGCCTCACTCAGCCTCCCTAATAGCTGGGATTATAGCCATGCGCTACCACACTTGGCTAATTTTCTTATTTCTAGTAGAGATGGGTTTTGCCATGTTGGCCAGGCTGGTCTCGAGTTCCTGACCTTGGCCTCCCAAAGTGCTAGGATTACAGGCATAAGCCACCATGCCCAGCCGATTTTCTTGCTTTTTAACTTGTTTAGCAGTTTCTGTTTGTATGCCAGACATGGTAATATGATGTTGTTGAGTGAATAGATTTTGTTGTCTTCTCTTAAATTCTGTTGGACTTTGTTCTAGCCAGCAGTTAGATTCTGATCAGCTGATCCCTTTCAAGGTTTGTTTTAAAGCATATTTTGGGAGTGGTTCTAGAGTTGTTGTCCGTATTCTTTTGCTAGTTTTGCTTCATTATCAAAGGGTTCTAGGATCTCTACTGGATCAAAGTGTTCAGTGTGATCACTGTTCTCTCTAGTCACAGTGTGAAGGTCTCAAATCCTGTATGCTATGGTAGTTGTTCAGTTTGCAGCTCTACAGTAATTATTTCTTCCCCTAGCAGTTCTTTAGTCAGCCTAAGAGATTCTGAGGATGTTCATTAGTTTATTATTTGGTGGTAGACTGGAAGATTCCTTGCAAATTTTGGGAGCTCTTTCTCTGCAAGACTGTTGTGCCATGCTTGGATTTTCTTCCTTGCACTGAAGTCTGGAAATACTTCCTCCAGAAAGTTGAGTTTACCTCACTTATTTCCCTTTTCTCAGGGGTCACATTGGTATGCTACCTAGTTGTTCAATGCCTGAAAATAATTTTTTCATAGAATTTGCCCTCTTTTATACTTGTTAACAGCGAAGGAAAAATCCAGTCTTAGTTACTCTATTATGGCTAGCAGTAAAAGTCCCCCAAATCATTGTAGTGTTCTTATGTTCATTAGTTTTAATATCTACTGGATCAAGCCCATTGTGATATTAAAGTCTTCTGTAACTGTACTGATTTGGGCAGTGGGAGCATGTGAAGTTTGCTTCATCTATTAAATGTTAAGATACGTGTATTAAAATCTTCTATCATGTTAGTGGATTTGTTTATTTTCTTTATTATTATTCTGGTATTTTTGCTTTAAGTATTTGGAGGCTATGTAATTTGGTACAAATATGTTTAGGATTATGGTATCTTCCTGGTGAATTGGATTCTTATTTTTCTTTTTTAATTTTTTTTGAGACAGGGTCTCACTCTGTCCTCCAGGCGGGAGGGCAATGGCACAATCACAGCTTACTGTAGTCTTGACTTCCTGGGCTCAGCTGATCCTCCCACCTCAGCCTCTGTGGTAGCTGGTACTACAGGCAGGTGCCACCATGCCCAGCTAATTTTTTTTTATTTTTAGTAAAGATGGGGTTTTGCCACGTTGCCTAGGCTGTCTCAAACTCTGGGGCTCAAGCAGTCAATCCACCTGCCTTGGCCTCCCAAAGTGCTAGGATTATAGGCATGAACCACCAAGCCCAGTCAGATCTTTCTTTTTCTAGTGCTTTTTGTTTTAAAGTTCTTTTGGTTTGAAGTATTTTTATATTATCTTTTTTTTTTCTTTACTTACAACCTTTCTGTATTCTCATATGTTACTTGAAATGCTAATGAACAGAAAATATCTACTTTTTAATTTATCCTCTATCTTTAGAACTTAACATAGTAGCTGTTACTTATTAAGCAAAGTTTTATGAATGATTTAATTATTAAAACATATTGAGGAATGGTGAGTATATCCAGTGTATGTTAGGAACTGGAAGAAGACAGAAGTGATACATTTAACAGATATTTGTTGAGCATGTACTATATGCTAGGGCACTTATTTTAAGGGTACCTGGGGTTTGTTTTAATCAGATATGGTTTGACACAGAGACACAGAAATGACTGTCATGAAGGAAGACTTATCAACCTGTCATCTAGGTTTTAAGCCCCACCTGCATTGGGCATTTGTTCTAATGCTCTCCTTGCCCTTGCCCAGGAATAATTTTTTATACTTAGTTTCCTAGAAACAGGAGGCATAACACACCAGATAGGACCACTTGGGAAAGCACCAGCATCACTCAGGGGGCAGAGGAAGTGGGAGAAAATGTGAGCATACAGTTTTATTGTGGTTTCTGCAGGAAGGAACAGGCAAGACATTATACATAGGCTTAGGCTTGGCTAGTTCTGAGTAATTTCAGTGGGCACTGGGACATAGGGGCTGCCACTAGTTGTATGGTACCTGGGCCTTGGGTGATTTATGTAGGGTAATAGTGGCCTAGAGTGTAAGAATCTGATAAATGAGGTAGTTGGGACTGTGGGCTCTGGATTGTTTGGTTTGCATATGGAAGGTATACTTCTTTGCTGTCTGGCTAGCTCTGGGAAGAGCATTTCCACCAGGGTAAGCATGGCCCCAGATGCCAAAGCATGAAATACAGAAACCAGAAAATGTGGTTATAGCAGTATTCTAGGTACTTGTTGATCATGGCAGTGAGGAAAGCAGATAAGAAAGCTGTTGTGGTGAGCATGCATTCTAATGAGAAAAGAGGACAAACAAGCAAGTATATAAGTGTATATATTTGTTTCTAATTGTGATAAATGCTATAAATAAAACTAGGTAGTATGATAGAGAATGGCTGGAGGACTTCTTTAGATAGGGTAGTTAAGGAAGGCTTCTCTGAGTTGGTAGCATCTGTCATAAGCCCTGAAGAATGATATGGCACATGTGGTAATCTGGGGTAATGAGGTTCCAGGCAGTACTGCAAATGGCCTTGTGGCTGGAATGGACTTGGTTTGGTCTAGAAACATTGAGATTAGTGTTCTGGGAATTATGGGCAAGAAGGAGAGTAATTAGAAGAGATAGGCAGGAGTTGATTGTGTTAGCCTTGTAGACCATCGTGAAGAGATTGGCTTTTATTTTATTTGCAGTTGAAAGCCTTTGGAAGGTTTTCAGCCAGGAGAGTAAGCTTTTTACACTCAGTTCAGAACAAGTCAGGTGCAAATACCAGTGACAGTATAACACTTGGGAGATATATTAGCATGGTACAATTGTATGATTAAAAAGGAAGATGTTATTAAATTGGAAGTGTTTTCATGAAACAAATGGCTGCAAAGGAAGATTTTGATCATAGTGGGAGACTAGGATTGATGAAGAATGAGAATGGAATTTCAAAGGAGAGGGATCATACAAAGCAGGCCTAGGTACTCAAGGTACCATGAGGGTTTTGTTGTTGCCGTTTTTGAGACAGGTTCTGACTCTGTGGCCCAGGCTGGAGTGCAGTGGTGCCATCTCTGCTCACTGTAACCTCCGCCTCCCCGGTTCAAATGATCCTTGTGCCTCAGCCTCCCAAGTAGCTGGGATTACAGGCATGCACCACACCTGGCTAATTTTTGAATTTTTCTGTAGAGATGGAGTTTTGCCATGTTGTCCAGGCTGGTTTTAAACTCTTGAACTCAAGCAATCCTCCCACCTTGGCCTCCCAAAGTGCTGGGATTACAGTTACGAGCCATACCACCATGGGTTTTTAAGTATAAGAACTTACTGTTGAGAACAATATATATGGTTTAAGAATGGCTGAAATAAGTGATAAGAGAAAATAGATACAGAATAGCTATAAATCCAGCCTGGGCAACATGGTGAAAACCTGTCTCTACAAAAAATACAAAAATTAGCTGGGCACATGCCTGTACTCCTAGCTACTGAGATTGGAGGGCCTCATGGGAGACTGAGGCTGCAGTGAGCCATGATCACGTCACTGTATTATAGCTTGGGCAACAGAGCAAGACCCTATCTCAAAATGTCTATATATGGCAGATAAGGCTTTTTGTCTTTAACTTTCTAGAAAATATTTTCAATCAGAGACTGGAAAACTAAAGACAGGTTGGTTTTAAGAGGGGTAAAGGTTATAAAAGTTGGTGAGTGAGAAAGCAAAGGAAAACTCAAGACTACCTGCAGTAAATTTATATGCCTTGAATTAGATGGATCAAGAGAATGATCTTCATAAAGAAAATCATAATTGGTAGCTAGCATTTTTTAAAGTATATAGTTTAAAAATATATATATATATATTTAAAACATTAAGAAAAGACATTGTTATAAAATATAATAGATAAAATATTTGTATAGAATATTTGTACTGCTTATTATATAAGCATATTATATATACAAGCATGCTTATTACATAAGCAGTGCAAATACTTTATATACAAATAAAAAATATTTTATAATTTGTATAAAATATTTATATACGAATATTTGTATAAAATTAATATTTTAGTATAAAATATTTGTACTGCTTAGCATTGTTGTGAAGGTCAAATGAGGAAATTAATACAAATTGATTTTGTATTTCAAACCTTACTTTAAAAGTGCTACCATTCAGAAGTATATATGTGAGTTTTTCTGATGCCCACATATGTGCATAAATTACATAAAACTTCTACATGTCTGAGGGATCTAAGATGGCCAATTAGGAGCAGCTTGGGATTGCAGCTCCCAGCAAAAGTGCGGAGGGTGAGTGGATGCTGCATTTCCAGATGGATTTTTATTGCCCACAGACCAGAAGATTCCCAGGTGGAGGAGACCCATGGGTCGCCAGCGTGGCTGTTTGGGCTGGCGTGGCTGTTTTGGCCTGCACCCCGGTGCAGCAGTTCTCTGTACAAAATATACGGGTCCAGTTGCCATTTTAGCTGGCGATTGGAGCTCCTGGCAGACAGAGTCGCCCATTTAACTGATTAAAAAGGGGACTGAAACAGGGAGCCAGGCCAGGAGATTCCTGGGCAAAAAAGCACCACAAATCTCAGTGCAGCTGTTTCACCCAGTGCAGTGGGTCACCACACAGGAAATAACACAGATCCTGGGGCCTTTTCAACAGATGACTGGAACACCTGGGAGACAGTCGACCGTTCAACTTAAAAAAAAAAAAAGCCTCTGAGGCAGGGAGCCAGGTGATCAGGTTTGGTTGGTCCCACCCCCACAAAAAAACAGCAATCGGAAACGCTCTGGATTGAGAGTTTCACAGCAAGCACAACTGAACCCGGGACAGTCCAGCTCTGTGGGGGAGGGGCGTCCACCATTACCGAGGCAGTCTACCATTATGGAGGCAGTTTGCCATTGCTGAGGAAGCTCGCCATTGTCAAGGCAGCCCACCATTATGGAGAGAGTCCGCCATTATAGAGGTGGGCCGCCATTGCCAAGGCAGTTTTAACTACACCCATATAAACAGGACTGCAGGGAAGTTCACACGGCAGCTGGGTGGAGCCCACAGCAGCTCGGCAAAGCCTCTGCAGGCAGACAGTGACTAGGCTGCCTCCTCGCTGGGTGGGGCAGCCCTGAAAAAAGGCAGCAGCACAACAGAAACTCATAAATAAAGCCCTAACTCCTTGGGACAGAGCACCTGGGAGAAAAAAAAGGGGGTGGTTTATGAGTTCTGCTGCAGCAGACTTAAACATACCTGCCCAGCAGCTCTGAATGAACAATGGAGCTCAAACAGACTGTCTCCTCAAGCAGCTCCCTGACCCTTGTATATCCAAAGAGTCACCTCATAAAAGAGAGCTCAGACTGACATCTGGCAGCTATCCTTCTGGGACAAAGATAGCAGAAAAAGAAACTGGTAGAAACCCTTACTGTTCTGCAGCTGCTGCAGGTGATCCCCAGACAAGCAGGGCCTGGAGTGGACCTCAGCAGTCCTGCAGCAGAGGGGCCAGACTGTTAGAAGGAAAACTAAGAAACAGAAAGAAATAACTTAATCATCAACAAACTGGACGTCCATTCAGAGACCCAATCTGAAAGTCAACAACTACAAAGACAACAACTATAAAGACGACAGGTGTATAAATCCACAAAGATGGGAAGAAACCAGTGCAAAAAGGATGAAAACGCACGAAACCAGAACGCCTCTTCTCCTACAAGCGATCACAACTCATCACTAGCAAGGGAACAAGGCTGGATGGAGAATGAGTGTGATGAATTGACAGAATCAGGCTTCAGAAGGTGGGTAATAAGAAACTTCTGTGAGCTAAAAGAACATGTTCTAACCCAATGCAAAGAAACTAAGAACCTTGAAAAAAGATTTGATGAAATGCTAATGAGAATAAACAACTTAGAGAGGAATATAAGTGAATTGATGGAGCCGAAAAACACAACACGAGAACTTCGTAAAGCATACACAAGTTTCAACAGTTGAATTGACCAGGCAGAAGAAAGGATATCAGAGGTCGAAGACCAACTCAATGAAATAAAATGAGAAGGCAAGATTAGAGAAAAAAGGGTAAAAAGGAATGAACAAAGTCTCCAAGAAATATGGGACTATGTGAAAAGACCTAATCTACGTTTGATAGGTGTACCTGAATGTGATGAAGAGAATGATTCCAAGCTGGAAAGTACGCTTCAAGATATTATCCAGGAAAACTTTCCCATCCTAGCAAGGCAGTCCAATATTCAAGTCCAGAAAATACAGAGAACACCACAAAGATATTCCTCAAGAAGAGCAACCCCAAGGCACATAATCATCAGATTCACCAGGGTTGAAATGAAGGAGAAAATGCTAAGGGCAGCCAGAGAGAAAGGTTGGGTTATCCACAAAGGGAAGCCCATCAGACTCACAGCAGATCTCTCAGCAGAAACCCCACAAGCCAGATGAGAGTAGGGGCTAATATTCAACATCCTTAAAGATGAATTCAACCCAGAATTTCATATCCAGCCAAACTAAGCTTCATAAGTGAAGGAAAATAAAATCCTTTGCAAACAAGCAAGTACTCAGTGATTTCATCACCACCAGGCCTGCTTTACAAGAGCTCCTGAAAGAGTCACTAAACATAGAAAAGAACAACCAGTACCAGCCACTCCAAAAACATACCAAATGGTAAAGAGCATCAACAAAATGAAGAAACTGCATCAACTAATGGGCAAAACAGCCAGCTAGCATCAAAATGGCAGGATCAAATTCACACATAACAATATTAACCCTAAATGTAAATGGGCTAAATGCCCCAATCAAAAGACACAGACTGGCAAATTGGATAAAAAGCCAAAACCCATTGGTGTGCTGTATCCAGGAAACCCATCTCACATGCAAGGATACACAAAGGCTCAAAATAAAGGGATGGAGGAAGATTTATCAAGCAAATGGAGTGCAGAAAAAAAGCAGGAGTTGCAATTTTTGTCTCTGATAAAATAGACTTTAAACCAACAAAGATCAAAAGAGACAAAGAAGGACATTACATAATGGTGAAAGGGTCAATGCAACAAGAAGAGCTAACGATCCTAAATATACACCCATATACATAAAGCAAGTTCTTAATGACTTACAAAGAGACTAAGACTCCCATACAATAATAGTGGGAGACTTTAACACCCCATTGTCAATATTAGACAGATCGACAAGACAGAAAATTATCCAGGACTTGAACTTGGACCTGGACCAAGTGAACCTAATAGACATTTATAGAACTCTTCATCCCAAATCCACAGAATATACATTCTTCTCAGCACCACATTGTACCTACTCTAAAATTGACCACATAATTGGAAGTAAATAACTCCTCAGCAAATGCAAAATAATGGAAGTCATAACAGTCTCTCAGACCACAGTGCAATCAAATTAGAACTCAGAATTCAGAAACTAACTCAGAACCACACAGCTTCATGGAGACTGAACAACTGGCTCTTGAATGTTGACTGGATAAACAATGAAATGAAGGCAGAAATAAAGATGTTCTTCAAAACCAATGAGAATGAAGACACAACATACCAGAATCTCTGGGACACATTTAAAGCAGTCTCTAGAGGAAAATACATAGCAATAAATGCCCACATGAGAAGCAAGGAGAGATCTAAAATTGACACCCAATCATCAAAATTGAAAGAGCTAGAGGAGCAAGATAAAAAACTCAAAACCTAGCAGAAGACAAGAAATAACTAAGATCAAAGCAGAACTGAAGGAGATAGAGACACAAAAAACCCTTCCAAAAAATCAATAAATCTGGGAGCTGATTTTTCAAAAAGATCAGCAAAATAGACCACTAGCCAGATTAATAAAAAAGAAAAGAGAATAATCAAATAGATGCAATAAAAAACAATAAAGGTGATATCACCACAGATTCCACAGAAATAACAAACCATCATGAGAGATTATTACAAACAACTCTATGCACATAAACTAGTAAACCTGGAAGAAATGGATAAATTCCTGGATACTTGCCTCCTCCCAAGCCTAAACCAGGAAGAAGTCAAAACCCTGAATAGACCAATAACAAGGTCTGAAGTTGAGGCAGCAATTAAGAGCCTACCACCCAAAAAAAGCCCAGGATACGTTCACAGCCGAATTCTACCAGACATCCAAAGAGGAGCTGGTACCATTCCTTCTGAAACTATTCCAAACAATACAGAAAGAGGGAATCCTTCCCAAATCATGTTATGAGACTAACATCATCCTGATACCAAAACCTGGCAGAAACTCAGCAGGAAAAGAAAACTTCAGGCCAATATCCATTATGAACACAGATGCAAAAATCTTCAATAAAATACTGGCAAACCAATTGCAACAGCATATCAAAAAGCTTATCCATCATGATAAAGTAGGCTTCATCCTGGGGATTCAAGACTGGATCAACATACACAAGTCTATAAATGTAATTCATCACATAAACAAAACCAAAGACAAAAACCACATGATTATCTCAATTGATGAAGAGAAGGCCTTTGACAAAATTCAACAGCACTTTATGCTAAAACCCTCAGTAAACTAGGTATTGACGGAACGTATCTCAAAATAATAAAAGCTATTTACAACAGACCAGCAGCCAATATCATACTGAATGGGCAAATACTGGAAACATCCCCTTTGAAATCTGGCGCTAGACAAGAAGGCCCTCTCTCACCACTCCTATTCAATATAGTATTGGAAGTTCTAGCCAGAGCAATCAGGCAAGAAAAAGAAATAAAGGGTATTCAAATAGGAAATAATGAAGTCAAATTGTCTCTATTTGCAGATGACATGATTGTATATCTAGAAGACCCCACTGTGTCAGGCCAAAATCTCCTGAAACTGATAAGCAACTTCAGCAAAGCCTCAGGATACAAAATCAATGTGCAAAAATCACCAGCATTCCTATACACCAATAACAGACTTAAAAAGAGCCAAATCAAGAACAAACTGCCATTCACAATTGCTACAAAGAGAATAAAATACCTAGGAATACAACTTAACAAGGAACATAAAGGACCTCTTCAAGGAGAACTACAAACCAGTACTCAACGAAATAAGAGAGGACACAAACAGATGGGAAAGCATTCCATGTTCATGGTTAGGAATAATCAATATTGTGAAAATGACCATAATTTACAGATTCAGTGCTATCCCCATCAAGCTACCAGTGACCTTCTTCACAGAACTGGAAAAAACCACCTTAAACTTCATATGGAACCAAAAGAGAGCCCACATAGCCAAGTCAATTCTAAGCAAAAAGAACAAAGCTGGAGACATCACACTACTGGACTTCAAACTATACTACAAGACTACAGTAATCAAAACAGCATGATACTGATACCAAAACAGATATATAGACCAATGGAACAGAACAGAGGCCTTGGAGGCAACACAACACATCTACAACTGTCTGATCTTTGACAAACCTGACAAAAACAAGCAATGGGGAAAGGAGTCCCTGTTTAATAAATGATGTTGGGAAAACTGGCTAGCCATGTGCAGAAAGCAGAAACTGGACTCCTTCCTGACACCTTACACTAAAATTAACTCCAGATGGATTAAAGACTTAAACGTAAGACCTAACACCATAAAAACCCTAGAAGAAAATCTAGGCAAAACCATCAGGACATAGGCATAGGCAAGGATTTCATGACCAAAACACCAAAAACATTGGCAAGAAAAGCCAAAATAGACAAATGGGACCTAATCAAACTCCACAGCTTCTGCACAGCAAAAGAAACAGTCATTAGAGTGAATTGGCAACCAACAGAATGGGAAAAAATTTTTGCAGTTTACCCATCTGACAAAGGGCTGATATCCAGAATCTACAAAGAACTAAAACAGATTTACAAGAAAAAAACAAGCCCATTCAAAAGTGGGCGAAGGGTATGAACAGACACTTTACAAAAGAAGACATACATGAGGCCAACAGACATATGAAAAAATGCTCATCATCACTGGTCATTAGAGAAATGCAAATCAAAACCACATTGAGATACCATCTCACGCCAGTTAGAATGGCTATCATTAAAATATCTGGAGACAACAGATGCTGGAGAGGTTGTGGAGAAATAGGAACACTTTTACACTGTTGGTGGGAGTGTCAGTTAGTTCAACCATTGTGGAAAACAGTGTGGCGATTCCTCAATGACCTAGAGATAGAAATTCCATTTGACTCAGCAATCCCATTATTGGGTATATAGCCAAAGGATTATAAATCATTCTACTATAAGGACACATGCACATGAATGTTCATTGCAGCATAGTTTACAATGGCAAAGACCTGGAACCAACCCAAATGCCCATCGATGATAGACTGGACAGGGAAAATGTGGTGCATATACACCATGGAATATTATGTAGCCATCAAAAACGATGAGTTTGTGTCCTTTGTAGGGACATGGATGAACCTGGAAACCATCATTCTCGGGAAACTGACACAAGAACAGAAAATCAAACACTGCATGTTCTCACTCATAGGTGGGTGTTGAACAATGAGAACACATGGACACAGGGAGGGGAGCATCACACACTGGGGTCTGTTGGGGGAAATAGGGGAGGGACAGCAGGGTTGGGGAGTTGTGGAGAGATAGCATGGGGAGAAATGCCAGATATAGGTGATGGGGAGGAAGGCAGCAAATCACACTGCCATGTGTGTACCTATGCAACAATCTTGCATGTTCTTCACATGTACCCCCAAAACCTGAAAGGCAATAAAAAAAAAAGTATAATAAAAGGATGTTTGTGGTGATGATATTGTCCTGTATCTTGTCAATATCCTGGTCTGCCATCATACTGTAGTTTTTCAAGATGTTGCTGTTGGTTGAAATGAGTAAAGGGTACACTGGATTTCTCTATATTGTTTCTTACAACTGCATGTGCATCTATAGTAATCTCAAAATTAAAAGTTGAACTTAAAAAAGAAAAAAAACCAAACTTCTACATTTCTAGATATTACTATAACTAATTGAAGCTGTTTTTGAGTCTGTGGATGTTAATTACTATAGGTAACTTACTTTTTTTTTGAGATAGAGTGTTGTCCAGGCTGGAGTGCAATTGCATGATCACACCCCATTGCAGCCTCAACCTCCCAGACTCAAGCCATCTTCCTGCCTGGGCCTCCAAGTAGCTGGGACTACAGGTGCATGCAACCGCACCTGGCTAATTTTTATATTTTTTTTGTAGAGATGGTGTTTTGCCATGTTGCCCAGGCTGGTCTTAGCAGCTCCTGGGCTCAAGTGATCCACCCACCTCAACCTCTCAAAGTGCTGGGATTATAGCCTGCCTTGCTTATTATTGCCCTCTGTTAGAAAAGCATTTTTAGGTTATATATATATGGTAAGCATGCTGTATAGCTATCTTCTTAAATTGCTCTACCAGCTGTGAAAATAGTACAAAGCTGTTGTGTATAATCAATCAATAAATAATTTGCTTAAGATACTAGACAAAACATGACATTAATTTTAAAAATGATCTGAAATTTAAGCTATATATTGAATGTATTCCTTAAAATCTATTCTGTTTCTTTTACCTGGCATATTTTTTCCCCAGTCTTTTACTTTCAGTAATTATATTCCCATATATATTTATATATGGGAATACACATATTTATAGTCTCAGTTTCTATGTGTTAAAAGTCTGGATTCAGTTTAGCTGAGTCCTTTGTTTATGAACTCACAGGGCTGCAATCAAGGTGTTAGCTGCGGCTATGGTCTCAATTGAAGCTTAACTATGGAAGAATCCATTAGCAGAATTCAGTTTCCTGTGGTTATAGGACTGAGAGGCTTCAGTTTCTTGTTGACTTTTGGATGGAAGCTACTGGAGGCTGCCCTGCACGTGTGGGACTACCAAAATAGGCAGACCACAACGTGATAGCTTGCTTCTTCAAGGCTAGCAAGGGAATGAGAGACTTCAGCAAGATTAGTGCTACAATCTTAGGTAATGTCATTACATACACATAATCATGTATCTCTTGTCACCTTGCCTTATTTTCTTGGTTAGCAGCAAGTCACAGCTTCTGCTTATACACAAGAGGAGGGAGTTACACAAGGCTATGGATACCAGGGAATGAGGATCTGGGGGCCCCTTTAGAAATCTGTGTTTCACATACCTTAATTTTATATTTCCAAGTGAAGCAGTTATTGTTTTCATTTTATTTTTTGTCCTGTAATCAGGTCAATAAAGACCAGTGGTCTTCTTGTTGCTTTGTGCTGGTGGGTGTTTACTTTCTCTTTCATTTTCTACTAAGTAGCCCCACAAGCATCTCAGCTGTATATAGCGATCTCAGATCACACTTCCTATCCTTGTGTGGTCCAAGGCCTCATCTCTCATTCCTGTGTGAGCACTGAAACCCAACCTTCTATAGTACTGAGACAGGGACTCACTGCCTTATCTCTTACCCTGTGTAGGGTGGTTATAACTGAATTATTACCGTATTAGTTTTCTATTGCCTCTTGTTTTTTTTTTCCCCCTTCTAAGAAGTACTTTTAGTTTTTTTAGAGCCCAGCTGTGCATTTAAAAATATTTGTTAAATTTTTATAAGTCATCTATTTGTAATAACAATTTTTGGGCTTTCTGTCACATTGCTTAATAGCTATTTCTTTGTATTCTTTTAGCTAAGGGTTTATTTCAATACTGGAAATACTAAATGCTATATACACATACGTGTAATTACAAATATATAAGTGCATTTGATAATCAGCATTAGCATACTTGGAAATACAGAGTTGAGAGGTATAGCATATGAAGACTTTCACAATCTGCCCCTAGATTCTCTCTTGAATGGCCTTTCTAGACACTTGTACTTTTGTATGATACTGCTTTTGTGTTCCTGAACACAGAATGCAGCTCACAGTTTCATGTATTTGCATACATTATTGTCTTTGTCTGGAATGTTCTGCTTTATGCCTCCCATTTCTCTTTACTTAGTTAACTCAGCCTATTTCTTTTTTCTTCTAAATTCACTTTTTCGTATAAGTTATTCTGTTTTTCATTTCTAGGGATATTATTTCTTTTTTCAAATCTGCCTGGCCATTTTTGTTACTTTTTTTCTTCCTTGGTTATTTTTTCTTACTATCTTTTATTTCCTTAAACATTTTGAAAACACTTATAATATTTCATATTCAATCATTTCAGTATATTTCATTTTTGCTTGTCTAATTCTGTTGCTTATTGTTTTGCTGATTCTTGTTTATGGCTGCATGTTTCCTCATGTATTCTTGTGATTTTTTACCATGAATTCATTGTTTTGGAGTTTTGAGAAATCTTTGAGAACATCTTGGATTGTAAAGTCTATGAGGGGAGGGACCCTGTGGTTTTGTTCATTCCTGTATCCCAGGGCTTATTACATGAGACTAGTACGTGAGACTAGTACATGAGACTCTCAATAAATATTTATTGGATGAATAAATTATGAGCCCATATCTTACAGATAGTACTATAATTATATATACATTTATTTTCTCTACTATATTGATAATACCTCGTTAAAGAACTTTTTGTCTTTAATGCTATATCCCCAGCATTTAGCATAGCGTCTAATATAGATTAAGTTCTCAGTAAATATTTGTTGAATGAATGAGGAATTGCTTGGCATATTCTGCTCAACGAAATCTACAGAATAAATAAGACTTATTTTGACTGTTTTTCATTGTAAAGTAATTTTAACAAAATGGAGGATACTAGAGAAATGATGAATCAGCTCACATAACTAGGGTGCATGTTGGTCATGATCGATTAAAGTAGAACCATTTACAGACTGAACTCCAAAATCAGAACTTTAAGTTGAATGTCACTGAAGGCTAATCACATTTTCTATTCTGGTACTTATAAATTTCCAGGCATAGTGAGTATACAGAATGTTCAGCCAGTAAATATGTACTAAACATCTACTATATGTATGTTAGTTTGCAATGTTATGTGATATATTTTTTTACCAGTACATTATATGCTAGCTAAAGTGTAAACTTAAAACTGTGAAAAGGTAAATAGAACACAAGATAAATGATTTATTATAGTAATCACTGAGTGTGGTGGCTCACTCCTGTAATTCTAGCTCTTTGAGAAGCTGAGGTAGGCAGATCACCTGAGGTTAGGAGTTGAAAACCACCCTGGCCAACATGGCAAAGTCCTGTCTCTACAAAAAAAATACAAAAATTAGCCAGGCATAATGGCACAAACCTGTAGTTTCAGCTATTCGGGAGGCGGAGGCACAAGAATCACTTGAACCCAGGAGCCACTATGACCCACTTGGTCATAGCCAAGATTGTGCCACTGCACTCCAGCCTGGATGATACAGAGAGACTCGGTCTAAAAAAAAAAAATTCATTACAGTAATAAAAGAATTATCTTAAAACAGTATCATTTCTTTAACCTTATAGAATACAATTGAATAAATGTTATAGAGGCTCCAATTAATCCAGTATTGTGATATTATATATAAATATATATGTTTTCATCTGCGGTTCCTGGTTTATAATTTTCATAATTCTTGTTATAGTCTTTTGTTATAATGTTGGGACACTGTAGGCCTCAGAGGCAGGCCTCTCTCTCTGATCTTCTCCTGTCCTCCGTTAACCTGACCAAGGCAGGACTCTAATCTGATGGCGAGTCATCTGGCTATTTATTTGAATATTTTAAAATATCCTTTGTAATAAACTGATGAACACAAATAAGCATTTCCCTGAATTATGTGAGCCATTATAGTAAACTTATTGAACCCAAATAGGGAAGTGTAGGAACCCCAACTTGAAGCCAGTTGGTCAGTCTGGAGGTTTGGACTTGTGACTGGTGGAAAGAGGAGGCTGTTTTGTGGGACCGAGCTCTTAACCTGTGGTTTCTGAGGCTATCTCCAAATAGATAGCTTCAGAACTGAATTGAATTGGAGAACACCTAGCTGATTTCTGCTGTAGAATTGATTGCTTGCTTGGTTTGTGGGAGAAACCCACACATATTAGATCACAGAATCTTCTATGCTAATGATTGTTGTGGAGTGATTAAAATAGGAAAAAGCACATCAAGTGTTGTTTTGTTCACACTCACAAGTTATAGTTGCCAGAATATATAGTTGGATTGCCTCTTAACAATTATTAGTATAGACTAACACTCATGATTGTATTTCTTCTGTTTTCTTTCTTTTCTTTTGCTTTTTCAGCATGAAGATTGTATTTCTTTTATTTTCTTTTTTGTCCTTTGCTTTTTCAATATGAAGAACACAGCCTCTTGTTAAAGGGACATAACATAAGATTGAATCCAGATATTCCCATTTAGGATCTATTTTACACTGAAAAAATTTCTTAATCTTGTAGAAATATACACTTAATAAATCTTGGTTCCTTTCTGTTTTATTCTGTCTTTTATTATCTATCTTTTTTTTCCACTTTCATTCTCTTTATTTTTAAAAAATAAAAACCAGGTTTTAAAATAATAAATTCAGTATTTAGATTGAAGCTTAACAGGAAAGACCATGGAAATATTCCAGTTATATGTGTGTGTGGGTTTAACAACACTACTGTTTTAGTTGGATCACAGAGAAACCTCTGTTTGCTGCTGTGGCACACTTGTCTTGGCTGACTGAACCTATTTTCTCTGGTTTTCTTTAAAGCCGTTTTTTTCAGACCTTTAAAAGCTGACACTCGGGCAGTGAGTACCCTGGAAAATAATATCTTGTTCCAGTAGAACTTGGCCCAAAGGATTCTGGTAGAACTAGCATAATTCATTTGAGAGAGTTGGGAATTTTAAAAATATTTTAAACTTGTGTTTTCTAGCCTTTAATTTTTGTCTTACTGCTGAGGAACTTGATATAAATTAAACATGGTTTAATAAGTTAAATTAAATAATTCAGAAAGTCTTAGAGCAGTTTATCAAGAGAAAGAAAGGACTAAAAAGCATCCAAATTGAAAAGGAGCAACTCAGATTGTCCGTTTGTGGGTGACATGACCTTTATATAGAAAAACCGAAAGACTCTACCAAAAGCCTCTTAGAACTGAGGAAGTCCAATCGTCCCTGTTTGTGGATGATGTCACCTTTATATAGAAAACCCTAAAGACTCTACCAAAAGCCTGTTAGAACTGATTAATAAATTCAGTAAAGTTGAAGGATATAAAATTAATATGCAAAAATTAGTAGTGTTTCTATACACAGTGAAATAGCTTGAAAATAAATCAAGAATGCAATCTTGTTTAAAATAGCTACAAAAAAATTATATAGGAATGAATTTAACTAAGGAGGTAAAAGACCTCTATGAAGAAAACTACAGAACACTGATGAAAGAAATTGATGAGGATACAAACAAATGGAAAGACATCCCATGGTCGTGAATTGGAAGAATTAATATTGCTAAAATGATAGTACTAGCTGGGCATGGTGACACGTGCCTATAGTCCCAACTACTTAGAAGGCAGAGGCAGGGGGATTACTTGAGCCCAGGAGGGGAGCTATGATCATGCCACTCTATACCAGCTTGGGTGACCAAGCAAGACCCCATCTCTAAAAAAATAAGGAAGTAAAAGAAAATAAAGTTTATAATCAATATCCTTATATTTGAATCCTGACTTTATCATTTATAAGCTGTGTGATCTTGTATATATTTATACAAATTACTTAGTTTTGATTTTCACCTTCCTTAGCTGTCAAATTGGATTGAAAATACCTCATAGGGTGGATGCAGTAGCTTGTGCTTGTAATCCCAGCTACCAGGAAGGATGAGACAAAGGAACACTTGAGCCCAGAAGTTTGAGACCAGCCTTGGCAAGATAGCAAGACCCTATCTCAAAAAAGAGAAAGAGAAAATACTTCATAGATTTGTTTGAGTATCAAAGTAGACAACATAATGATTTCATACACTCTAAAGTACCATGTAAATTTTAGTTAATGGCTTTCTTAAGAATGTATAACATCAGATAATATAATTAAATTCAAACTACCTTCTTTTTTGTCCTTGAACTGAAAAGTTATTTATTTTTCTGCTTTAAAATATCTGACATTTTAACTAAAACTGAGCTTTACCGAACACAGTGCCTAAGCCCCACCATAGGTGCTCATTCGTTTGTGGAGTGAAGGAATGAGTATATTCAACCTCTTGGCATCGGCATTATATATTACTATTAAAAACTAAATTACCAGCCAGGCATGGTGGCTCATGCCTGTAATTCCAGCACTTTGGGAGGTTGAGGTGGGAAGATCACTTGAGCCCAAGAGTTCAAGACCAGCCTAGGTAACATAGGGAGATTATCTCAACAAAAAACTAAAAAGTTAGCTGGGTGTGGTGGTGCACTCCTTTAGTCCCAGCTACATGGGAGGCTGAGGTAGGAGGATTACTTGAGCCCAGGAGATCGAGGCTGTAGTGAGCCGTGGTCATGCCACTGCACTCAAGCCTTGGAGACAGAACGAGACCCTGTCTCAAAAACAAACAAATACAAAACTAAGTTACCTCTTTAATAATTAGATAAATGCAGATACCATTGTGTCAATAAGCCTCATCGGGATTGAGAGGTGTTACCTTAAACTTTCAAATTTACTGTAGAGATATCATAGACATGTAATTGTCACAGATGTTGGAGGCCACATAGTATAATTAATACTCTTAGACTTAGGCTTGAATCTATTTCTGCCCCTTACTGGTTGAGCAGCTGTTGGTAAGTCATTTAATCTTTTGAGCCTCAGTTTCTCTAGTAAATGGTGAGACTACTCCCTTATAGGATTACTTTGGGAATTAAATGTTAATGGATGTACTTATAAACCATAAAGTGGCATAAAATATAGAAGTTTTTATTTTATTAAGGTTGACAAGAATATGAGCTAGGCCATATGACTGATTTTTTACATTCATGAGCGTGTATAGAAAATATTGCAAAAATTTCAGAAGTTTGTATATTTGAAAGGACTGAAAGTCTCCTTAGAGAATATTTACCTTTTATTTAAAGGCAAAGGAAACAGTAAGCAAAAGAAGGAAGAGGACAGGCAAGCATTGAGGGTAGGGAAGATAATCAAGGAGTAAACTCTCTTAGGATCTTAATCTGCACTGAGGCCTGCTTCATTTCTGGATTGAATCACCAAGATCTGTCTGATAAATCTTCCCTTCAGGATAGCTCAAGGCAGAAATTCCCAATGAGATATTTTATGTTGCTCTGGTCATGGAGTGTTTTTTTCCCCCCTCGTACTTTTAATACTTTATTATTATATTTTTAAATGTATTTGGAATATAGCCTAATGTATAATGTGGAGAAAAGATTCAACTTAATTGTTTTCAAGATGATTTTTATCCAGTTGACTCAATATCATTTACTGAATACTTCCTCTCTACTTTGAATGATATGAAATGTCAGCATTATTATATACTAAAGCCCATATGTATTCAGACAGATATCTGGAGTTTCTAGCCTGTTTTCTTGATCTCTCTTACATGGCAATATCATATTATTTTAATGATTTTTTTGTAACTTCACATTTGCCTCAATTATGAAGTTACATTTTCTACATTCCCCTTGTACCCAGGTTCTCTATGTCGCTAGCAGGAAACACTGCACAACATTTAAAGGACTTTGTATTTTGGTTTAGGGCCAGGAATAGAAGAAAATAATTTTTTAATGTATTCTCTAGTACCAGGAAGAGAAAAAATAGAGAGAGATATAATAGGGCTGGGGAAGGAAGTATTTAGCCTATAACCAGGACACTCTGATTTGAGTCTGCTTCTGATGCTTACTGTGTACATGTAGATAAGCCAGTTGACCTTTAAGCTTTTCTGTTTCCCTTATTTGCAAAATGAGGAAAATTGACGAGGTCACTGCTTTTTAAATTTTTCCACTGAAGCCCCCTTAGGGGCAGAAAAAAGAAAACGCGTAACTGTTTGTGAAGATGAAACTGCAAGCAGCCTGTCATAAGTAAAAAATATTTTTTTAATATTCATGGAAGTTTTTTTTTTGTACATTGTTTATTATAGCATTGGCTGACAGTAAAAATTGGAAATAAGCTAAATGTTACTTAATAGACAATTGTGTATATAAAATATGACGTGGTCTTAGAATACTATGTCACCAACAAAAGGATTGAAATTATATGTATTGGAAACATAATTCAGGGCTCTAGCTCCATTTCTGTTAGTACCCCTGTTCTTTCCTTGTGTATTTCCAGTTTGTCATCTTGCTGGACAACCATAATCACCAACTGAAAACCCTGGAGTTAAGCAATAAAAAGGTTCTCATATATGAAAACATTTTGGAACACCCAATTTTAAACTGATTTTTAATAATTGCTCCTTTAACTTTTTGCTGTTTAGAATAGGAAAACTTCTTTGCTGTTTGTATATGAAAGGGATTCTGAAAAGGGATTTTTCAACTGTTCAAATTTTTGAAACATCTTTATACAGGTACTTTTCATTGGATCCTTACTGTTGTACAAAAGCCCATGCTTCCAGAATTGCATCAGGAGCTTTCATGAAGTTTTATTCTTCATTTTTGCCCTCCTGTGCCATAGTTAAGGGGCATTAAAAAAACTAGCGGGGTGGGGTTGGTGGCTTACACCTGTAATCTCAGGACTTTGGGAGGGATCACTTAAGCTCAGGAGTTGGAGACCAGCCTGGGCAACATGGTGAAACCTGTCTTAAAAAAAAAAAAAAAGACTAGTGGAATCCCGCCCCTCCAAGCTTTCTCACTACTGCCTCACTAATTAGAAATCTTTGAAACAGAACTATATTATGGGAACTTTGCTAAAGAAGACCCCTCTACGTGCTTAAATTCTCCCAACGCTGGCAGCCTCTGAATAGATTGGCTTGATCTTGTGATAGACTTTGAGAGGTATGTTAGACTAGTGCTGTACCCTCTTTTTCTCAAACTTCTTGCTTTCAGGACCACCTTGTGCTCTTAAAATTATTGAGAACCTTGAAGAGCTTTATATGTGGATTTCATCTTTTGAAGTCAGCTGGATTTTCATATATGCTTTTGTGTTTAATCTGTTGTAAACTGTTGTTTTGGTTGAAGTGTATAAAGAAAATTAGGCTTTACACAGTTATATGTAGTTGTTGAAGGGAGGAGTTTTTTTTTGTTTTTGTTTTTGTTTTGTTTGTTTTTTTAATCTTCTTATTTTTCATTCCCAGGAAGTCATTCTTGAGCATGTTTGTTTATTTTTGAGACAGAGTCTTGCTCTGTCACCCAGGCTGGAGTGCAGTGGTGCAATCTTGGCTCACCTCTACCCTCCTGGGCTCAAGTGATTCTCATGACTCAGCCACCCAAGTAGCTGGGATTATAGGTGTATGCCACTACACCTGGCTAATTTTTGTATTTTTGTAGAGACGGGGTTTTGCCGTGTTGGCTAGGCTGGTCTCAAACTCCCGGCCTCAAGTGATCTGCCCACTTCAGCCTCCCAAAGTGCTGGGATTACAGGCATGAACCACCATGCTTGACCAGGAAGGAGCATTTTAATAGCCTTTCTAGGTAACTGTGGATTACATATACCAAAACTTGACAAGTCATAGTGTTAAGGTTAATTGGAATGTGGAGTCTGAGATCATATTAAATTTTTCTTGCCATCATACATTAAGATCCATTGGCCTCTCTTGGACCTTGAATGGACTTTTACCCATGCTTCATTTTATAGCACCGTGCATAGATCATTTGGAAAATAGTGGTTTGCTGTTGCTGCAGATCTTCTAGATGTTGAGATATTTCTTTATGTAATATTTTTTAAAAATCACACTTTATTATTATCATCTCTAATGTCATCAGATGTCTTTAAGGATTGGGAAGCTGTCAAGCTCACTGGTAGATGCAAGTTTTCTGCAATTCTTACTTTTGCTCAAATTTTATTGCTGGCAAAAAAAAAAAAAAGTTGGTTGTTTTTCTTGAAGGGACAAGGCTCAGTTTGCTTATTTCTAGGAAAACATCTTCCAAATACCCAGAAATGAATAATCATATTTACTTGTCAGTTTGTTTTTTAGGTAAAAATGCAGTTCATGAAAAAAAGCAGCTAAGGTGAGCTCATATCTCAAAACAGACATACACATGCTATTCCTTTAGACTTTGGTATATAGCAGAAGTTCTTCATGCAAATTCCATTTAATGATAGAGAGTATTAAAGATATGCAATCAAGAGTTGAGATATAATCAGTAATTTTTATTGCTTCATCAAAGACACTGTTAATTGAAGCTGGCTTTTTTTTTTTAACTATGAATTTATGGTGGTGGAGAAGAATACAATAATTATAGTACAGATTGGTTGCTACTGCCCTAATTTGTGCAAAAGTGTACCCACCATTGCTTTTGTGCCATTAGTGTAAATGTGCCATTAGTGTAAATGTCAATACAGCACATAAGTTAAATAACTCTCAGTATTATGAAATAGTTTTGACCTCAAAGGCTCTAAGAAGTGTATACCAACCACAGTTTGAGAACTATTGCTTTAACCTACTAAAAAAGATTTGTCTACCCAAACATAGTATTTACATTTCACTTTTTTTAGTCTGCTACTTTATAGAGGAAGATTTTGTTTGTTTTTTGAGACAGGGTCTTGCTATGTTGCCCAGACTGGATTCAAACTCCGGGACCTCAAGTGATCCTCCCACTTCAGCCTTCTGAATAGCTGGGACTACAGGTGCATGCTGCCATGCCCAACTTACAGAGGAGTTTTAATAGCATATATTTTAGCAGTAAGTAAAATGATATAATTAGTTTCTCATTTCAGATAATAGGCCTTACTCTATGCACAGACTTGTTCAAAATCCTTGTTGGTGATCTTCCTACCACCAGAGGAAGTTTTATATGTTTTTTCTTCTATTTAAAAGCTTTTTCAACAACTAGATCTGATGAAATGCCTTATAACCCTGGCATCAGGAAAGACTTTAAATTCTGAGAACGCATGCCAAGATTTCAAGGAGAAAACACTATTTGTTAATTAAAGAATACACAGATTTCTAGGGAAAACGAGTTCCTTTTGTGCCCTTTTTGCTAATATTAAAAACAACAACACTAATATAATAACCCATATCTATTGGTAATTTGTATGTGGCAGCCATCATGCTAAGCACCTTATTATAATGAAAAATCTGCTTGGGGAATATTTATGATGAATGCCCTGCATATTTAAAGTTATTTCTTCCTGTCTTCTGTGGAAAGAAAGCAGATAACTTTCTTAATACTTCTGACATTTTATAGTTTTTCAGCAACATAATCATTATATTGCATACTTTTGGTTGTCTTCTGTGTGACCCATTTGGAATATCAGTTGGAAACATATTCTTTCATCATAGAAATCTTAGTCAAATATATGCCTTTCATGTCTTCCATTTTTTTGTATGTCACAGCCATCTTAATTCAAGTCCCCACTGTGATTTATATGGACTATTGCAGTATTATCCGATTTTGTCCTCTTGTATCCTCTTGCTATCATGTCCAGACTATCAGGCTATCTTAAAGTTAATTGTGTTTTTATCCTTCCTGTTTATCATTTGCTCTCCATTTGTTAGGGAGATCACAGACATGTTATCCATGTTTATCTTCTAGTTTATCTAAGTAGCTTTATCCCTTGGCATACCTTTCGCCCAGACATGTTACTTCTCAAGATTCCCTAGGCACACCATTTTCTTTCTTGTTTTTGCACATATGTGGTTGACCTTTGAATAACATAGGGATTGGGGTGCAGAGTCCAACCCCTGAGCCCAGTCAAAACTTTGTGTACAATTTTGACTCTCCAAAAGTTTAATTACTAATAGCTTACTGTTGACTGGAAGCTTAATGATAGCATAAACTGTTGACCATTAACATATATCTTGTGTGTGTATTATGTACTGTATTCTTCTTACAGTAAAGTAAGTGAAAGAAAATAAAATGTTATTAAGAAAATCAGGGTCAGGGGCAGTAGCTGACGTCTGTAATCCCAGTGCATTGGAAAGCCAAGTGGGAAGATTGCTTGAGGCCAAGAGTTCAAGACCAGCCTGGGCAACATAGTAAAATCCTGTCTCTAAGAAAATCATAAGGAAGAGAAAATATATTTACTATTCACTAAGTAGAAGTGGATTGTCATAAAGGTCTTCATCCTCATCATTTTACATTGAGTAAGCTGAGGAAGAGGAGGAGCTGATCCTGTCTCAGGAGTGGCAGAGGTAGAAGAGGTGGAGAAGGTGGAAAGGGAGGTAGCAGAGGCAGGTACAGTTGGTGTGACTTTATGGGGACACGTAATTTCTGTCTGACTTTTTTGCTTTTTCATTTCTCTAAAAATATTTCTATATTATAATGGCGTTATCCCACTATTTGCTTTAGTTTCAGTGCTAGTTTCATATAAGAGTCTATGTCATAAGAGGAGTCAAAGCAGTCTTGAATAATAGGAACCCTTTGGGCTGGGTGAGGGAGCTCACATCCGTAATCCCAGCACTTTGGGAAGGTGAGGTGGAAGGATTGCTTGAGGCCGGGAATTTGAGACCAGCCTGGGCAACATAGTAAGACTCTGTCTCAATTAAACAAAATACTAAATAAAATAATAGGAACCCTTCTGCCAGATTGCCTAATGTCAGTTTGCTTTTAGACATTGCATCTTCTACATCTTCTTCCCCATTCTAGCATTGGGTCAGAAGCACTCATTTCCATCAAGCCATCTTCTGCTAATACCTGTGATGTAGTATCTGTTAGCTATTTAATTTCTCCAAGATCTGTATCTTGAAACCCTTCACCCTCTACCTTTTTTTTGCCGTATTCACAATGTTTCGTGATTTCCTTGACTGACCCTGTTGTAAATCCTGCGAAGTCATGTGTACAACATCTGGACACAATTTTCTCCAGCAGGAATCTATTGTTTTGGGGCTTAATGGTATTCATGACTTTTTTCTATAATGGTGGCATCTTCTATAGTAGTAATCTTCTAGACTTTCATGATCTCCCTATGAGCCTCTCTTTCAATAGTGTTGACAATCCTTTTCATAGAGTACTATGTTTACATGAACCTTAATGGTCCTTATGACCCCCTGATTTAGAGATACTGCATTTGAGGGTGTAGATCACTTTGATACTTTCTTCTTACAATAAAGTTGAACTTAAGAGGTTCTCAGTGACCAGAGGCATTGTACTCATGGGGTCCTTGATGTTGAACTCATGGGGTTCTCAGTGGTCAGAAGCATCGTCTGACATTTAAAAAAAAACTTTAAAAGGCAGTTTCTTCTTACTGGCAAGTTACTTCTGACTTCAGAGACAAAGCATCATTGGAACCAATCTGAAAAAGCGTTCTTGTTTTCCAGGCCTTCTTGTTGCATAACCAGAGACTGGCAGCTGGTTTTGTCTTTCCCTTCAAGACTCAGAGGTTAGCAGCTTTATAGATAAGGGCAGTCCTGATCATAAATCCAACCACATTTGCACAAAGTAGTGGAGTTAACCTATCCCTTCCTGCCTTAAATCCTGGTGCTTTCTTCTCTTCCTTACTAATAAATGTCTCTTGTGGCATTTTTTTTTTTTTCCAGAATAGGATACTTTTGTTTGCATTAAGAACCTGTTCAAGCAGATATTCTTTCTCCTCTATTTTCTTAATGGCATCTGGGAACTTATCTTCTGCCTTTTGGTCTACAGAAGCTGCTGCTCCTGCCATCTTGACATTTTTTAAAAAGCCAAACCCCTTTCTAAAATTATCAAACCATCCTATACTGGCATTAAATCTCCAGCTTTAGATCTTTCACTTTCCTTTTGCTTTAAGTCATCATATAATGACTTTGCTTTTTCTCAAATCATATGAGAGTCTATAGATAGGCCTTTCCTATAGCAATCTTGGACCCACATAAAAAAGCTGCATTTCAATAGGAGATAAAAGATATTTCACAAAAAGTGCAAAGTTTTTGCTCCTGCTGGCATAGCTGCAGTGATGCCTTCACAAATTCCCTTTTCATTTTTTTTTTTTACAATGGTCCTTTCACTGGATTCATTTATCTTGAAATGGTTGGCAACCATAGCTGCAGACTTCAAAGTACAGTACATATCAAATAATTAAACTTCTGGTAATGTAATGACTTTTCTCTGCTTCTTGGGAGCAGTTCTAGCACCACTAGTGGCCCTTTATCCATGGCATTAGTCAAGGTTTACAATATTACACTTAGCATGATACAAATACATGAGAATCATAAGAGATCACTTTTTACTGCTATTTGCAGTTTACTAGAGAGATAAACTGCTCTAGCATCATTTGGTGTTTTAAGTAGATGATCTTGAGACTCGAGTTCACCATAGTAGTAACAGGAGGTGGCTCTGAAATTATTACAGTAGTTGCAGTATGAAGTAGGTTAATCTTATATGATTTAATACTACATCTTTATGTTTGTTTCTATTTCTCTTGACTGGTTAGTGCTGTGTACCATTAAGTGTATGTGTAAGTTTTGATGAATTTTAACTTTTTATAATAGATTTGTGTATATGTTAGTAAATTGTAAAATAGGCTAGTATTTACATGTTTTATGCATATATGACATACCTTTTTCTTATTTTTTTAATATTTCCAAGCTATATAGTTTGTCCCCAAGTTTTTTTTCAAATAGTCACAAATCTCCAAAAAGCTTTCCAATGTATTTATTAAAAACCTACATGGAAGTAGACTTGTGCAGTTCAAACTATGTCATTCAAAAGTCAACTATATATGTTATCTGTACCCTGAATACTCTTCTCTTCTCCTACGCATCCTTTAAAGCATGTTTAAATATTATCGCTTCAGTGAAATTTTCATCAACTATACCAAGCCAAAGAAACAAAAAAGGAAATGTAACACCTTTTGCCCAGCATTCAATTTTACAGTGAAATTGCCTTCAACCAAATAAATGGAAACTGCACACCCCCTGCCCCAACACACACACACAGACACACACACACACACACACACACACACACACACACACACACGAACCACAAACAAACAAAAAAACCTTTTTTGGCCAAGAAGATCCCAAAGAAACCAAAAAACTGGTTCAGACCCTGACAGGAAAAGAGAGGTCCAACATGTCTGCTTATAACCCCTCCCTTTGGAGTTTAGGCACAGCTGACCAGTGTCAACATTAAAATAGAGATCATAAAACACTGAAAACCAGATTCTTTTTGCAATAAGATACCCAGCTCCTACCTGATTCTCTTATAGCATCACATGGTAGATAGCAGGCCTTGAAGGAAATAAAAGTATTTTACCCCAAAAGAATATTTGTTTGACATATTTTAAAATGGCCCTGCAAAGCCATCTCTCGTGGGGAAACTTTGCATGTAGAGAATCTTCTTTCCTTTTGAGGTCCTTTCCTGATCCAGGAGAGTCTGACATCTTTTAAGTTCTGTTAGGAGACATTTACCATCTATTACTCTCTCTAAAGTCTCTAACTTAGAGACTTTATCTATATAATAAGAACATAACAAGAACTTTGGCTTCCAGTTCTCCTAATATTTTATTTTTTTGAGATGAGATCTCACTCTGTTACCCAGGCTGGAGTGCAGTGGTGCAATCTTGGCTTACTGCAACCTCTGCCTCCTGGGTTCAAGTGATTCTTATGCCTCAGCCTCTCAAGTAGCTAGGATCAGAGGCCCACACCACCACACTACAAGATAATTTTTTTTTTTTTTTTTTTTTTTAGACGGAGTTTCGCTCTTGTTACCCAGGCTGGAGTGCAATGGCGCGATCTCGGCTCACCGCAACCTCCGCCTCCTGGGTTCAGGCAATTCTCCTGCCTCAGCCTCCTGAGTAGCTGGGATTACAGGCACGCACCACCATGCCCAGCTACTTTTTTGTATTTTTAGTAGAGACGGGGTTTCACCATGTTGACCAGGATGGTCTCGATCTCTCGACCTCGTGATCCACCCGCCTCGGCCTCCCAAAGTGCTGGGATTACAGGCTTGAGCCACCGCACCCGGCTACAAGATAATTTTTGTATTTTTAGTAGAGATGGGGTTTCACCATATTGGCCAGGCTGGTTTCTAACTCCTGACCTCAAGAGATCCCCACCTGTGATCCTGCCTCAGCCCACAAAGTGCTGGAATTGCAGGCATTAGCCACTATGCTCTGTCCAATTCCCCTTATCTTAACTGAAGCATTTCTTTCTGCCTACTTCAACTATTTAGGAAAATCTCAACTCTTTCAACCAATTGTCAATCAGGAAATCTGTAAATCTACCTATGACCTGTAAGCTTTCCCTGCCATTCCCCATAAAGATGTCCCACCTTAATGGGTCGAACCAATGTATACCTTAACATGTATCAATTTATGTCTTTGACTTTAACTTCCGTCTTCCTAAATTGTATAAAGCCAAGCTGTAACCCAGCCACCTTGAACACATATTCTCAGGACCTTCTGAGGCTGTGTCATGGGCCGTGGTCACTCATATTTGGGTCAGAATAAACCTTTTCAAATATTAAAATAAAAATATAAAATAAAATAAAATGGGTAAAATTGGGACCCGGATGGAGATAAGGCACAATTAAACTGCACAGGCAGGTGACCTAGACTCCATGGTACCACTTCCTACTGCTTCACTACCTCTCTCAACCCACATCTGTGGCCTCATGGAAAAGTTCTTATTAGCCAGTTAATTATTTGCTATATGTCTTCTCTCTAAGTGTGTGTGTGTGTGTGTGTGTGTGTGTGTGTGTGTGTGTGTATTTTTTTTATTTATTTATTTTGAGACAAAGTCTCCCTCTGTCACCCAGGCTGGAGTGCAGTGGCACAATCTCAGCTCACTGCAACGCATTCCGCCTCCCGGGTTCAAAAGATTTTTCTACTTCACCCTCCCAAGTAGCTGGGATTGCAGGCACATGTTACCATGCCTGGCTAATTTTTGTATTTTTAGTAGAGATGGGGTTTCACCATGTTGGCCAGGCTGATCTCTAATTCCTGACCTCAGGTGATCCACCCATCTCGGTCTCCCAAGGTGCTGGGATTACAGGTGTGAGCCATCGTACCTGGCTGTGTGTGTGTATTTTTTTTAGTGAAAATGTGATTGTGCATTATGAAATATTTTGTGGCCTGAATAAAGTATGATTTAGAAGATAAAAATTTTTTATTTTACATGAGCTTACCTTTAAAATAAAAAAAAAAAGAATCTACATTTCTCTATCGAAAGTGAAACAATATCTATTGATTTCCCTCATGTAAAAAATATATTTAGCATGTGTTGTTCTTTCACGTTTTTCTCACTTTACTTTTTATCATGCCAAGTCAAGGAAAGAGGGCCTGAAATATAGCAGTGATAATGGGGTGAATGGGGTGAACTCTACTGCAGTGAGCATTTCCATCCATTTTCCTTAGATCGTCTGCCTTCTGTGATAGTTCAAGACCCGTTTCCATTTCTTTCTTTTTTTCTTTTCCTTCTCTGCCAACTAGGAAGACTCTTCTATATGCATATAAAGCATGAAACAAGATATTTGTATAAATATACATAAGTATAGCCAAGGTTGTTCACTGCCTTATTGTTTAACAACAATATAGGAAACAGTCTAGAATGTTTATTAGTGTGGGAATGGATAAATAAAATGCGGCATATATTTCTGTGATAGCATACTATACAGAAATTAAAAGGAATTAAATATAATAGCGAAGAGCTCTCTTAATAATTTTTATTGATAAAAGCTATTTGCAAAATGGTATGTACAGTTATTTAGATCAAGAAAACAGCAAAATTATGTGGACATATATTTACGTAAAATCATTTAAAAATGAATTATAGTAATACACACCAAATTAACACTAACTGTTACCTCTAGAAATGCATAAAGGGGAATTGGCTGGACAGATGGTTGACTTTTGAAACTGCCTTTGCAAAGATTATAACAGTGAGATAAATCGAACGTGGCTGACTCCTTCTTGCTTCTAGTTTCACAGATTGGCTGTCTTCACTCATTACTGGGTGTAGGCAAAGCTAACCATGGGAGGAATTTAGTTTATAGTTTTTAACTTTGAAGCAAGGATGATAATATTCCCTCCCCTATAACTGATTCCCTGCTTGTTCAGGGGCTGAAACTGCCTTTGTAAGACTAATGAAAGGCTACAAGATTAGGATTATGGGAGGGACCTGAATTCTGCTAAAGTGTAGATGTAGTTTCTATAATCCCTTACTGCTCAGGAGTCATGTGGCCAGAGGACACAGATTTGTGACTTTTCTGACTACTCCCATGATTAGTATTTGAGATTCAGACTTTCTCATTCTGGCAGTCAGATTCATAACTCAGCTGGTCCTGTGGCCCCCCTACCCAGACACAGACTTAGCACAAGAGAATTGTTTTCCACATCCCTATGATTGTATCTCCAACCAATCAGCAGCACCCATTCCCTAGTTCCCTGCCCGCCAAACTATTCTTGAAAATCCCTAACCTCCAAGCCTTCAGAGAGACTGATTTGAATAATAACTCTGTCTTCTGTGTGGCCAGCCTCAGGTCAGTTAAAATCTTTCTGTACTGTAGTGCCATGGTCTCAGTGAACTGGTTTCTCTGTGCCGTCGGTAAGAAGAACTCCTCAGGCAATTACCCTTTGACCTTTTTTTTGGGTATTATTTTATTTTTATTTTGAATAGTGAGATGGGCTCTCACTATGTTGCTCTGGCTCATCTTGAACTGCTGAGCTCAAGCAGTCCTCCCACCTTGGCCTCCCAAAGTGTTGGGATTATAGGCATGAGCCACCATACCTGGACATGACTTTATCTGAGGTAGTTTTTTTGTCTTTATTAAAATAAAAGTTGATAGAGATATAACAAAATATAAACAATGATAAATTCTTAGGTGTGAGCCTGTTTGTTACATTAGTCTTTATTCTGAATTTTACAGTTTCTCAAAAACAAAAGGGTCATGTTGTATAGCATCTGGTGCAAAACAGATATTTAATCAATTCAGTTCTCTCCCTGTTTTTTTTTTTTTTTTTCACCTTTTTCTACAGTATTGGACATCAACTTACATTAGACAGCCAGTATAATACACCAATTATTTAAAACTTCTCCTGTCACTTTAAAGGGAATCCATCCAATGAGGTACAAATTCAGGAAATAAGCATTCTTTATGATAGGGCCAGGAACTAGTTCTTATGAGTGTGATCAGGGGCCCCATCACAGCAGCTTTTGTATTGTCATCTGGTTATTGCTTCTGCACTTGAAAGTCTTCTGTAGATTGCAACTCACTAGACACTATTTCAAACAAATTTATTGTGAAACTTGTATTACTTAGCTGATTTGTTCTTAGTGGACATGCTGTTTGTATTTTTATCTCTATTTCTGTGGTTCCCTTTCATATTGTTTGCAATAGGATGACTGTTAAACTCATGTGTACATTAAATAATATGTATGTATGTGATTTTCTTGAGTGCTTTCATTGTTTTTACCTTGATTTCTGACTGTTTAGATTTACAAGATTATTTTTGAATTGAATAAAATAAACCAATAAGTCTGGGCACAGTGGCTAACACCTGTAATCCCAGCACTTTGGGAGACCAAGGCAGGTGGATCACTTGAGGTAGGAGTTTGAGACCAGCCTGACCAACACAGCGAAATCTGGTCTCTACCAAAAAATACAGAAATTAGCCCAGCATGCTGGTGCATGCTTATAGTACCAGTTACTTGAGAGGCTGAGGCAGGAGAATTGCTTGAACCCAGGAGGGAGAGCTTGCAGTAAGCCAACATCCCACCACTGCACTCCAGCTTGGGTGACACAGTGAGATCCTGTTTCAAAAAAAAAATAATAATAATAAGCCAATAAGTTCCAGTTTTATAAAGCTATTGTTGCTTGTCATTATATATACATTATAATTTTCACCAAATGCAATGGCTTATGCCTGCAATCCCAGCACTCTGGGAGGTCAAGGCAGGTAGATCACCTGAGGTCAAGAGTTAGAGATCAGCCTGGCAAACATGGTGAAGCCCTGTCTCTACTGAAAATACAGAAATTAACTGGGCATGGTGGTGCACGCCTGTAATCCCAGCTACTCAGGAGGCTGAGGCAGGAGAATCACTTGAACCTGGAAGGTGGAGGTTGCAGTGAGCCAAGATTGTGCCACTGTGCTCCAGCCTGGGCAACAGAGAATGACTCCATCTCAAAAAATAATAATATGATTGTATATTTAGAAAACCCCATTGTCTCAGCCCAAAATCTCCTAAAGTTAATAAGCAACTTCAGCAAAGTCTTGGGATACAAAATCATTGTGCAAAAATCACGAGCATTCCTATACACCAATAATAGACAGAGAGCCAAATCATGAGTGAACTCCCATTCACAATTGCTACAAAGAGAATAAAATACCTCAGAATACAACTTGCAAGTGATGTGAAGGACCTCTTTGAGGAGAACTATACACCACTGCTCAAGGAAATAAGAGAGGACACCAAAAAATGGAAAAAACATTTTATGCTCATGGATAGGAAGACTCAATATTGTGAAAATTGCTATACTGTCCAAAGTAATTTAGAGATTCAGTGCTATTCCCATCAAGCTCCAATTAACTTTCTTCATAGAATTAGGAAAAATGACTTTAAGTTTCATATGAAACCAAAAAAGAGCCTGTATAACCCGTATAGCCAAGACAATCCTAAGCAAAAAGAACAAAGCTGGAGGCATCACGCTACCTAACTTGAAACTATACTATAAGGCTACAGTAACCAAAACAGCATTGTACTGGTACCAAAACAGATATATAGACCAATGGAACAGAACAGAGGCCTCAGAAATAATACCACACATCTACAACCATCTGATCTTTAACAGACCTGACAAAAGCAAGCAATGGGGAAAAGATTCTCTGTTTAATAAATGGTGTTGGGAAACTGGCTAGCCATATGCAGAAAACTGAAACTAGACCCCTTCCTTACACCTTATACAAAAATTAACTCGAGATGGATTAAAGATTTAAATGTAAGACCTAAAACCATAAAAACCTTAGAATAAAACTTAGACAATACCATTCAGGACATAGGCACGGGCAAAGATTTCATGTCGAAAACACCAAAAGCAATGGCAACAAAAGCCAAAATTGACAAATGGGATCTGATTAAACTAAAGAGCTTTTGCACAGCAAAAGAAACTATCATCAGAATGAACAGGTAACCTATAGAATATGAGACAAATTTTGCAATCTATCCATCTGGCGAAAAGCTAATATCCAGAATCTTAAATTTACAAGAAAAAAAAAAAAACATCAAAAAGTGGGCAAAGGATATGAGCAGACACTTTTCAAAAGAAGACATTTATGTGGCTAAAAAACATGAAAAAAAAAAACTCATCATCACTGGTCATTAGAGAAATGCAAATCAAAACCACAATGAGCTACCATCTCATGGTGGTTAGAATGGTGATAATTAAAAAGTCAAAAAACAACAGATGCTGGAAAGGATGTGGAGAAATAGGAATGCTTTTACACTGTCGGTGGGAGTGTAAATTAATTCAACCATTGTGGAAGACAGTGTGGCAGTTCCTCAAGGATGTAGAACTATACCATTTGACCTAGCAATCCCATTACTGGGTATACACCCAAAGGATTATAAATCATTCTACAATAAAGACACGTATGTTCACTGCAGCACTATTCAAAATAGCAAAGACTTGGAACCAACTCAGATGCCCATCAATGATAAGTCAATAAAGAAAATGTGGCACATATACACTAAGGAGTACTATACAGCCATAAAAAGGAATGACTTCATGTCCTTTGCAGGGACATGGATGAAGCTGGAAACTGTCATTCTCTGCAAACTAACACAGGAACAGAAAACCAAATACCACATGTTCTCACTCGTAAGTGGAAGTTGAGCAATGAGAACCTATGGACAGAGGGAGGGAAACATCACACACCAGGGCCTGTCAGGGAGTGGGGGTCAAGGAGAGGGATAGCATTAGGAGAAATACCTAATGTAGATGACAGGTTGAGGGGTGCAGCAAACCATCGTGGCACATGTATAACTATGTAACAAACCTGCACGTTCTGCACATATATCTCAGAACTTAATATATAATAATAATAAATTATAATTGTCACAGATAAGTCTTAGAGTAACTATTTCTTACTGCTTTTTAAAAAAAGACTACATATAATCCAGTTAATCTATTATTTTTTCTAACATGGATATAGACAGTATATTTTTCTAAAATATTTCACCCAATTAGAATAAAACTATTTTATCTCATTATAGAATAAACTCTTTAAAAGAGAACTAACATATATTCCTGCTTACTCAATTCACTTTTGCAATATTTCATTATCATGTTAGGTATTATGCCTAATCTACAGAGGAGAAAATTAAGGCTCAAGGTGGTTAAATAAACTGAAAAACATTTCACAAAAGAAAATATACCATTAATAAACAAAATAATAAACATATAAATAGTTCAGTAACCCAGAGAAATGTAAATTAAAACAATAATAATATATAATTTTCCATCTCTTAAATAAGACATTGTATTGTTCAATGTTACTAAAGTTAATATGTGAACCAATCACCCTTATATACTGCTAATAGGATTATAATTGGTTCAACCATTCTGGAAAGTAGTTTGGTTTTACTATGTAATGTACCCACAAATATAATGATTAAGTAAAGTGATTATTATATGGTAAAACATTATGCTGCCATCAAAATGAGATTTTCAAAGATTATTAAATTACATGGATGAATACTTATGTGATTATAGGAAAATCAGAAACAATGACCATTTTTTCTGAAGAAAATGAGATGAAAATTGTTTATAGTTATTAAGATTACTCTCTACAGTCTCTGCTACTGTTACCCGATCCAGACCTCAAGAGAGGGTTCTTGGATCTTGCACAAGAAAGAATTCTGAGCAAGTCCATGTGATTTGAAAGCAAGTTGATTAAGAAAGTAAAGGAATAAAAGAATGGCTTCTCCATGGGCAGAGCAGCCCTGAGGGCTGCTGGTTGGCTATTTTTATGGTTATTTATTAATTATATGCCAAGTAAGGAGTGAATTATTCATGAGTTTTCCAGGAAAGCGGTGGGCAATTCCTGGGACTGAGGGCTCCTCCCCTTTCTAGACTATATAGTCTAAGTTCCAGACTGTTGCCATGGCATTTGCAAACTGTCATGACACTGGTGATAGTGTCTTTTAGCATACGAATGCATTATAATTAGCATGTGATTAGCAGTGCCAGGACCAGAGGTCACTTTTTTTTTTTGCCATCTTGGTTTTGGTGGATTTGGGCTAGCTTCTTTATCAGCCAAAATCCAGTTCTGCTGACCTC
Organism: Saimiri boliviensis; assembly: GCF_048565385.1. Taxonomy (NCBI): domain Eukaryota; kingdom Metazoa; phylum Chordata; class Mammalia; order Primates; family Cebidae; genus Saimiri; species Saimiri boliviensis. The sequence continues at coordinate 24,764,187 of NC_133454.1, read as the reverse complement.
CTATCTGGTCCTGTGACTAAGCATACCTAACCTCCTGAGAATGCAACTCAGCAGGCTTCAGCCTCATTTTACCCAGCCACTATTCAAGATAGAGTTGCTCTGGTTCTAATGCCTCTGACACTACCATATTGTGTTTCATGTCTGGTATCGTCTGCCTCATCTGCCTTTTTCTTCTTACTCAATAGAACAGCTTTCTCTCATTCATTATATACTTCGCCTAAATATGGAAGCCTCGGCTTTAGCTTTATACTACCTTCAGTGCAAGTATCAAAAAAAAGTGTCATTTTATTTGAGTCCTAATTCTTTTTTTTTTTTTTTTTTTTTGAGTCGGAGTTTCGCTCTTGTTACCAAGGCTGGCGTGCAATGGCGTGATCTCGGCTCACTGCAACCTCTGCCTTCGGGGTTCAAGCAATTCTCCTGCCTCAGCCTCCCAAGTAACTGGGACTACAGGCGCATGCCACCATGCCCAGCTAATTTGTGTGTGTGTGTGTGTGTGTGTGTGTGCGCGCATATTTTATTAGAGACGGGGTTTCACCTTGTTGACCAGGATGGTCTCGATCTCTTGACCTCGTGATCCACCCGCCTCGGCCTCCCAAAGTGCTGGGATTATAGGTGTGAGCCACTGCGCCCGGCCCTTGAGTCCTAATTCTAATTTTCCAGACAAAGAATCTGGGATTAGTGTGAGATTTGGCAAGCAGAGTGAGGGAATGGGGAAGGTCTTATAATTTCCTGCCTAAATAGAGGCTAAGGAGAATATTCTTAAAAGGAAGCTGGGCAGTTTCTCCAAGAAGAGATTCACTCTAAGAATTCATCCTGTGAACATAATAAAATGTATGAACATTTTTAAGAATGTTGTAGTGGTTGTATAATGTCTCCCCAAAGTTCATATCCATCAAGAACCTCAGAATGTGACCTTAATTGAAAATAAGGTCTTCACCGATATATTGATAATTAAGGATCTTGAGATTAAATCTACTGGAATTAGAGTATTTCTTAAGTTCAATGATTTGTATCCTTAGAAGAAAACACAGTGTCATAGAGAGAAGATAGCAAGGTGAGGAATGCCAAAGATTGCTAGCAAGCACCTGAAGCTGAGAGAGAAGCATGGCACGATTTTTCCTTCAGGGGTTCTAGAAGGAACTACCCCTGCTGACACCTTGATTTCTAACTTAGGCATCCTGAATATTAAGAAAATGAATTTTTGTTTGTTTGTTTGAGACAGTCTTGCTCTGTCACCCAGGCTGGAGTGCAGTGGCAAGATCTTGCCTGACTGTAACCTCCAACTCCCTGGTTCAAGTGATTCTCCTGCCTCAGCCTCCCGAGTAGCTGGGATTACAGGCATGCATCACAACACCCAGCTAATTTTTATGTTTTTAGTAAAGACAGGGTTTTACCACGTTGGCCAGGATGGTCTCGATATCTTGACCTCATAATCTGCCCGCCTCGGCCTCCCAAAGTGCTGGGATTACAGGCTTGAGCCACTGTGCCCGGCTAATGAATTGATTTTTTTAAGTCACCCAGTTTGCGGTAATTTGTTACTGGCAGCCCTAGGAAATTAATACAGATGGTTCATAGTATTGTTTTTTTCTGGTGTGAAAACTTGAAAATAACACAACTGTCTGCCAGTAAGGGATTACACAAATTATAATATATCCATACTATGTAATGCTGTGTGTTCCTTTTTAAAAAATGGTGGTCTCTATTTATAGATTAAAGATGACAATGACATACTGTTTTCAAAAAGGTTACAGAACCGAGATCACTAATCTTTTGGGAATCCCGAGTCGCGTGGAGGCAGTGCAGTTGTCAGAAAAAAATATTTTTTCCTCTTGTGTTTATATAATAAAGAGCTGTTTGAAAAACATTTTTTGCATGTATTAAGGCAATTGAGGAAATTTCTATGCCATTTAATGACAATAAATCATAAAAATATTCTATTGTTAGCAGTGGAAGAGATCCGAGTTACTGGCAGTGAATCCATGTGGTCCACACAACTTCAGTCCTTGCCTCCTCAGAAGACAGAATTCAGCCGAGGGCCGCAAAGTGTGAAGTGACACTGAGGCCATTTTCAGAGCAGGAGTGGAAGTTTATTTAAAAGGTTTTAGAAGTGGAAAGAAAGGAAGATTTGCTTGAAAGAGATGCAAGCAGGTGCCTGAAGATTCAAGAGAAGAGAGCAAAAGAAGACAGACAGAAAAAAAAGACCCTTTACCCTTGATCCTAGGACTTTTTGGTCTCACCTCTTCCCCATGATTCTTCCCTTAGGGTGGGCTTTCTCATGTCCAGGGCTTTCCTTACCTTTTGGAATTGAGCACATGTAGTGTGTTCAGGGAGTTATACACATGCCCACCCGAGGCTTTCTTCCCTTTTCTGATGGAGTGTGCCCGCCCCCACAGAATCATACTTCACCTTATTTTTTTGGAGACAGAGTCTTACTCTGTCACCCAGGCTGGAGAGCAGTGGCGTAATCTTGGCTCACTGCAAACTCCGTCCCCAGGTTCAAGCAATTCTCCTGCCTCAGCCTCCCGAATAGCTGGGATTACAGGTGCCTGCCACTGCGCCCGGCTAATTTTTGTGTTTTTAGTAGAGACGGGGTTTCAACATCTTGGCCAGGCTGGTCTTGAACTCCTGACCTCTTGATCCACCCGCCTCAGCCTCCCAAAGTGTTGGGATTACAAGTGTGAGCCACCAAGCCCAGCCTACCATTTTTGTCTCTTAACAGATGCCCAAGAAGTTGCTTCTCCCTGGGGTCTACATTCAATTAACAGTTTGATGTTAACAGGTGTGGACCATCTGGAAATGGCCTCTCCCTGGTGCCCCCACTTCCTAGAGAGGCAATGTGATAATTGCTGAACTATCATCTGACATTTCTAGTGGGTGCAGGGAGAGCCCTCTTCTACCCCACTCATGCCTAACTACCAGTAACAGTATTAGTTCATTTTCACACTTCTATAAATAAATACCTGAGACTGGGTAGTTTATAAAGAAAGGAGGTTTAATTGACTCACAGTTCCCTGGGGTGACCTCAGGAAACTTACAGTCGTGGAAGAAGGTGAAGGGGAAGTAAACTTGGACCTTTACACATGACAGCAGGAGAGAGAGTGTGTGCAAGTGCAGGAAAAACTACCATTTATAAAACCCTCAAATCTTGTAAGAATTCACTTACTATCACAAGAACATCATGTGGGAAACTGCCCCCATAATCCAATCACCTCCCACCAGGTCCCTCAACACCTGAGGATTACAATTCAAGGTGAGATTTGGGTGGGGTCACAAAACCTAGTCGTATCAAATATAAAAGGTATATTTTCTGAGATTTTAGCAGTAATAAATCATCTGTATTTTTAATAAGGTTAATTTAGTCTAAATTTAAAATGCATTTTTAAAGGTCTTATACATTCATGATTTTTGACTGATGCATTTCAATTCTAAGTAAATGAAGAGCAAATGAAAAATTATACTGAAGTTTGGGGTGAAGGATGAATCTGTTTAATTTTGGGGAAAAGAATGACTTCATTACATTATAACGTAACCACATCTAAAATAATATCTATTAGATTTTTAATATCTGCACTCTTGAAAATTTGGTACTACTTTAATTTGCATGAGGGCAGTCTGTCTGGTTTTCTTTTGTATTCCTTTATAGTGCCTTTTGTAGTAGATGATCAGTGAGTATTTGCTATTGAATGAATATAAGGCCACTGCCCTCAAGAAATGTAACTGAGGAGGTAAGTCATAAATATCAGTTGATCAGATTTAGTGAAAAGAGATCTTTCAATGCAAGGCAGTCTGTACTAAATGCCAGGTGAGAGGTTAGAATGCCAAATGCTGTAAGAAGAGTGGTCATTTTCAGCAGGATGATTAAGAAAAATTCACCAAATGTAGGTAGGATTTGAGTTAGGCCCTGAAAGAAGTTTCAATTAAAGTGGAGAAAAAGAAGGGATTATCAAAGTAACCATTTTCAGATTATGTCATTTCAATAATGCCTCTTCATTCCTGAACATAGTTTGGAAACTTTCCCTTTTCGACCTTCAGATAAATCAAAAAGGTTCATTTCACCAAATATTTCTCTAGGGATTTCAAGACCCTGTTACTTCCCTTGTTCTTCTCTGGCTCATGGCTTCATCTTGCTTATCTGTTTTAAATCTTTCTCCCTATTGGGTGCTCATCTTTGATCCTTCTCCAAAGCAGCATTTTAGACTTATAAATGCTCTTTATATGGAGTCTTTTCTCTCTCCTGTAACCTCCATCTTGTTAGGCGAGAGTTTACCTAAGCCATAGCTGATATGGAGCTCCCAGGTTCTTCTCTTAGCTCTTTACTTCTGTGTACTTGGCCTTTCTTCCCAAACCTGCAATGTACTTCCTCTTGAATTTAACATGAACTTTTCCATTTTTATTGGGTCCCAATGATCAGTACAAGCTCTGCTCAGTGAATATGGATTCCAGCAAACTGAAGACAAAAAGCCCAGATTTCTAGATGAAATGTTTCACCATAAACCTACTTAGACTGGAGGTCTTCCAGAAGCCATCTGCACAATTTCCCCTTTGCCCAGGCAATATTTCTGGGTAATACTAGTGGTTTAAAAACATGTTTAGTAATAACTCACATGCAATAAAGTGAACATATAATATGTATTTTTATAAATAATGTGAAAAAACTAATTTTCCTAAATTAAATATTTTTGGAAACTATTAGATGTATCTCAAAGAAAATAGAATGACTTAGGCCAGCCACAGTGGCTCATGCCTGTAATCCCAGCACTTCAGGGAGCCAAGGTGGGAGGCTCATTTAGCTTAGGAGTTTGAGACCAGCCTCAGCAACATAATGATACCTTGTCCCTACAAAAAAAAAAAAAAAAAATCAAAATATGTATAATTGGCCAGGCGCAGTGGCTCATTCCTGTAATCTAAGCACTTTGGGAGGCCAAGGCAGGAGGATTGCTTGAGTCTAGTAGTTCAAGACCAACATAAGCAACATAATGAGACCTCGTCTCCACACACAAAAAATTTTTTTAATTAGCCAGGAGTGGTGGCATGTGCCTGTAATCCCAACTACACAGGAGGCTGAGGTGGGAGGATCACTTGAGCCCAAGAGGTCGAGGCTGCAGTGAGCCATGATTGTGCCACTGAACTCACCCTGTGTGACAGAGCAAGACCCTGCCTCAAAAAAAAAAAAAAAAAAGAAAAAGAAAAAGAAAAGAAAATAGAATGACTCTTGTAAAAATACTGCACTTCTGCATATCTTTTTATCTTTCAAGGCATAGCTTAAGTGTTTTCTTACTGAAGCCCATCTTGGATTCTCTCCCTCCCCCTAAGTATGTGGGGTTTCTTTGTACTCTTTGTTCCTATCACTCTTTTTTGCTAGTTGTTTACCTATCTGTCTTTCCCACTACATTTATATACAATATTTCAGGACAGGAACCAAGATTATTCACTTGTTAATTTTTCTTCTAGCTCCCAGCTCAGCGCCTTGCCCGTAGAAAATAAAAAAATATTTGTCAAATTGAATTACATTTGTGTTTATCTTAATTTTTTAAAGTAAGACATACGTGTATTGGTTTCCTGTTTTTTTTTCCCCCTTCTGATATCTGTCTTAATTTAAAGCTACTTGAAGGAGCCCCTTGTACTGTAATATATATTTATATGATGGCTATATTTTTTTTTCTTTAAGCTTAGTGAGCACCAGAGTATCCTGTAACTTTCTTTGTTACTGGCTTGGATTTACCTTCTCCCTTGTGGTAACTGTTCTTGAGCTGGTGCAAGTACCAAGACAATTCCCAGACTGCACCTTTTTTTTTTTCTTTTTATTTATACATAAGTAATTATGTGAGTTTTTAAAAAACTTTTATTTTAGATTCAAGAGTACATATGCAGGTTTGTTATATAGACATTAATTCTTAACACAGCAGGATTATGGAAGTTCCTATATAATAGTTTATGGATTTTTCTCATATCAAATAATCTTTACATATGTTGTTTGGTCATATTTATCATTTTAAATAATTTAAATAATTTAAATATAATTGTTTTTACCCATTTTTCAGGTTAAAAAACTAAGGCTTAAGTTTAAGTTAGTTGCCTAAGTTCACCCAGCTAGAAGGTGGTAGTAGATATGAACACAATGATGCCTACTTTAAATTGTGGAGATGAATTTAGATGATCTCCCTCTTCTTCCAGCTCTGAAGCTGGAAGTCTCTGAAGCTCTGGGAATATTTAGCGTTATTTGAACATCTGCATAATCAGTAAGATAACTGGCAAAATGAACTTGCATTGGGGAAAGTGCTGGGTTGCTTTCAGGCTCAAATCAGTTACAGCCTTCATCTAGCTCATTTGCTAACTGTGCAGGAGGGCTTTTCACAGTGGCAATGAAGCACTATAGATCATTTTTTCAGCTTCACTAGATTTTAATGCTTTTTTTTTTTAAAAATCTTTAACTCTGGGTGATGGTTTTATAGTTGTAAATACAACTGAGCTTTATATTGTCTATCCAGTCACCTTGGGGCTTGTATATTCAGACAAATGTTGGAAAACTGTTTAGATTGTGGAGCACACTGGCTCCATATACTGTCATCTGAGAAAACACCTTCCTACTGTATCTTCATACTCTTTTGTACATTGTGCTTTTCCCTAAACTTACTTTCTCATATTTTTGATATTTGAGTTTCCTTTCACTTGCCAAGAGATAAATTTACCTATTAAGAAATCACGAAATTACTATAATGTTGTCAATCTTGTCTGTAATTTATATTAAAAGGAGAATGTGTTTGAGGGTATGAAAATATCATAGTTTTCAAAAATCTAAATCTATATCGAAATAAGACTTTCCCTCTAGAAAAAAATTTTAAAAAATATTTTAGTACACTATTGTGTGGTGTGTGAATGAATGTCTAGTTTTAATTTCCAGAATAGAAATTTTAACTGAATTTTCTGGAAACAGTTAATTTCAAACCCAATTAAACTCTTAGTAGAAGTAATTTAAATTTCTATCATTCATCTTTTTGAATACTTCAGTCTTCAATTATAAAGGCAATATAGCCACACTGTAGAAAATATGGGAGGAAAAAAAGGGAGAAAAAGATCCATTATTTAACGAGCTTAAATGTTTATTCTTAATTTCTTGGTTAGGGAACCCTCATCAATTATAGTTTTGCCAAGTCATGATTGATGAAAACATAGTTTTATAATTGTGCTAGCCATCAATTTAGTACTTTTTAGCTCTGAGTTCGCCATTCATTGCATGGTGGGTGAAAATGGACCTGAGCCCTTTTGAGTATTTTCCTTTGACAGCTGGCTGCATGTTATGACTTTGTCAGTAGATGGCGCTAGAGAGGCATTGCGAGAGGAAGAGATTTTCCTTCCTGGTTTTGGTATACTGGCTTGGCAACTTCTCTAGTGCCAGCTCTTGTAGTCCAAGTGGCTTAACAGCCTCTGGCTCCTACAATGCTAAGGCTTCCCCAGTGCCCAGCTCTTAAAGCTTGGTCATCTTCGGATATCAGGCTGTTGCAGAACGTGGCAGTCAGCAGCACTTAGTGGTCAGTAGCTTCCTCAGCCCACCTGCCTCCCTACTCTATGTGATTAGCTTTAGCTAATCTGCCCTAGAGGGCAGATTTCTGATCAGCAGGTTTTCAGCAAGCTCTGCCGGTATAGCATCACAGCAACTTCTCTGCTATTCATTGAACCGTGGTCATGCCTTTTCCAACAAGGTTTGCATCTCGGCCTTGGGGAAACCTCTTTTTTCATGTTCTATCTCAGCCTTAGGGGTAGTAGCTGCTCCTTACATCTGCTATTCCTTTATTCTTCTTACTCTTATAAGTTAATATAATAATTATCTATTCAAATTACTCTGGTTTATCTTTTCTGATTGAACTCTGACTTAAAACTTTTTTTTTTTTTTTTTTTTTTTTTTTTTTAAGACAGGGTCTTGCTCTGTCACCCAGGCTGGAGTGCAGTGGTGTGATCATGGCTCACTGCAGCCTCAGACCTCCCAAGCTCAAGCGATCCTCCCTCCTCAGCCTTCTGAGCAGCTGGGATCACGGGCAAGTGCCACTATGACTGGCTAATTTAAAAAAATTTTTGTAGCAACAGGTTTTCTTTGTGTTGCCCAGGCTATTATTGAACTCCTAGGCTCAAGCAATCCACCCACCTTGGCTTTCCAAAGTGCTGGGATTATAGCCATGATCCACAATGCCTGGGCCGAAACCATTTTTTTACCAAAAGTTTTAAGTCCACGATCATTTTACGTGCATTAGTTTTGCTTAATCAAATTAAATTAGCTAACATTTATAGCCATATGAGCTAAATTGCTTATTTACAAAACAATTACATATCTATTATTCTTTAAATCAGCTTTGAAAAAATAACCTTTTATTCTTTCTTCCTGATTTTATAGTCTTACCTGATGTATCAATTTTTTGCCTTTGTAGTTAATCCTTTTCATGTCCTATTTAAAAAAATAATTGCCTCTCCAAGGTAATAAAGATATTCTCCCATATTTTCTTCTGAAAGTTTTATTGTTTTACCTTTTACATTTAGATCTATAGTACATCTGGAATTTATTTTTAATTAAAATTTTTAATTGTTTATCAAATTGGGCAGCCCCTGAACCAGAATGGGTTCAGAGAAGCTCCCATCTGGAATTTATTTTTGTGTAAGGATTGTGAACCTGGGATCCAGATTAATTTTTTTCCTATAAATATGCAGTTGATCATCCAGTATCCTGTATTGAAAAGACCATCCTTTCCCTAATACACTGCAAGGTTATGTTTGTCATAAATCAGGTGACTATAAATGTTAGTATGTTCCTATAATCTCACCTGTTCTATTTAACCTTGTTAATAGGCCTTGATAACTAGTAGGATAAATACTCCAGGTTCGTTGTTACTCAAGATTTTCTTGGCTCTTTTTGGCCTTTTGTATTTCATGTAAAGTTTAGAATCAGCTTTTCAGTTTGTACCTGAACCATTTGGGAGTTTTATTAGTGTTATGCCTTACGCATCAGATTTATTCCTAGATATCTGATGTGTTTTGATGATATTGTAAATTACATCTGTAACATCAAAGCTGCAGTTATAGGTTCAACTTGTCAGTCTGACCCAGGAATCAAAAAATGTTACTAATAATATGTTTACTTAGCTTTATAGAGAGATACAGTGGGTATAGCATGTTCATTTGATCTGGAGGCCCAATTGCTACCCAGATATATAGCATGAAGTATAAAGAAAGAATTCCTCCAGGATCTAGGTGAAAAAAAGCGAGTCATCTAAAAGGGAAAAATATAGACTGCTTCAAACTTCATAGTAACAGCCAGTCTGGAAGACTACAGCACAGTACTTACAAACTTTTGAAGGAAAAGGGGATCAAAATATTTTAATTTTTGTTTTTCTTTTGTTTTCTATTGTATTTTGTTTGAGACAGGATCTTGCTGTTGCCCAGGCTGGAGTGCAGTGGCACAATCACAGCTTACTGCAATCCCTATCTCCCAGGCTAAAGCAATCCTTTCACCTCAGCTGCTAAATTTTTTACATTTTATAGAGACAAGGTCTCTCCCTATGTTGCCCAGTCTGGGCTCGAACTCCTGGGCTCAAGCAGTCCTCCCACCTCAGCCTCCCAAAGTGTTGGGATTACAGGCATGAGCCACTGCACCCAGGTAACCAAAACATTTTATAGCTGTCATTTTTTAGTATAAAGACAAAGGCAATATTCTCAAGAACTTGAAGTCAGAGACCGGGTGTGGTGGCTCATGCCTGTAATCCCAACACTTGGAGAGGCTGAGGCAGATGGATCACCTGAGGTCAGGAGTTCGGGACCAGCCTGGCCAATGTGGTGAAAATCCATCTCTACTAAAGACACAAAAATTTGCTAGGTATGGTGGCATATGCTTATAATCCCAACTACTCGGGAGGCTTAGGCAGGAGAATCGCATGAACCCGGGAGGCGGAGGTTGCAGTGAGCCAAGATCATGCTGTTACAGTCCAGCCTGGGCAACAAGAGCAAAACTCCGTCTCAAAAAAAAAAAAAAAAAGGAAAAGGAAAGTCAGAGAATACAGTACCTATAAATCTTTGAAACAACCATGAAGATGGATGATGAAATACAAACAATTAAAACTTGATTAAAAAGAGAGATAAAACAGGAAAAGAAACTCCATGGGGAGAAAACTAGAGGTAGATACTGTAGCTGTTAAAATACAGAACAGAGGCTAAAAACAAAGATGAAATATAGAATTACCATATGACCTAGGAATTTCACTCCTGGTTGTATATACCCAAGAGAATTGAAAACATATGTCCATTTAAAAACATGTATGTGACATTTTAAAGCAGCATTATTCATAATAACCAAAAAATGGAAACAATCCAAACAACCAACTGACTAATATGTAAACAAAATATGGTATATCCATACAATGGACTATTACTTGGCAATAAAAAAGAATTTATCTTAGATACATGCTACATGGATGAACCCTGAAAACAGTATGCTAAATGAAGCTACACAGACAAAAAAGACTATATATTGGATACTTTCATTTGTGTAAAATGTCCAGAATAGCCAAATCTCTAGAGATAGAAAGTAGATTACTTGTTGTTAGGGGCTATGGGAAGGAGGCAATAGAGAGTGACTGCTGATGGGTCTGGGGTTTCTTTGGGGGCTGATGAGAATTTTCTAAAATTAAATAGAAGTGATAAGTCTAAATATGTTAAAAAAAAAAACAAACACTGAATTGTACATGTTAAAAGGGTGACTTTTATGGTATATTTTTTTAAAAAAGAAGAAAAAATAAGCATGGAAAATGTGGTTTGCAGAACAGAACATAGATCCTTAGGCCTTGCACAGTATCTCACACCTATAATTCCAGTGCTTGGGAGGCCCAGGCAAGAGGACCACTTGAGGCCGGGAATCTGAGATCAGCCTGGGCAACATGGGGAAACCCATTTCTATAAAAAATTAAAAAAAATCTCCTGCCTGTGATGGTGCATATCTGTCATCCCAGCTTCTCTGGAGACTGAAGTGAGAGGATTGCTTGAGCCCAGGAGATTGAGGCTGCAGTGAGCTGTGATTGTGCCACTGTTCCCCGGCCTGGGCAAGAAAGCAAGACTATCTCAAAACAAATAATGAACCAAGCAAGCAAAAAATGTAGTTCTTTGATAACGTGAAACATAAACTACTTGACAATGTGGAAATTACTAATAAAAATCTGTAAGTAAGGCAGAGGAGGTGGGAGAAAATATAAGACTGAATTTCTTCATGTTTCACAGCAAGGAAGCATTTGCTGCAAAAATTAAACATGTAAAAATCAGGACTATAATCTTTTTAGTAGTTTTCATATTCAGTTTCCCTTTCTTTTGTTAAATTTAGGTATTTTTAATTCTTTCCTATAAAACTTCGTCTTTTCTTTCTTAATTCATCCATCCATTCATCTCTGTACATGTTAAGCTTAGCAAACATTAATGATAACAATTTCTGGGCTTTGGAATATTTAATTATTTAACTCTTCTTACACTTTTTTTTTGAATTGCTTAAATTTTTTTTCAATAAATATGCCACTTTTTGAAAAGAGTGAGGTCATTCTAAAATAAATAATCTGCCATCTACTATACCCATCATTAAATGTAAAAAGTAAGAAGCACATAATTTTTTGAGTAAAACCAGAGGATAAAAGAGAAACTTCTACCTGAGAGGTGTAAGCAAGCATACATGCATGAGTATATATTATTTTTACCAGACTTTACTGAGTACCTGCTCTGTCCTTAGTAATGTGCCAAATGATAGGGATAAAAGGATGAATAAGAAATGATTCCTCATAGTTATAGCTGATAGTCTAATAAAGTAGTTTACTTGTTTGTTTTTTGTTTTTTGTTTTTTTTTTAGACATGGTCTTGTTATGTTGCCCAGGCTGGTTTTGAACTCTTGGAATCAAGAGATCCTCCTGCCTTGGCCTCCTAAAGTACCAGGGTTACAGGTGTGAGTCACTACATCCAGCCTTCCATTTTTTGACAGCTTTAATTTTAGAATGTTTTGCTCTATAATGAGTAGAAATCTGCTTCTCTGTACCTTAACTGATTTTAATTCTTATATTTTAGAGTCATAACCAGCCTCATTAACCTTTAGCTTAAAAATCCTTCAGATATTTGAAGATAGCAGTCATTCCATTCCTTATATATTGTGTTTTATTTATCTAGTAAACTATGCCTTTAAATTAGTCTCTACTCTGCTTTAATGTTTGTTTTGTTTAGGGTGCCGCAAATTATAGGAGAAGCTGAATTAAAGAAGATAAAAGTAGGATGACCACTATCTAGCTCTTTCCATTTTTACCTCTAAGTACTACTTTGAGGTGTAGTATATTGAGATTTTCCTCCCAGAATAGCCTACTGTCATCTCTCTGTCTTTGGAACTTTCTCTGAGGGTTGTCCTTACTCTTTCTAACAATACTGTATTTGTGGTTTGCAGTTGACATTTCAGCTAAATTTAATATTATCTGTATATTTGGGCATGCTTCCATTGCTTGATCTTAGTCATCAGTAAAGATTTTCATTAGTTTGAATCTTAGGGCACTCCTGAATGGCAAAATATTCAACATCCCCTACAGGTTTACTTAAAGCTATTGATAACTGCTGTTTGTATATATAACTGCTGTTTGTGTATATATATATATATATATATATATATATATATATATATATATATATGTATAATCTGTCTGGCTCCCCACCTTACATTTTCATACTCCACCTGGGCAAATCACTTTATTCTTTGTACAGTTTGGAATTCATTTAGTACATTCTGAGTAAAATACTCTTTGATATAATTTTTAAAACATTACAATTAATAAGCACCCTCTGTGTGAACAGTGTGCTAGTACATCTAGTGAGAGTAACATTGGTTATAAGGACAGATAGACCTGGAATAAAATCTTGCCTCCACCTTTTGCTTATTGTGAGAACTTGGAATTGTATACTGTTACTGTTTATTTTTAATAGGGACAATAATACTTCACAAGATTGGTTGTGAGAAGCAAGTAGGATAGCACATGTAAAATATGAAGTTCAGTACCTGGTACTTAATAGCCTCAGCAGGTTTTTCTTTTTTTTCTCTCCTTTCAGAGTCTAGCTCAAATCTTATGTCTATGAAACTATTCCCAATGATCTTACTCCCTTTCCTAAATGGTTTCTGTATTAATTTTTATTTTATCAAAGCAATACATTAACAAATAGATAAAAATCTAGATAATGCTAAATAACTTTAACAAAACCAGAAGACAGTGCTCTTCCCCAACCCTTCTTTCCTTCCCAGTGTCCATTTCTAGTCCCAGAAGCAAAATTAACAACAACCCAAAAAAACCCAGCTTGATTGAGGTAATTGGTATACAAAACTGCACCGTATTTAAAGTGTACACATTAAATTTTGACATTTGGTTTATACCTCTGAAACCATCACAAGCAAGATAGAACATATCCTTCACCTCCAAGTTTTATTTTATTCTTTGTGAGCCCTCCTCCATTAAACTGTCCCACCATTTCTCCCCCAGCAACCGCCGATCTGCTTTCTGTCACTATAGATTAGTTTGCATTTTCTAGCCTTTTATATGAACTGTTTTAGTCTTGGTCTGCTAATTCCAACATCTGTTCTGTGTTGATTTCAACTGATTATTTTCCTCATGGACCCTGTTTCCTGCTTTTTTGTAAGCCTGGTAATCTTTGATTGGATATGAGGCAATGTGCTTTGCTAGGTGCTGAATAATTTTTTATTACTATAAATAGTCTTGAATTTTGTTCTGGATTTCATGAAGCTACTTGGAAACAGTTTGATCCTTTTGGATTCTGCTTTTGTGATTTGTTAGGTACGTCAGGAACAGGGTTCAGTCTAGTACTAGCTATTCCCTATTACTGAGGTCAGGCCTTCTTGATTGTTTTATTCAATGTCCAGCAAGATACAAATTTTACTATTTCAGCTTGTAGGAATAGGCAGTGTTTCTGGCTATGTGTGAGCACCTGGTACTGTTCCCTCTAATATTTTCACTATGGTTCTTTCCTGGCTTTAGGTAGTTTGCTCATATATATCTGTTGACCAATCTTCTGCTGAATAGTTAGGGGACCCTTTATAGATTTCCTGAGTGCTTTCTCTCTGAAGTTGTCTCTCATATACTGTAGCCCATGAAATCTAGTCACCTTGGTTTTCCTGAAGTCTCCACTTTGTTTCCTCATCAGGGAGCCTGCCAAGCTCCCCCTGGGTACTCCCTCCTTATTCTGTGGCTTGAGTACTCCAGGCAGTACGTTAGGGGCAATTTTAGGGGCCTCCATTTGTTTCTTGGTTTCTTGGGAATTGTTGCCTGATGTCTATTGTCTTGAAAATAGTTGTTTCATATATTTTGTCTCCCCTCCCCTCCCCTTCCCTCTTTGCCTCTCTTCTCCTTATTTCAGGTAAGAGGATAAATCTGGTTCTTGTTTCTTCATCTTGTGTGGAAACAGAAGTCTGACAATAACTTTGTTTTTATGTATGTATGTATGTATGTATGTATGTATGTAGAATTGAACCTCACTATGTTGCTCAGGCTGCTGTAGAACTCCTGGCCTCAAGCACTCCTCCCACCTTAGCCTTCTGAAGTGCTAGGATTACAAGTGTGAACTATTGTCCCTGGCCAACTATTTATTTTTTTAATAATTTGGCTCCAGATTTCTAAATAACTATATTATAGTGCTATTTCTGGATCTGTAAATTTAAGATATTGTCTGTTGTCTTCTAGTTATGGTGGTTGGGGATTTTGCTTTTCTATACCATCCCTGCTTTCTCTGCTATATTTTCTCAATAAAGTCAGAGCATAGTTTTTTTTTAAATTAAATAAGTAGGCTGTAACATCAATAATATCAATATGGCTATATAAATAATGTGCACTGCTAAGCCAAATAGTGTACTCTATGGTAATATTTCTTTCTATGCAGACTACTAAAAATACAAAAATTAGCTGGGCATGATGCAGCACCTATGTTCCCAGCTACTTGGGAGGCTGAGGCAGGAGAATATCTTGAACCAAGAAGGCGGAGGTTGCATTGAGCTGAGATCATGTCACTGTACTCCATCCTGGGCAACAGAAGGAGACTCTGTATTTAAAAAAAATCTCCAAAAATTTGTCCACAGCAAATACATAGGGCTAATATTAATATTCCTTTTAGAAGAAGGGTTCCTTCTTATAGAAAAAGGAAAGACCAATAGAAAAAGTAGCAAAGGGCATGAAATACATTTCATAAGAAAAGAAATACAGATGGCCCTTAAGAACATAAAATTATACCCATTCTCATTCATTGTAAAAGAATCATGCATCCATGTTTCCTTTCACTACTTTTTGGGCCAATAGATGTGTTTATTTTTTGACTTGGCAGTCTCATTTTTGTGTATCTATTTTACGGATGTACCTGCACTTGTACCTTCATTGCAGTATTGCATGTGAGAGTAAGAACGGGAAATAACCTGAATGTTTATGGTAACAGAGGACTGGTTGAATGAGCTATAGTACAACTTTTCCAACACTTCTCTCAAATGCCCACTGGCATTTTTTTGTTTGTTTGTTTACAAATTTTTAAATCTATCAAATTGTCTGTCCTTTTCTTTTTTCTTCTCAGAAATTTCTTTCCTGCAGTTCTTGGTTCTTCTGCTGCAATTTGGACAGTGTGGTCTCTTGTCCTTTTGCAGTCTTGAGCCTTTTCTTTACCTCTCTCCTGTGTTGCAGCCCATGTTTCTTAGCACTCGTGTCTTTTCTCATGGTTAATTTCCTTGTTTGAGGTCATTACATTCTCCAGTTGATTCTAGAGAAAATATATATGTTGTAAGTATATTATTTTAATCCTTGGCTGTTTGAAAATGTTTTCCTCCAACCTCTCAGTTAATTGATTATTTGTCTTGATATTAGCATCTCTGCTGAAAATCGTTCTTTTGAAATTTGGAAAATATTGTGCCACTTTATTCTACTCAGAATCAAATTTATAAACAAAAAAAAATGCCATTTCTTTCTCAATTTTACCTACTTATATCTTCTACTGGGGTTTTTGCTATTCATTTGCTATTCATGTTTGCACTTTGTTTTTATGAAGACAGGAGCAAAGATCAAATGAAGTTCCATTGACTAAGCCTCTTACGTTTTACTAGAAACAGAAACTAGAAATTAAAACATTACTAGAAAAATGAAATGTTAAAAGATACATACAAAATGTAAACTGCAATTTGTTGCTTTTTTATCCCAGTGACAAAATTAAGCCAATTATATATTCATTTTGTCATACTGCATGCGTGGACCACAGTTTCAGTGCATCGGTGTAGGCTGCCTTCCCCAACTCATTTTTTACTGTATCTCTAAGGTTCTTCCTGAGATCCTTTTCCTGCTTGTCATTAGAACTTAGAATTTCCTTTAGTGGGTTTGCTGGTGGAAAATTTTTAGTTTCATTTGTCTGAAAGTATGTTTATTTTATTTGGATTATTGTAAGACATTTTTGGTGAGTACAGAATTTTTTTTTCAGCACCTTGAAAATATCTTTCCAATGTCTTTCTGAGAAGTTACTTGTTTAATTATTGTTAAAGGCTACATGAATGTATCTTTATTTAAAGTGCTGTTAATTAACCTAAATATCTTCTTGTGTTTTTCTCTTAAAGGGAATACAGTGAGTAACCTGATCATGATTATACCTCCAATGTTTGGTGCAATTCAGAGTGTTAGAGACGGTCTGGAAAAACGGTACATTGCTTCTTATTTAGCACTCACAGGTATGTATAACACTATATCTAAAGAAATGTACAGTATTCAAATGGTCCATTTTTCTCATGCATTTCTAAAAGCAGTTTTCAATTTTGTGTTATTACATAACTTGAATATATTCTGAAGCTTCTTAGTTGAAACTCCAAAAACCTTGCCAGTGAATTGAACTGCATTTTGAATAAAATATTTTAGAACTTAGGAAATATTTTAAGCATACAAAAAATAGAGATAATATAACATATACCCATATATCTTACTACCTAGCTTTGTCAGATCCTAACAGTTTATAATATTTGTTTCAGATATTTTTCTTTTTAAAGGAAATTAGTAGAGGTAAAATTGAAACTCCTTTGTATTCCTGCCTGATTGGATCCCCCTCAGCCTCAAAGTCCATCCCCTAAGAGCTAACCTAAATCCTAAATTTGATGCTTATCATTTTCTCATGTTTTCATGTTTATAGTATGTGTGTATATAGCCTTAAAAGTATACGTAGTATACTTTTGCATAGTTTTAAACCTTTTGGAAAGGATGCCATCTAACCTTTTGCGATTTACATGTGTTCTACTTGTCTGTGAGGTAGAAGACTGTGTCTTAAGCATTTTTTGCATCCCCATTGTCTGGCAGTTTAGTGGTCCTCAATAAGTACTAGATGGATGAGTAAATCAGCTATACCAGAGCTTAATGTAGTTAAATCACTTCTGCCTTTTGTCATGTTCTTATATCATCATAACAAAGAAAAAATACCAAATAAAGTAGATTGTTTCTTTTTTTCCTTTTCTATTTTTTTTTTTTTTTTTGAGACAGAGTCTCACTCTGTCACCCAGGCTGGAGTGCAGTGGTACAGTCTCAGCTCACTACAGCCTCAACCTCCCAGGAACAAGTGATCCTCCTACCTTAGCCTCCCAAGTAGCTGAGACCACAGGCATATGCCACCACACCTGGCTGATTTTTGTATTTTTTTGTAAAGACAGGATTTTGCCATGTTGCCCAGACTAATCTCAAATTCCCGAGATCAAAAGATCTTCCTGCCCTGGCCTCCCAAAGTACTGGGATTACAGGTGTGTGCCACTGTCCAGGCCCTATTTCTTTTTTATAATTCTCTAAAGGCTCTTTTTTTTTCCCTCATAGTGAGTATTTCCACATTGAAAGAAAGGACTTCTAATTATCCCAAAACTGTAAGCTATAGTGAATCATGTCAAATTCTACCTTAGATTATTTATTAGATATGAGAGAATTTAATTTCAGAATCTGTTACTCATATGCATTTTAAGAAAGTTACTTGATTTATCTTCAAAAGGAAGATAATCTAAGTCTACAAACTTATCCCTTTGCTTTTTTTCTTGGGTGTTTTCATGATGTTTATAAAATATAAACAAATCACAATCGGTAATAACAATAAAAATAAAAAGATTTAAGATACTTCTAATTGCCGTAGGATAATGGTGACCTCCTAAGTTAGAGTTTTTCCACTTACTCTCCCACAAAACCATACAGATAAATAAGAAAAACAAATAGAACTACATACAACCCACACTTTCAGCCTTACTAGGAGAAAGAATATTATGAACTTTAATTTATTTTAAAATAAGAAATAAACACCAGATGCCAACAGAACTGTTTTAAATGATTCAGACTTGGAGATGTTTGAAAAACTATATGGAAAAAAGAACAGAGAACTCAAGGGCCTAATTCTGACAAAAAGAGCAATAGAAAGATAAAACTCCACAATAAAGGCAGAATCTATGAAAGGCATCTAAGATCTGGTGGATCACAGTACTGTCTAAAGGTAAAAGACCTAAAAGTGTGTCAGACCAAAGATGGCAGTTTTAGAAAGGCATTACTTCTGGGAAAGAGAGAAGTAGAAAAGGGGAAGTGCCTTTGGAGATATGTTAGTGAGAGGAAAGAAGAAAATTTGGGAGAATTAAGATCCTATGGAAGCTATCTGGGAAAGAGGACCGAATAGGAACAGCTCTGGTCTGCAGCTCCCAGCAAGACTGACACAGAAGGTGGGTGATTCCTGCATTTCCAACTGAGCTACTCAGTTCATCTCATTGGGACTGGTTGGATAGTGGGTGCAGTCCATGGAGAATGAGCCAAAACAGAGTGGGGTGCTGCCTTACTCTAGAAGTGCAAGGGATCAGAGGATTTCCCTTTCCTAGCCAATGGAAGCTGCAAGAGACTATACCAGGAAAAACGGTGCATTCCAGCCCAGATACTGTGCTTTACCCATGGTCTTCACAATCGGCACACCAGGAGATTCTCTCTGGTGCCTGGCTTGGCAGGTCCCACCCACACAGAGCCCAGCAAGCTAAAATCCACTGGCTTGAAGTTATTGCTGCTAGCACAGCAGTCTGAGATCGGCCTGGGATGTCAGCTTGGTGTGGGAAGGGCCATCTGCCATTGCTGAGGATTAAATAGGTGATTTCACCCTCACAATGTAAACAAAGCTACCAGGAAGTTTGAACTGGGTGGAGCCCACCGCAGCTCCCTGGGACAGAGCACTTGGGGGAAGGGGCAGCTGTGGATGCAGCTTCAGCAGACTTAAATGTCCCTGACTGACAGCTCTGAAGAGAGCAGCAGTTCTCCCAGCACAGTGTTCAAGCTCTGATAAGGGACAGACTGTCTCCTCAAGTGAGTCCCTGACCCCCCCATGTATCCAAACTGGTAGACACCTACCAGTAGAGGCCGATAGACACCTCATACAGGAGAGCTCTGTTGGCATCTGGCGGGTGCCCCTCTGGGATGAAGCTTCCTGAGGTAGGAACAGGCAGCAATCCTTGTTGTTCTGCAGCCTCTGCTAGTGATATCCAGGCAAATTCTGCTGGTGATATCCAGGCAAACAGAGTCTGGAGTGGACGTCCAGCAAACTCCAGCAGACATGCAGCAGAGGGGCCTGACTGTTAGAAGGAAAACTGACAAACAGAAAAGAATAGTATCAACATCACCAACATCAAAGACCAAAGGTAGAGAAATCCACAAAGATAAGGAGAAACTAGGGCAAAAAGGCTGAAAATTCCAAAAGCCAGAATACCTCTTCTCCTCCAAAGAATAACAACTCCTCACCAGCAAGAGAACAAAACTGACCAGAGAATGTGTCTGACAAACTGACAGAAGTAGGCATCAGAAGGTGGGTAATAACAAAGTCCTCCAAGCTAAAGGAGCATGTTCTAACCCAATGCAAGGAAGCTAAGAACCTGGAAAAAAGGTTAGACAAATTGCTAACTAGAATAACCAGCTTAGAGAAGAATATAAATGACCTGATGGAGCTGAAAAACACAGCACAAGAACTTCGTGAAGCATACACAAGTATCAATAGCCAAATCAATCAAGCAGAAGAAAGTATATCAGAGATTGAAGATCAACTCAATGAAATAAAGGGAGAAGACAAGATTAGAGAAAAAAGAGTGAAAAGAAATGAACAAAGCCTCCAAGAAATATGGGACTATGTGAAAAGACCCAATCTATGTTTGATTGGTGTACCTGAGAGTAATGGAGAAAATGGAACCAAGTTGGAAAACACTCTTCTGGATATTGTACAGGAGATCTTCCCCAACCTAGCAAGGCAGGCCAAAATTCAAATTCAGAAAATGAAGAGAACACCACAAAGATATTCCTTGAGAAGAGCAACCCTAAGACACATAATCATCAGATTCACCAGGGTTGAAATAAAGGAAAAAATGTTAAGGACAGCCAGAGAGAAAGGTCAGGTTACTCACAAAGGGAAGCCTATCCGACTAATAGCGGCTCTCTCGGCAGAAACCCTACAAGCCAGAAGAGAGTGGGGGCCAATATTCAACATTCTTAAAGAAAAGAATTTTGAACCCAGAATTTCATATCCAGCCAAACGAAGCTTCATAAGCAAAGGAGAAATAAAATCCTTTACAGACAAGCAAATGCTGAGAGATTTTGTCACCACTAGGCCTGCCTTATAAGAGCTCCTGAAGGAAGCAGTAAAGTTGGAAAGGAACAACTGGTACCATCCACTGCAAAAATATACAAAATTGTAAAGACCATTGACACTATGAAGAAACTGCATCAACTAATGGGCAAAATAACCAGCTAGCATCATGACAGGATTAAATTCACACATAACAATATTAACCTTAAATGTAAACAGGCTAAATGCCCCAATTAAAAGACACAGACTAGCAAATTGGATAAAGAGTCAAGACTCATTGGTGTGTTGTGTTCAGGAGACCCATCTCACATGCAAAGACACACATAGGCTCAAAATAAAGGGATGGAGGGAGATTTACCAAGCAAATGGAAATCAAATAATAATAATAATAATAATAAAATTAAAAAAAAAATAAAAGCAAGGGTTGCAATCCTAGTCTCTGATAAAACAGGCTTTAAACCAACAAAGATCAAAAGAGACAAAGAAGGGCATTACATAATGATAAAGGGATCAATGCCACAGGAGGAGCTAACTATTCTAAATATATATCTATACCCAATACAGGAGCACTCAGATTCATAAAGCAAGTTCTTAAAGACCTACAAAGAGACTCAGACTCCCACACAATAATAGTGGGAGACCTAACACCCCAATGTCAGTATTAGACAGATCAACAAGACAGAAAATTAACAAGGATATCCAGGACTTGAACTCAGCTCTGGACAAGCAGACCTAGCAGACATCTACAGAACTCTTCACCCCAGATCAACAGAATATACATTCTTCTCAGCACTGCATTGCACTTATTCTAAAATTGACCACATAATTGGAAGTAAAACACTCCTCAGCAAATGCAAAAGAATGGAAATTATAACGAACAGGCTCTCAGACCACAGTGCAATCAAATTAGAACTCAAGATTAAGAAACTCACTCAAAACCACACAACTACATGGAAACTGAACAAACTGAATGACTACTGGGTAAATAATAATATGAAGGCAGAAATAAAGATATTCTTTGAAACCACTGAGAACACAGATGCAACATATCAGAATCTCTGGGAATATTTAAAGCAGTGTGTAGAGGGAAATTTATAGCACTAAATACCCACAAGAGAAAGTGGGCAAAAATCTAAAATCAGCACCCTAACATCACAATTGAAAGGACTAGAGAAGCAAGAGTAAACAAATTCAAAAGCTAGCAGAAGACAAGAAATAACTAAGATCATGAAAAACCCTTCAAAAAAATCAGTGAATCCAGGAGCTATTTTTTTTTAAGGTCAACAAAATAGATAGACTGCTAACTAGATTAATAAAGAAGAGAGAAAAATCAAATAGATGCAATAAAAAATGATAAAGGAGATATCACCGCAGATCCCACGGAAATACAAACTACCATCAGAGAATACCATAAACACCTTTATGCAAATAAATGAGAAAATCTAGAAGAAATTAATAAATTCCTGAACACACACCCTCCCAAGACTAAACCAGGAAGAAGTTGAATACCTAAATAGACCAATAACAAGTTCTGAAATTGAGGCAGCAATTAATAGCCTACCAACCAAAAAAAGTCCAGGACCAGATGGATTCACTGCTGAATTCTACCAGAGATACAAAGAGGATCTGGTACCATTCCTTTTGGAACTATTCCAAACAATAGAAAAAGAAGGACTCCTCCCTAACTCATTTTACGAGGCCAGCATCATCCTGATACCAAAACCTGGCAGAAGACACAAGAAAGAAAGACAATTTCAGGCCAATATCCCCGAGGAACATCAATGTGAAAATCCTCAATAAAACACTGGGAAACCTAATCCAGCACTTCATCAAAAAGCTTGTCCACCACAATCAAGTCAGCTTTATTCCCAGGATGCAAGGCTGGTTCCACATATGCAAATCAATAAGTGTAATCCATCACATAAACAGAAGCAAGGACAGAAACCACTTGATTGTCTGAATAGATACAGAAAAGGCCTTCGACAGAATTCAACATCCCTTCATACTAAAAACTCTCCATAAACTAGGTATTGATGGAACATATCTCAAAATAATAAGAACTATTTGTGACAGACTCACAGCCAGTATCATATTGGATAGGCAAAAACTGGAAGCATTCCCTTTGAAAGCTGGCACAAGACAAGGATCCCCTCTCACCACTCCTATTCAACATAGTATTGGAAGTTCTGGCCAGAGCAATCAGGCAACAGAAAGAAATAAAGGATATTCACATAGGAAAAGAGGAAGTGAAATTGTCTCTGTTTATAGATGGTGTGATTGTC
Source organism: Saimiri boliviensis (assembly GCF_048565385.1). Taxonomy (NCBI): domain Eukaryota; kingdom Metazoa; phylum Chordata; class Mammalia; order Primates; family Cebidae; genus Saimiri; species Saimiri boliviensis. Next base: position 24,741,268 of record NC_133454.1, on the reverse strand, counting down.
TATTTAGAAAACCCCATCGTCTCAGCCCCAAATCTCCTTAATCTGATAAGCAACTTCAGCAAAGTCTCAGGATATAAAATCAATTTGCAAAAATCACAAGCATTTCTATACACTAATAACAGACAGAGAGCCAAATTATGAGTGAATTCCCATTCACAGTTGCTACAAAGAGAATAAAATACATAGGAATACCATTTACAAGGGATGTGAAGGGCCTCTTTGAGGAGAACTACACACCACTGCTCAAGGAAATAAGAGAGGACACAAACAAATGGAAACAAATAGTTCATGTTTATGGGTAGGAAGAATCAATATTGTGAAAATGGACATACTGTCCAAAGTAATTTATGGATTCAGTGCTATCCCCATCAAACTACCACTGACTTTCTTCACAGAATTTGAAAAAATGACTTTAAATTTCATATCAAACCAAAAAAGAGCCTGCATAGCCAAGACAATCCTAAGCAAAAAGAACAAAGCTGGAGGCATCATGCTACCTGACTTCAAACTATACTACAAGGCTCCAGTAACCAAAACAGCATGGTACTGGTACCAAACCAGAGATATAGACCAATGAAACAGAACAGAGGCCTCAGAAGTAACACCGCACATCTACAACCATCTGACCTTTGACAAACCTGACAAAAACAAGCAATGGGGAAAGGATTTCCTATTTAATAAATGGTGTTGGGGAAACTGGCTAGCCATATGCAGAAAGCTGAAACAATTCCTTTCTTATACAAAAATTAACTCAAGATGGATTAATGATTTAAACGTAAGACCCTAAACCATAAAAACTGTAGGAAAAACCTAGGCAATACCGTTCAGGACATTGGCATGGGCAAAGACTTCATTACTGAAACACCAAAAGCTATGACAACAGAAGCCAAAATTGACAAGTGGGATCTAATTAAACTAAAGAGCTTCTACACAGCAAAAGAAACTATCATCAGAGTGAACAAGCAGCCTACAGAATGGAAGAAAAATTTTGCAATCTATCCATCTGACAAAGGGTTAGTATCCAGAATCTACAGGAACTTAAATAAATTTACAAGAAAAAAAACAGAACCCCATCAAAAAGTGGGTGATGGATATTAACAGACACTTTTTAAAAGAAGACATTTATGTGGCCAACAGACATGAAAAAATGCTCATCGTCACTGGTTATTAGAGAAATGCAAATCAAAACTACAATGAGATACCATCTCATGCCAGTTAGAATGGCGTTCATTAAAAAGTCAGGAAACAACAGATGCTGGAGAGGATGTGGAGAAATAGGAAAATTTTTACACTGTTGGTGGGAGTGTAAATTAATTCAACCATTGTGGAAGACAGTGTGGTAATTCCTCAAGGATCTAGAATCAGAAATACCATTTGACCCAGCACTCCCATTAGTGGGTATATACCCAAAGGATTATAAATCACTCTACTGTAAAGACACATGCACACGTATGTTTACTGCTGCACTGTTCACAATAGCAAAGACTTGGAACCAACCCAAATGTGCATCAATGATAGAATGGATAGAGAAAATGTGGCACATACACGCCGTGGAATACTATGCAGCTATAAAAAAGGACAAATTCATGTCCTTTGCAGGGACATGGATGAAGCTGGAAACCATCATTCTTGGCAAACTAACACAAGAACAGAAAACCAAACACCACATGTTCTCACTCATAGGAGTTGAACAATGAGAACACATGGACACAAGGAGGGGAACATCACACATTGTGACCTGCATGGGGAGGGGTGTGGGGTGAAGGATAGCATTAGGAGAAATACCTAATGTAGATGATGGGTTGATGGGTGAAACAAACCACCATGGCACATGTATACCTGGATAACAAACCTGCACATTTTGCACAGGTACCCCGGAACCTAAAGTATAACCAAAAAAAGAAAGCAAGGCATTACTGGTGTCATGAAGAAATGCTTTTATTTCAACCCTGGTTTCAAAAACTTGTGTGAATACTTTTTACTTCAATAAATAGTTTACTTCTGTGTAGAAAAGAAAAAAAAATCATACTGTAAACAAAGAATTAAAAATATATGAACCTCTTCTCCCTTCCTTGGTCCCTGAATATATACATATTATATATATACATGAAACTTCACTCTTCTGACTGAAGTGGACAGTCTTGAATTAGGAATCTTGTAAGGCACTTAAAATCTTTACTCTCTCTATAAAATAGACTCCCCAAAATGCAACCTATTTCCATACAAAATTAGCATAAAATGAAAACAAGAAATGAGAATCAAAACCATTTGCCTGATAGAATTTCTTCCCCATAACAAACCATGAAACAGAAGGAAGATGTAATACAACACTTACTGAATTAGCCTCAAACAGTGAAATGAATCAAAAATTTAAAAACTAATAACAGAAATAGCTCCATTCCTCCCCTCAAAAAAAAGAAGAAACAAAATTAGAATTCATTGAACCTAGGAAAGAAATTAAGACTAAATTACAGTGTGCTTGAGGGAGCGTGGAGTCTACTAAATATTTAATAAGGGCTGTTGTAGAAAGGCAGAGACACAAGCAAGAGAATTAAAAGCAGATAAAGAAATAAAAAGGGTCAGAAAGAAAATGATTGAAATGGAAGACAGGCAAAAAAGATCTAACATGCATATAATTTGAGTCCCCAGGTGAAGTAGGGGGAACCAATGGAACAAAATTATATTTAAAAGCGTAATTCAAGACAACTTTCTGGAAATGAAAAAAGACCTTCATATGTATATTTATCCAATATACGTATATAGTCTGTATATTTACCAGGTGCAATTTTGCATGGTAAATGACAGAATGATCAATTTTGAGACATTGCCTAGTAAAACTATTGTATTGCAAAATGAAAATATTCTCAAAGCTCTTGGAAATAAGACTTGATTACTTACAAGGGACCAAAAACTAGATTGGCATCAGACCTTATCAGCAATATACAAAGAAAATACCAGTGGAGCAGCACTTTCTAAAACATGAAGAGGAAGTATAAGCATTTTATATTCCATCCAGGTTGTTCTCTAGGTACTCTAGTTATAGAAAAACAGTTTTAAACCTACAAATACTCATTGAATACTGTACACATGACTCCTTCCTGATGAATTCACTGTTGCTGCAGTGTTCAGTTTAGTAGCTACTAGTCACATGTTGCAATTTAAATTAATTACAGTTAAATAAAATGTAAAATTCAGATCCTTTGTCACACTAGCCACATTTCAAGTGCTCAGTACCCACATGTGGCTTGTGACTACTGTATTGGGTAGTGCAAATATAGAACATCTTCATTACTGCAGAAAGCTCTACCAGCCACACTGTACTAGGAGATAACGTCTGTCCAGTCAAGAGAAGACTAGGAAAATGTTGGCAAAATGTCTAATGGTGAACGTTTACTATATTTAACTATAGATCTAAAACTAAAACAGAAGGGGGTTAAGGGCTAAAGAATAGTGTATGTGAACTATATGTTCTGATAAAACAGGAAGAATACAATCTTTAAAATGAAAGAAGGAGAGAGAAAAAGGGCAAAGCAGAATAAATTCATTGGTTACTATGCAGGTAATAAGAATATGATTTAAAAGTAATAAACCAGATAGTAAAAGCTTAAGTAAGGAAAAAAAAAAAAAAGGAGGGAGGCTAAGAGTACAGAAAAAGGCTTAATAGAAAAGTAATTCCTAAAACAACAACAAAACACCCTGTATTCGTTTGTTTTCATGCTGCTGATAAAGACATACCCAAGACTGGGAAGAAAAAGAGGTTTACTGGACTTACAGTTTTACATGGCTGGGGAGGGCTCACAATGATGGCAGAAAGCAAGGAGGAACAAGTCACTTCTTACATGGATGGTGGCAGGCAAAGAGAGAGCTTGTGCAGGGAACCTCCCATTTTCTAAAACCATCAGATCTTGTGAGACTTATTCACTATCATTAGAACAGCATGGGAAAGACTTGCCCCCATAATTCAGTCACCTCCCACTGGATTCCTCCCACAATACACGGCAATTATGGGAGTTACAATTCAAGATGAGATTTCGGTCGGGACACAGCCAAACTATTTCACACCCATTTCCTACATATGAAAAGAATTTATCTTAAAGAGTGAAAAGGGGCGGAGGGCGGTGGCTCATGCCTGTAATCCCTGGGAAGCCAAAGCAGGTGGATTGCATGAGCCCAGGCATTTGAGACCAGCCTGGGCATCAATAGTGAGACCCTGTCTCTTAAAAAGAAAAAAAAGTGGAAAGAAAAGAAAGAAAAAAGAAAAAAAGTGAATGGACTACAAACATGCACCACCACGCCTGGCTAATTTTTTTTTTTTTTTTTTTTTTAGAGATAGGGTTTCACCACATTGCCCAGGCTGGTGTGGAACTCCTGGGCTCAAGCAATCTGCCCATTGTTGACCTCAAGCAGTCTGCCCATACTGGCCTCTCAAAATGCTAAGATTACAGGCCTGAACCATGGCATTAGAAAAGCAAATAAAATGAAAAACTTTTTTTTTTGTTTGTTTGTTTTTTAAGACAGGGTCTTGCTCTCTCACCTAGTCTGGAATGCAATGGTGCTATCACGGCTTACTGCAGGCTCAAACTCCCAGGCTGAAGCAATCCTCCCACCTCAGCCTCTGAAATAGCTGGAACTACAGGTGCACACCACCACACCCTGCTTATTTATTATTATTTATTTGTAGAAACAGGGTCTCCCTATGTTGCCTGGGCTGGTCTTGAATTCCTGGCTTGCTTATGTATGTATGTATGTATTTATTTACAGTAACGGGGTCTCCCTGTATAGCTCAGGCTGGTCTTGAATTCCTGGCCTCAAGCAATCTTCATGCTTTAGCCTCCCAGTGTGTTCAGACTACAGGCATAAGCCAGTGTGTCTGACCTTGAAAAACTATATTGATATTGTTGGGAGCTGGGATTCTCACTGTGGAAGAAGGGAAATACAGATTTGGATGAGTGAAGGCAAGGAAAAATCCTGTGGTATTGGATTGGACTTAGAGGAAGCAGCATGATTTTTTTTTAATTGATTCAAATGGTCTATTGTCCGAAAGCACCTGGGAGCAAAGACTCCTTAGTAGCAATGAACATACCTATTAATAGTGCTAGGCTTTGATTTTTAAGTCTTTCCACACTGAAAGGAACCAAAATTTCTTGGAGAAGTGGCCAATTTCTGGGCTAAGGCAGGGAAAGTACAAGATGAGCCTGGAACATCTTATCAGAAAGTAAGAAAGTGCTTAAAAAAAAAAAAAAAAAAAGACTCATGTCAAAGTGACACACAAGGCAATTTGGCCAAACCAGGACAATCTGAACTTAATAATCTGAAAAATAACAGTAATAGATTTTAACACGTGGTATAAAAATAATCCATGAGTTCCTAAGATTCTAAAAAAGTAAACAAATGGAGAAGAGAAAGCTTAAAAAAAACAAAACAAAACAGTAGAATGCCAACTAATAAATGTAAACAGAATGATAAACTGATTCAGGCAAGAGTTATCAGTGAATATAAAACTATTAGGTCAGAGTGTTTGGTCAACAAGATAATTACAGTTTCACAGTATCTCCTCACAGATTACTCTTTATTTACAATGAGTAGAATGTTAACAGTGGAGACATCTGGCAGATACCACCTGGTTTTCAAGTAATCAAAGTTAACAGCATTAATAATGGTACATCCGGCCTGGGCAACATAGGGAGACCTTGTCTTTGCAAAATAAAAATCTTTAAAATTAGACAGGCATGGTGGTGCATACCTGTAGTCTCAACTACTCAGAAGGCTGAGGCAGGAGGATTCCTTGAGCCAAGGAGGTAGAGGCTGCAGTGAGCCAGGATTGTGCCACTGCACTCCAGCCTGGGTGACAGAGTGAGATGCTATCTCTAAAAACAAACAACAACAAAAAACAAAAATAAAGGTACAAACTGACAGCAGGTTCTTCCTGGTGTGATATACTGAAAAGGAAACATCATACAGTATTATTGCCAAAAGTGCTGAATGAAATTAAGAGAAATAACCAGAAAAAAGCAAACTGAGGAGCGTTTGATGAACCAACTGTCCCATGTGCTTCTAAAATGTTAGTGTCCTGAAAAGCAAATAATTCATCTTGAACTGTTCCAGATTAAAAAGAGACATGACAGCTAAATGCAATATGTAATCATAGATTAGATTCTGGGTTGGGGCACGAGGGGAAGAAGCTCTAAAGGACAGTATTGCATGAATCAGTGAAAGTTGAATAAAGACTTTATAATAGATAATAATACATTAATGATAAATTTTCTGAATTTGATTATTGTACTATGATTATAGAAGAGAATGTCCATGCTTAGGAGATACATGCTGAAGTATTTAGGGGTCAAGGGTCATGCTCTCTACAACTTACTTTCAAATAGTTGAGAACATAACAATGTGTTTATTGCTTTATTTTATATACTTAAAAAAAATTTTTTTTAATACAGAGATGGGGTTGGCAAGGTTGGTCTTGAAATCCTGGCCTCAAGCAATCCTCCCGCCTCAGCCTCCCAAAGTGCTAGGATTATAGGCATCAGCCACTGTGCCCAGCCAACTTTTTTAATATATTGAGAGATAAAGATAATATGGTAAAATGTTAATGATGAGTAAATCTAATTTAAGGGTGTATGGGAGTTCACTGTAATATTTTCGTAACATTTTTTTCTAAATGGGAAATGGGTTAAAATATTTTAAAAATGTTTAATTATTTTAAAAGATTTACTGAGCATTTAAAAAGATTTATTGATATACTATCATCAACTATAAGTATATATAGACAATAGTATGTGTAGTCTATAGCATACCAAGCAACTTAATAAATAAGAGGTTTGAAATAAGTAAAGCTAGGAACAGAAGTGGGTAGCAATTACAGGAGTATTTATCTGACTTCTCTTCTTATCCACCAACTCTGGTGGTAAATGACCTTTTCCTCTGTGCTACTTCTGTACCTTATTCTTACTTTTTGGATTGCACTTACATCACTGTATGTGGTACTGTCATAATCTGTTTTTAAGTGTCTGTCCCTTCTGTAAGATGAAGCTTCCTAAAAGTAGGGTTAAGTTTTATTATTCTGGACTTTCTGCATTCAGTGAGACCTGGTACAAACTAAACATATGGGAATGTTCAATAGATAAGTGAATGAAAAAAATGAATACAGACACACAGAAAGGAGGTACACACACACATACACACACACACACACACACACACACACACACACACACACACACACACAGAAAGGAGGGAAGAGAAGGGCAGAAGAGAGAAACACAACTTTACCTGGAAACAGAGATTTTATTTCAAATCATGGATATTTGCTGAATACCATAACAAGATTTTCAGTATTTTTATTTTTTGACCAAAACCCATAACAACCACTTAACTATGCATTTAGTTGTTGGTGTTGATAGAGATTTTGCAGAAAAAAGTAGGAATTTTCACTCTTTGGAGAAGTATTTCAGGAACAGACAATAATTTATCAGGTTTCTGGTTTAGAGCCTAGATCCACTAAGAATTTAGTCATTTTAAAATTTATTTAAAAAATATTTACTATCTATTATGTTCCAGTTATAATTCTCAAAACCAAATTTCATTGGAGCTTATAGTCTAGCAGTGGAGACAGAAATTAATTAGATAATTTTAATTTTTTATTTTATATTTATTATTATTTGTTGAGACAGAGTCTTGCAGTATAATTTGAAGTCAGGCAATATGATGCTTTTAATCTTGTTCTTTTCACTTGAGGTAATATGATGCCTTAGCCTTGTTCTTTTCACTTTTACTTAGGATTGCTTTGGCTATTCTGGCTATTTCTTGGTTTCATATGAACCGTAGGATAGTTTTTTTCTAATTTTGTGAAAAATGACGTTGATAGTTTGATAGGGATTTCCCTGAACCTGTAGATTGATTTGGGCAGTATGGTCAGTTTAATGATATTAATTCTTCTAATCCATGGGCATGGGATGTTTTTCCATTGGCAAACATGGGATGAAAGAAACTGTGTCCTCTACAGTTTTCTTTCATCAGTGTTTTGTAATTTTCCTTGTAGAGATCTTTTATCTCCTTGGTTAAATATATTTCTAGGTATTTTATTATCATTATCATTATTATTATTTAACTATCATAAATGGGATTGCCTTCTCGATTTGGCCCTCCAATAGATCATTGTTGGTTTATAGAAATAGTATTGATTTATATACATTGATTTTTGTATCCTGAAACTTTACTGAATTCATTGATCAAATCTAAGAGGTTTTTTTTTGGTGGAGTCTTTCGGATTTTCTAGATATAAGATCATATAGTCAGTAAATAGGGCTAATTTGACTTCTTCTTTTCCAATTTGGATGTCTTTTATTTTTTTCTCTTGCCTGATTGCTCTGGCTAGAACTTTCATACTATGTTGAATATGAGTGGTGAAAGCGGGCATCCATGTCTTGTTCCAGTTATTAGAGAGAATGCTTTCAACTTTTCCCCATTAAGTATGATGTTGGCTATGGATTTGTTGTATATGGCCTTTATTATGTTGATCTGTGTTCCTTCTATACCTCGTTGAGACTTTTGTTATGAAATGATGTTGAATTTTAATAAATACTTTTCTTGCATCGATTGAGGTGATCATATGGTTTTTGTTCTTCGTTCTTTTTATGTGATGATTTGCATTTATTGATTTGCATATTTGCATGTTTAACTATCCTTGCCTCCCTGGGATAAATACCACTTGATCATGGTGTGTTATGTTTTTGATGTGCTGTTGGATTTGATTTGCTAGTATTTGCTAGTATTGAGGTTTTTTTGTTTCTATGTTCATCAGATACATTATTGGTCTTAGTTTTCTTTTTGTTCTTGTGTCCTTTTCTGGTTTTGGTATCAGAATGATTCTTGCTTTGTAGAATTAGGAAGAATTCCCTCCTCCTTAATTTTTTGGGATAGTTTCAGAAAGATTGGTAGTAGTTCTTTGTATGCTTGGTAGAACTCGGCTGTGAATCCATCTAGTCCTGGACTAGAGCAATCCACCGGGAGCCAAGTGATCTGTGTTGGCGTTGCTGGTAGCTGTGATGGGTTGGGCAGGCTAGTCCTCAGTCCCACAGCTGCCTGAAGCAGGGTGTTAGGTATTGTCGTAGTTATGAGCAGGAGAGTCTGGTTTCCCTGTGCCTCCCTTGGCTGGGTGGTGGTTGCAGCTGGGTAGCCTCAAACTCAAGCTGAGGGTATAGCCCTGCATTAAATTTTCAAAATGGTGCTAGCTGGGGCCTGTGACCAGAGAGGGCAAGGCCCCTCTCAGGTGTATAGCATGGGCAAGCATGAGAAATGTGGTTTGCTCAAGTCTCAGTCTTACAGCAGTCTATAGCAGAGTAGTGGATATTATCCTTGTTATATTTAAGAGAGCCTGGTTTCCCTGTCCCTCCTCAGCAAGTCAGCAGCTGCAGCTTTATCAGTTTGAACTGAGCCCAAGGGCAAGGCACAGCCCAGCATTAAACTTTCTAAATAATGCCTTGGACCTGTGACCAGGGAGGGAAGGGTGCATTCCAGGAAGGGAGCATGGGCAAGAAGCTGTGGGGAGTACAATCTGCTTGAGTCTCAGTTTCACAGCAATCCATAGCAGGGTGGTGAGTGTTGTCCTAAGGATGAGTAGGAGAGTTTAGTTTCTCTGTCATTCCTTGGCCAGGTGGTGGCTGCAGCCACATCAGCCCAAACTCAGCCTGAGGGCGGGGGCACAGCCTAGCATTAAACTCTCAATGTGGTGCTTAGGGTCAGAACTAGGTAGAGTTGGGCCTCTCCCAGGTAAGCACTGTGAGCTACAGGCTCTGGAGAGTGTGGTCCACTCGCATCTCAGTCTCAACAGTAGCTCCAAGCAGGGCAGTAAGGACACTCCCAGGGGTACATGGGAGCACCCAGTGTCCCGTCCCCTTCTTGGAGCGGTGTAGCAGCAGCAGCTTCATCTGTAGATACCTGGTATCTAGGCTGTCACAATGGCGTTTAGCCAACACTGTTCTAGTCTTAGATGCCTGTGGGATTTTGTGTTGATTTCCTTTCTGGAGCAACATCTCTGGGCAATCTCCAGACAGCTTTCTGTGTCAGGCTTGAGGTTCACAGGGTTGAGGGGTTCTCCCTAGCCGAGATCGTAAAAGCCCATTTTGGAGTGTGGAACTCTGGGGCTTTCCCTCTTCTTGTTTTTTTTATATCCAGGAGCCTCTCCAGGCTTTCAGTCAGTCCCCGGCTGGGCAAGTTGCCTTGAACCCCTCTTTATTTACTTTTGTTGCATCTTGGCACTTCTATGGTGAATCCTAGTATTCTTTCCTAGATGATCTTTTAAAAATGTATCTGCTTACTATTCTGGTTCCTCTCTGTGGAGGAGACACACACTGTGTCTTGTCAGCCATTTCTCCCTCTTTTCCTTCAAAGTGCCTGATATTCTTAGGTACTGGCAATGAAAAGAGGAACAACACACCTTCCCAGAGCCAGAGGAATTTATGAAACTTCCCATGAGGAGAGGGCACACTACAGTATGCAAGGCTACATGGGGAAGCACCGGTACCCAAAGTCAATTTCCTAAGAAAAGGACTACTGGAAATTCTTTGCATGGAGCAACCTTAATTAAGTTTAGTGTGATCGTATCTATAGCCTGTCACTTCCAGACTAAATACAAGTCACCTTAAGTGATCTTAACAACATTATACCTCTTATCAAGGAGAAATTGAGTGGATGCTTTAGCACACTATAAGCTGGACTAATAACCTTTTAAACTGTAGCAATTATACCAGTATTGAAATAGGCATCAAATCAATGTGCCATGGAAAGGATTTTTGGAAATCATTTCATAGCTTCCTTACTAGCTCATTTATTCCCCTGTCCCTTTTTTAGTCCAGTTTGCCAAAAATATTAGTGATCTCCTTTTTAGTTCATGAAATAGTAACATTGAAGAAAAATTTGGGAAAACAATGAAAAATATTCATAATACCATCATCCAGCAGAACTAAGATTTTGATTTTTTGGTTAATAGTTTCTAGTACTTGTGCATATGCAAGTATGATTTTCAGACTACATTTTGAGTAAACATGTTCAACCTAGTAGCCCAAACTCAGGGACAAGACCAACCAGAGATGCAGAAATCACAGATAGCTGCGTAGTCCATGTAGTCAGTGAACAGGATTGCCAGGTATGTAGCTTGGTAGAATTCCCTAAGGTGGAAAGCAGGCAGCTGCAGTGGCTCTTCATGTGGTTCCTGTGAGCCTCAGTTGTGGTTTATGTTTCATAGGGTTTTAGGCTGGAGCGGAATAAGACGATAATTGAGTAACAAATTATTTTCTAAGAAAAAAGGTATACAAGAGTATAACATCTGGTCTCATTTTTGCTATTACCATGTCTGTTATTGCTGTAGCTACATTCTGGCTCTGTGTGTGTGTGTGTGTGTGTGTGTGTGTGTGTGTGTAGGTTACTACAATAAGGTTACATACTAGTTAAAAGATAGATTAGAGAATGATCAGTTCCCTGAGGGTAGGTGGGGAACAATTTTAAAAGCTCCTTTTAAATGGCCTAAATGGCTTCTTATCAGTATAAGCATAAAGTCCAAACTTCTTAGGACAACTTTCCAAGGCTCATGCTTTCAATCACTGTATTCTACTTCCCCTCTAATATGATAGTGTATTTTGTTTCTATTATGACTGCTGTCTTCACTTGGAAAGCTACAGTCACACATGCCCTGGAAGTCATAGTTAGCATTGTTTTGACAGTACTAATAACACTAAAAGCTCTGACTATGTGGATTTTATGTCATATACCAGGCTGCTGATGCCTTGACACTTTATAGAAACATGACCTGCTCCTTGTATCATGTATTCTAGGTCCCTTCTATGCATTATGGTAAACCATAATGTGATTTAAAAGGAACTTGTAATTCTTGGGCTTTTAATTTTCTGTCTTGGCAAATAAGCTAACTTGCTCCCAAAATCTAGTTATATCATCTTTGTACATGAATTTTTCATAGCTTGAGTCAGAGACCAGAAAATAAAATTCATTGATACCTATTGTATGCCAGACATATGAATTTTATGTGAATTATATCTCAATAAACCTTATAAACTTCAGCAAAACTTGGTGGTTTGCTTTAAAGGGGCAAAATATAAAATATTGCATAGAGAATGCTATTCTTTACATGTTTTCGGACTCTAAATGTCTAGAAATGTCAGTTGTGGGAGAGTACTTTTTAAAAGAAAGGAAAATAACAAAGAAAAGGGAAGAGTAAACCTAGGAGCCACCAGAATAGATTTTCCATCAGAATACTTTTTTATATGTTACCCACATTGTTGAAAGGAAATAAATTGTAGAGATGTCTATAAAGTACATTTAATGGTTCTGTGAGCAAAAGCAGGGAAAATAATCAGACTTTTCATGCTATATAATTTAACAGTAGCAAGAGAATATTTTGAAAAGATTTTGATGAAAACAGTCTTTGAATAAGGGCATTCTAGCTTTCAAGATGAATAACCATCCCATTTCACTTTTTTTAACTTTATAATATGTTGTTACAGTGTGACTTTAAATAACTTAAACTTTTTTTTCCTTTACATTGAATAATGTATCCACCTTTGTTCTTTCTAATTACTTTTTTTGGGAAAAAAGATACAAACCACCCCACTTCCTTATTTCTCTAATGAGATGAGTGCAATAACTATCTTATTTCTCCCTTTTCATTTTGAGTAGTAAAAATTATGCAATAACAATTTATATAGTGATTTTTTTAAAAGCAAGAATAACATATAGTTTGAAATTTTTCTCAGGTGGCTTCATGCAAATTATTTAATGACACCCCTACTTACCATGTTTGTTGGGCTAAATCCTATGTATCCTTAAGTTTAATCTGTACCATCATGCTTGCCTTCTTGGTTTCCTTCACAAGCTTTCCTCCTCTGTGCTTCCATGGTACTGAACACATATCTCCATGTACTGGCACCGTCTGTTTATCTAACTGTCTCTTTTATTAGACTGTATGTTTCATTAAGGCCAATGACTGGATCTTATCTTTGTACCTCAGCATCTATAATTGAATTTGGGAAATAGGATGTGCTCAGTAAATTCTGAACTAAATGGAATCACAGAAAAAGTTTCATTAGATGTTGTAGGGACTGATACTTGGTCAGTTAATTTTTTTAAGCTGAAGCATAGAATTTTTTTAAATTTTGGGTATTAAACCTTTGATATATTGAAGCATAGAATTATTGAATACATATATACATGAAGTTTCGTTTTTAATTTTTATTGTTTTGTTTTTGAGACAGAGTTTCACTCTGTCATCCAGGCAGGAGTGCAGTGGCACAATCTCAACTCACTGCAACCTCCATCTCCCAGGTTCGAGTGATCCTCCGGCCTCAGCCTCCTGAGTATCTGGGACTACAGTTGTGCACCACCATGCTTGGCTAATTTTTGTATTTTTAGCAGAGATGGGGTTTCACCATGTTGACTAGGCTGATCTCAAACTCCTGACCTCAAGTGATCTGCCTGCCTCAGCCTCCAAAGTGCTGGGATTACAGGTGTGAACCACTGCACATGGCCTGAAGTTTTATTTTTGCTAAAACATATTATTGTATATAATCTTTGACAATTATTTAACATAGGGCATGACCTTTGAATGAGAGACCCTAATTTTAGTTCTACTTACTCTTTTTTGCCTTAAAAACAAACATAAAGCCCTAAAATGAAAATAGTTTATTTAAAATGGAGGCACTTCGGAAGAACTTAGGACATGAACACCAAATCTTTTTATTTTTTTTATTTTTTTTTTAAATGTATTAATAAAGATAAGGTCTCGCTGTGTTGCCTAGGCTGGCCACAAATTCCTGCATTCAAGCAATCCTTCAGCCTTAGCCCCCCAAAGTGCTGGATTACAGGCCTGAGCCAATGTGCCCTGCCTACAGAATCTTTTTAGATTTTTACTATTTTTCCCAATCTGTAATAGATATCCAGTCACACCTAATTCAACAATAATTTTTTTTTTTTTGAGACAGAGTTTTGCTCTTGTTGCCCAGACTGGAGTGCAATGGTCCAGTCTCAGCTCACTGCAACCTCCTTCTTCTGGGTTCAAATGATTCTCCTGCCTCAGCCTCTGGAGTAGCTGGGATTACAAGGCACCTGCCACCACGCCTGGCTAATTTTTGTATTTTTAGTAGAGACAGGGTTTCATGATGTTGGCCAGGCTGCTCTTGAACTCCTGATCTCAGGTGATCTGCCTTAGCCTCCCAAAGTGCTGGGATTACAAGCATGAGCCACCACACCCAGCTAGCAATTCATTTTTATTGAGTCTATTGTAAACATTTTAAATAGTTCTTGGAGAAACAACTCTTTGTGCAGTCATAGTTCTGATAAGCAAATACAGTGGTATCAACAGGTTCAGGAACAAACTGACCGGCTCTTAGTAAGCATACGCCTTAGCCATTTGGATCGGAAGTGCAAAGGAGTAGCTAACCAGCTATGAGCATTAAAATTTATCCTGAGAAGGTTGGGCATGGTGGCTCACACCTGTAATCCCAGCACTTTGGGAAGCCAAGGCGGGTGAATCACCTGAGGTCAGGAGTTTGAGACCAGCCTGACCAACATTGAGAAACCCTGTCTCTACTAAAAATACAAAGTTAACCAGACATGGTGGCACATGCCTGTAATCCCAGCTACTCAGGAGGCTGAGGCAGGAGAATCGCTTGTACCCAGGAGGCAGAGGTTGTGGTGAGCTAAGATTGTGCCATTGTACTCCAGACTGGGCAACAAGAGCAAACTCTGTCTTAAAAAAAGAAAAAAAAAAAAAACTTATTCTGAGCATCAGATAATATATTTTACAGAAATAATGGAGTATTTTTAGTCTAGTAAAAGTCACTTAGTAGAGGGAATTTAAGAGAACTTATATTGTACTTCTTTTCTACACCAAAATTTCATCAATTACAGCAGTTACTCAGGAGTCAGCTATACCTTGCCACTAGACTTTATAACCTTCATTATCCTTAACTCAGTGCTGTAATGTCTTATCTTCTCAAGTCGCTTTGGCCACCCACAAAGAATTTCATGCTAATTGTTTTTTTATTTGTTTGTTTTAATTTCAGTGGTAGGAATGGGATCCTGGTGCTTCCACATGACTCTGAAATATGAAATGCAGGTTAGTAATGACAAAATTGATAAATACTTATTTCTCTTAATTCAGAGGTAATTCAGATTTGAGAAAAGCACATAACTATGGCTAAAAGATGGGATTTATAATCTCTGGAGTTTTTTACTTCAAGTCTGAGGATCCAAATTGACTAAGTGAAGTAAAGAAATAAGCAGGTGAGTCCATAAAGAAAACAAGTACATGCCGGGCGCGGTGGCTCAAGCCTGTAATCCCAGCACTTTGGGAGGCTGAGGCGGGTGGATCACGAGGTCAAGAGATCGAGACCATCCAGGTCAACATGGTGAAACCCCGTCTCTACTAAAATACAAAAAATTAGCTGGGCATGGTGGCGCGTGCCTGTAATCCCAGCTACTCAGGAGGCTGAGGCAGGAGAATTGCCTGAACCCAGGAGGCGGAGGTTGCAGTGAGCCGAGATCACGCCATTGCACTCCAACCTGGGTAACAAGAGCGAAACTCCGTCTCAAAAAAAAAAAAAAAAAAAAAAAGAAAACAAGTACAAATAGTATAGGGCTTTCTGACCATCTCTGTGCAGGCATATACAATTGAGAGCAGCATTAGAGAGTAGAGTCATGTGGAGACATCTTAAACAGACATAATCAATTCACCAGAACAATATATTCTTATTCCAAGATACCTGCATTCTTTCATGTCTCTATGGCATCCATTTGAATGGTCTGGGTCCCTCTAGGCAGCAAGACTTTAGGGCAAGCTTGTCCAACCTTTGAGCTGTATGTAACCCAGGATGGCTTTGAATGTAGCCCAATACAAATTCATAAACTTTCTTAAAACATTATGAGGGTTTTTTTTTAAGCTCATCAGCTATTGTTAGTGTTCATTTTATGTGTGGCTCAGGGAAGCCAAAAGATTGGACTCCCCTGTAGAGCTAGCCGAAGATTTTTAGTTTCCACCCTTATTCTGTGGAGGGCCTATATGTCAAGTCCTCAATTTTTTGATCTCTTGATTCCTCATCACTAATGTAGAGACTTCTAGAACAATAATAGAAATAAAATGTGAGCTACATTTGTAATTTAAATTTTTCTAGTAGCTACACCGAAAAAAGTACACAGAAATTGGTGAAATTAATTTAATAATATATTTTATTTAACCCAGTATATCTAAAATATTACTTCAGTATATATCAACAATATAAAAATTTATGAATAAAGTATTTCATATTCTTAAATCTGGTTATATTTTATACCTGCAATATATTTTGGTTCAATTAGGCTTATTTCAAGTGCTCAGTAGCCACCTTGGAGTGTCAAAACCTGTGTGTGACTTATAGATAGACACATGAGGTGGGGACCATCCATCCCAGAACACTGGCACTTGAGCCAGGTAAAGAGAGTGTCAACATAGGGAGATAGTCCAGTGTAGGATGTCAGAGCCTAATTAGGAGTGAGGTGGGTACTTGCACATCAAGGTAGCCTAGGACAGTGTATTAGAGATCAGAGTCGAAAAGGTATTGATGCAAAGGGGACAGCTCAATGAGGAATAAGAAGGGTGTCCCCATAAGTGGGGGAGGTCATTTGACATGCAGTTGGAATCTGAGTGGGACAGGGAGAGTGCCACATGGTGAGGACAGCTTTGTGCCATGTTTTGGTACCTTGGGAAGGTGAGGGTGACTTCTCCATGGCAGAGTGGCCCAGTACAGGATCTGAGAGCATAAGCATAGTCAAGAGGCCATCTAAGTGGAGGTGCAGCAGCCCAGTACCAAGTATTGAAGCCTGAATTGAGTGAGAAGGTCATTGCTTAGGAGAAGGAGAGGTAGCAATGGACTCCTTGTTACATACAGGGTAATTAATCAAATAAATAAATATATTAAGGAGAATGGGAGCCAGTTTTCTTACTGTTTGGTTGCAAATATGGAAAAGATGAAAAGTAGAATGTACTGTGTGGTGACAAATTGAAATTCGACTTAACAGGGCAAACTCGTATGTTTAATACATACATATATAATAGACATAAATATAGATATGAAAATATATGTGATATGCCTATGTATATATTATATATATGTGTATACATACTTAAATATTTTAATGCACATGTATGTACATAATATTCTTAAGCTCTGTCCATGAGAGGATCTGGGAACAGGGAACTCCAAAGCCAAAGAATACACCTAACATTCAGATCTTGTTTTCTAAAAGTCATTCTTCTTTAAAAGAAACCAGGGCTGATTCCAAGGGCCGGGGCAGAAAAAAAAGGACAATATCAGCCTAAGTCATCTTTTTATGACAGAAAAACATGGAATGGCTCAAAAAATTACGGGAATACGTCAAACGGACACTGAAGCCAACTTGAAGGGGCTCCTGCTGGCCAAATCGGGGACAATTTGAGCATCAAAATAAATAATAATGGGTTATAATAGCAATAATATAACCCAATGAGTAATATAGGAAATCTGAGTCCATACTAAGATAATAAATGATGTATTATTATCCAACACGGTGGTTTTTAATAAATAAATAAATGATGTATAAATGAAATAATACATGAGTATGAATAAATGAATAAAGAAAAAGTTTGATGTTGAACAGTATATTTACATAGTTTCAAAGTACCTCTCCACAAAATACTTAAAAAGGGGAGAAAGAATACCTTTACAGTGGTGAAGCCTAGTGGAAAACATCTTAAGCAAGCTAATCATCACTAACGGGACAAATCAAAATTATATATGACAATGGAAAAACCAAACCCTGTCAAATATTTTTATTTTATTATTATTATTATTTTTTTTTTGAGATGGAGTTTCGCTCTTGTCACTTAGGCTGGCATGCAGTGGTACAATCTCGGCTTACTGCAACCTTTGCCTCCTGGGTACACACTCAAGAAAAAGAAGTGCAAGTGTACTTGAGAGAAGGTCATGCAGTGGGGTTTGGGGCTGCTACCTTTATTCCTCTAACCAAGGAATGGAATATTCATGAAAATTCCTGGAAAAAGGCAGAGATTTATAAGAACCGTGGTGCCAGCCATTTTTACATCAAATACAGGTGTTCCTGGAACTATCATGGTGATACCAGTTTCTGCCAGTGCTTTCCAGTGGAGAGCCCCCAACTGGGCATCCTGAGGGCACGTGTGTCTCCCTTGAGGCTTCCTGAGGCAGGGGCATGGCAACTCCTCCATGTGCCGGGGGTGAGGGGCTGAACAGGGTAGGGGGTTGGGAGGAACCCGTGTCATTGCTGCTCCTTGCTGTCGTCCAGAGTCCTCTGCTAACTGTTGATCCCCTTCCCAAGATGGTGACGATCTGAGGGTCTGACACCTGTAGAGGTATGTGTGGGACCCCCAAGTTTCCCTGCAGTGACTGATGGTTCCTATCTCCATCTCTGGGCTTCTGGGTTTACAGTGCATCCCAAATCTTCCTTTGTTGTGATGGTGACACCACAGGGGGCTCTCAGGATGATTTTGGCGCTGTTCTTGGAGTCCTGTAAGTGAGGCCAGGCCCATGGAGCAGAGTACCTGCCCAGGTGACAGCCATGAGTGGGGCCTCTCAAGCTGGAAAAGGCAGGAAACGGATTCCTCTGAAGTCAGCCCCTTGATTTCAGCCTAGTGAGACCCATTCTGGATGTATGACCTCCACAGTTGTCATCAGCTTGTGCCATTTTGAGTCACTGCATGACTTGTGATAGCAGCTGTGAGACACTAAGACACCCTCCTGAGCCCCAAGTCTGTGGTGTCACTCCTTCAGCCGAGCCCTGCTTTCTGCTGGAACTGATGCAGTAGCCTGTTGAGCCTGACTGGATCCTTGGTGGCTGTTGGACCTTTTATCTGAGAACCCCAGGGATGCTTGCTCCGTGGTGGTCATGATCTTGGTCCTCAAAGGGACAGACATGCCCATACCTCATGCCTGTCCACACCCTCAGCTCCTCTATCCAGCTCCAGTGAAGCATGAGCCCCCAGCTCAGGATCAGGTGCCAGTCCCTTCCTTCCCTTGGCAGGTCCCCTGTACATGCCAAGTTCTACCACATGGGACAGAGGCAAGCAGGGCCCTGCAGCTTGCCAGGCTTACAGCATGGATGTCCTGTCTTTGCACTTTCTTAGTAGTGTCCTTTGATACAAAAAATAGTTTTCAGTTCTGCCGAAGTACATTTTATCTGGTTTTTTTCTTTGGTTGCTTATATTTTCGGTATCATAGCTAAAAAACTATTGCCTAACTCAAGGTCATAAAGATTTATATCTGTGTTTTTGTCTAAGAATATAGCTCTTACATTTAGTTATTGGTCCATTTTGTGTTAATTATTTATGGTGGTGTGAGGTAGGGGTCTAGCTTCATTCTGTAGCACTTGGATATCTTATTGTCCCAAAACCATTTGTTGAAAAGACTGTTCTTTCCTTATTGAGTTATCTTAGCACTGTTAGTGAAAACCAACTGATCATGAATGTGTGAGTTTATCAGCTCCCAATTATATTCTATTGACTTATGTATCTATTCTTAAGCTATTACCACATAGCCTTGATTACTGTAGATTTGTAGTAAGTTTTGAAATTGGACAGTGTGAATATTCCAAGTGTGTTGTTCTTTATTGAGATTGTTTTAGCTACTCTGGATCCCTTGCATTTTCATATAAATTTTAGGATTAGCTTGTCAATTTCTACAAAAAGGTAGCTGGAACTTTGAAGGAATTGTGTTGAATCATCCATAGATCACTTTGGGGAGTACTGACATCTTAATATTATGTCTTCCAGTCCATGAATACAGGATGTCTTCTCATTGATTTAAATCTTTAATTTGTTAAGTAATGTTTTATCATTTTAGTGTGCAAGTCTTGACTTATTTTGTTATATTTATTCGTAAGGATTTTCTTCTTTTTGATGCTATAGTCAAGTGAATTGTTTTCTTAATTTCATTTTCAGATTTCTCCTATCTAATTTATAGAAATAGCAATGATTTTTTGCATCTTGATCTTTTATTTTTTGTATTCAACTCTGCTGAACTTGGCTTTTTGTTTTTAACCTCTAATTAAAAACATTTGTGTGTTCATTCCTTAGGGTTTTCTGTGTAAAAGACCATACCATCTGCAAATAGAGATAGTTTGAATTTTTCCTTAATAATCGGATGCCTTTTATTTCTTTTTCTTGCCTGATTGCACTGGCTAGACCCTCCAGTAACTGTTGAACAGAATTGGAAAGAGCAGATATCCTTCTCTTGTTCCTTTAGGGGTAAAGCTTTTCAGTCTTTCACCATTAATTATAAGGTTGGTTATGAAGTTTATTGTAGATGCTCTTGATTAGGTTGAAGAAGTTCCTTTATATTCCTGATATTTGAGTATTTTAATTATTAAAAGATGTTAGAATTTTCAAAAGTTTCTTTCTGCATCTCTTGAAATGATCATGGTTTTTTTTTTTTCATTTATTCTATTAATATGGTTTATTGCATTGATTGATTTGCATGTTGAACCAGCCTTGCATTCCTGAGATAAATCCCATTTGGTCAAGGCTTATAATACAAGTAAGTATCTCTGCTTGAAGGAAACATGCACTAAAGTACTTGAGATTAATGGGACCACTTGTCAGCAACTTGCTCAAGTGGTT
The DNA here is from genome assembly GCF_048565385.1 of Saimiri boliviensis. Classification (NCBI taxonomy): domain Eukaryota; kingdom Metazoa; phylum Chordata; class Mammalia; order Primates; family Cebidae; genus Saimiri; species Saimiri boliviensis. The sequence continues at coordinate 24,720,591 of NC_133454.1, read as the reverse complement.
CAGGGGGAAAAAGTTCTTTGTACTATACTTCAAGTTTTTCTGTAAGTTGAAATTATTTCAATATTTTTAAAATAGAAAAAGCATATATAGGCCGGGTGCGGTGGCTCAATCCTGTAATCCCAGCACCTTGGGAGGCTGAGGCAGGTGGATCATGAGGTCAAGAGATCGAGACCATCCTGGTCAACATGGTGAAACCCCGTCTCTACTAAAAATACAAAAAATTAGGTGGGCATGGGGGCGCATGCCTGTAATCCCAGCTACTCAGGAGGCTGAGGCAGGAGAATTGCCTGAACCCAGGAGGCGGAGGTTGTGGTGAGCCGAGATCGCACCATTGCACTCCAGCCTGGGTAACAAGAGCGAAACTCCATCTCAAAAAAAAAAAAAAAAAAAAAAAGTATATATATTCTTTTACCCAGTACTTATACTCCTAAGACTGCATTCTAAGGAAGTAATAAGAGACAGGACAAAGATGTTTTACAAAGGTATTTATCACAGTATTTCACATGATAAAGATTTTTTAAACTATCTAAATATTTAACAATTGGGAGATTATTAAATATACTATGATATATCTTTGAGTTATACTGTAGTCATTTAAAAATAATATTTTGAAGATTGCTGGCATAGAAAACTGTTATGACATAAAAGCATTATGTAATATGATCCCAATTTTATAAGCAATAGAAAAACTACTGAAAGGAAGTACATTTTGCCTCACATCTTCTCTTCCTGTCTTGCATAGTTTGAAATCTATGGCCCAACATTGTAAAATCTCTCACCCACACAAATATTTTAAAGCCCTTGCCCCTTACTTTCTGAGAAATTTCATTCCAGATGAAAATTATCTACCTGTCTTGTGCCAGAACTGGCTAATATTGCTCATAGCAACGAATATCTCAAATATTCACTCAATGCTACAAGAGAATATTATTACATTTCCCTAACAATTTCATTTTCCATTCAAATAACAATTTAGAATCATAGAATTTTAATAGTAGAAAAGATTTTTGAAATTTATTCCAATCCACAGATTTTATAAATGGAAAAACAGGCATAGAGAGTGGAAGTGACTTGACTAGAAGTTACATAGAAAGTTAGGGACAAGAATAGAATCTGAATTTTTTGATATCATGTTTAGTATTCTTTTGTTTCCTTCACTCATCTTAGGGCTTTGTTTTGCACTGATGGTGTTAGGAATTTAAAAGGTTTACGTTTTTGGTAGACCTCTCCTGGATTTCCTTTGCGTTTATTCAACTAATTCTTTTTTACTTTCATTAACTGATATATATATGGTTACTGGTAATCCCGGGGAAGTTGAAATTAAAACAATTCTTAATTTTTTCTCTTGGTGTTTTTCTACTTTTTCTAAACAAATAATATATTTGATATTAGAAAAAATAATGCTAGTGAAAAAAGAATGTATTCATCTATTATTCATAAGTAAAAATAAATACTTTTGTCCTAGAAAATAAAACCAAAAGGCCGGGCACAGTGGCTCACGCCTGTAATCCCAGCACTTTGGGAGGCTGAGGCGGGTGGATCACGAGGTCAAGAGATCGAGACCATCCTGGTCAACATGGTGAAACCCCGTCTCTACTAAAAAGACAAAAAATTAGCTGGGCATGGTGGTGCGTGCCTGTAATCCCAGCTACTCAGGAGGCTGAGACAGGAGAATTGCCTGAACCCAGGAGGCGGAGGTTGCGGTGAGCCGAGATCGCGCCATTGCACTCCAGCCTGGGTAACAAGAGCAAAACTCTGTCTCAAAAGAAAAAAAAAAAGAAAAAAAAAAAAGAAAACCAAAGATAAATGTTTGTTCACCTGTAACTTTGTTTATAATATGAAACACAAATAGCTTAAATGTTAGGTAGTAATATAAGCTAATTTGGACTTTATTATATATACACATAATATAAATAATAAATGTTTTAGTTATAAATGCTACCTTTGTTTCTCCTTTACTCCTTGTTCCAGTGAATGGAATCACCTTATACTCAAAGCCCAAAAACCTGGGACTCATCTTTAATTCTTCCTACTTTCTCACCTCTGCAACACTAAAACCTCTTAATTCAACTTTCATAATAACGCTTGAATCCATCAATCTCTACCTGTCTCCACTGTCACTACCTTAATCCATCATCTCCACCATTGTCTCTAACTCAGATTCCTGTAACTGCTTTCTAATTGGTGTCCCTGCCTCCTGCATCCATTTGTCACACTGGAGCAGAACTACTTTTCCTACAAACAAAATTAATTATTTTCATTCTTTGAGCAGTGTTGCTAGACCTTATACATGTGTTATGGATGAGCTGTGTAAAAGTTGTGTAAAACATAGTTCCCACTCTCCAGATGGCTTGTTACTTTTTAAACCACTTTAATATTTCCCACAGTTCAAGTTCATAAATTTGAACCACAACCTTTGTGATCTGGTATCTGCCAACCTCTCCAGACTCATCTTCAGACACATACCCTATTTTCCCTGAACTCTCCTCTTTTACCAGTCATAGTTTTGTTGGTTACGCTTTTAAAATAAGACTTTCATATTTGGGCTGGGCATGGTTGCTCACACCTATAATCCCAGCATTTTGGGGAAGCCATAGCAGTTCTCCTGCCTCAGCCTCCTGAGTAGCTGCGATTACAGGCAACTGCCACTGTGCCTGGCTAATTTTTATATTTTTAGTAGAGACAGGGTTTCACCATGTTGGCCAGACTGGTCTTGAACTCCTGACCTCATGATCCACCCACCTGGACCTCCCAAAGTGCTGGGATTCAAGGTGTGAGCAACCATGCCCGGCCAGTGTTTTCATAATCTCTGTAAACTGTGTTACCATCCACTGAACTGTTTAGGCAAAAAACCTGGAGCCATCCTTTACAATTGTTTCCCCTCACCTCTATATTAAATTGATCACAGGTACCAGACAACTAGAGATAGCGCCTATACTCTAGAGCCTGCTGAAATTATTCAAACTAGCCAATCCTAAACCTCTTTACCCTGCTTTGCCTTGCCATTCCCATGGAAACCATAATAAAGGCTCTCACCCATGCTTTTTCCTTATTTATTCTGCCTCCTGACCTCCCCAGTCCTTCCCTGTGTAATGATGTGTGACATGGAATGGTTTACCCCCTCATCTTGGAAGTGTGAATAACAGACTGTCTTTTCAATGGCAATTGTCTCTTCATCTATTGGCCATACCATACCTGAATAATAATAAAACCTACATTTTAAAACACACCATGACCAAGTTTAAACCTTTTCAATGGCTTACCATTGCTTTTCAGATGAAATTAGGAATTCCTTTCCATCTAAAATATTTTGCCTGACCTGTTTGCTCCTTATCTCTTCACCCTCATTTTATATCTCTTCTCTCCCTCACTAAATAAGTTTCAACACTGTTCGGCTTTCAGTTCTTCACATTTTGTTCTTACCACAGGACCTTTGCATGTGCTGTTTCCTTTACTTCAGCTTCCCCTTTTCCCTCAGTCCTGCTTTACCTTAATCACTTCTGCACATTTTTGAGGTTTTATTTTATGTGTCACTTCTTCAGTGAAGGTTTCCATGATTCCCTAAGTTAGGATGCCTATTTTATGATTGTGATATTCTGTGCTTATCCTTTATAGCACTTATAATTATAAGTAAATATGTATTTGTGCAATTAACTGCTTAATGTCTCTCTCTACGGAAAGATTATAAAGCAACATGAGGCTAAGGACCATTCTGTCTTCAGCACTGCATAATGCCAGACACCTAGTAAGTGCTTAATAAATATTTGTTGACTCTCTGAATAAAAAAGGATGATAACAACTGTTTCAGCTACTTTTCATAGGCTGTTTAGATAAGCCTATGAGATAATACAGAGAAGGTAGATCTTTTAATATCCTACCCTCTAAATAAATAAATAGAAAGTCTGCAAAAACCGGCCCTTTAGTTACCTCAGTAAATTCTGGAAATGTCAAATGGCTGTAGTAAGATTCTGCTAACACATGAAAACTGAAAAATAAGGAAGACAAAAGACTAATGTTCTGCATATCATAAAATTTGTGGTAGATTTAGCTACAGTATACCATGATTCTCTGCCAGCTGTTTTGAATGTTTAAAAGTGATTCAAGGGAAAGGTTTTGGAGGCAACATAATATAGGGGTATGCTCCGGAGTCCACTGAAATTCTGGCTCTGCTACTAATTACCTCTGTGATCTTGGACAAGTTACTGAAACTATATCAACTTCAGTGTTCTCATCTTGAAATGGAGATAATAATAGCACCTACCTTAGAACTGTAAAAATTAAATGAGATAATGACTAAAAGCAGTTAACTTTAAGATCTTGTATAAATGTTGTTATTTTCATTATTCTAATAATTTACCAGAATACATCATTCACTCTACATAAGCTCTCTTCCTACTTCCTAGAATGTCTTTCTCCACTACCCCATTTCATTTCATTCCTGCCATCACCTTCTCTGGCTTCTGTGTGCCCCTTTTGTTGCAATCCTTACTCTATATTCAATCATGCTTTCATTCCTTAACCTCTAATTAGAATGTGAACTCCTTGAGGGCAGTAACTGTGTCTTAAAATTGTATCCTCAGCTCTTGACACACTACATGGCATGTAGTGGATATTCTATTAAAGAATTAATTAAATGTATATCTAGTGATAAATAGACTGTAAGATTGGTATCTACAATACCTAGCTTAGTGTCCAGCTTGCAGTTTAACATATAAGGACTATAATTATTATTACTATTATTATCATTGCTAATAATAATAAATGTTATTTTTAAGAGGTATACTTTACTTGGATTAATAAAATTATTTCCCTGGCCATTAATATCTCTTTTTATGTATGTTAGTGGACACTTTATCCATTTGACATGATATAAGAAGGATGGAGATGCAAAAGAATACTGATAGGTAGATGATGGACATCATTTTTTTCTGGAGGTGCAGTATCATAGTTTATAATACCAGATGATACGAGCAGCACGGTGACAAGTCTGCCCTTCAGCACTAGTGAGTCAGGCACCCTGCTTAGGTTAGGATGCTCGGATGATAACCTTGTTTGTTCAAAAACAGTAAACTACATACACTCAGAGTAAATTGGATGATACATATGTGAAAAAGAATTAGTAAAAGAAATGAAATAAGAGCTGAAACATTTTTTTTTTTTTTGAGACAGGGTCTTGCTCTGTTGCCCAGTCTGGAGTGCAGTGATGCAATCACAGCTCACTGCAGCCTCAGCCACTCAGGCTCAAGTGATCCTTTCACCTCAGCCTCCCAAGTAGCTGGGACTACAGGCACGTGCCACCATGCCCTGCTGATTTTTTTTTTTTTTTAAGTTTTTGTAGAGACAGAATATCACTGTGTTAATCAAACTCCTAAGTTCAAGTGATCCTCCAACCTTGGCCTTCCAGAGTGCTGGGATTACAGGTGTGAGCCTCTGTGCCTGGCATAACAGCTGAAAATCTTCATCATTTTGATATTTTATTTTGATTTGCATAATGATTGCTACTCCATGATATTCAAGCCTGTTATCTATCTTTGTTTCTTATAGCTATTGGATGAACTCCCAATGATATACAGCTGTTGCATATTTGTTTACTGCATGTAAGTAGTTTTAAAGTTTCATTGTTTGATATATTTTAAAATTTATATTCACCTCATAGTAGAGTAATATAACTAACACATTTCTATTACTAGGAGATTGTAATAATGTAGAAGATTATACCTTTTATGATATCAATGTAGAGTATAATTTCTGGGAAGTTATAATAATGTTATTAACTTTTGTGATCTCAAAACCCTGTAGCCAATTTAGATAGAATCTAAATAACTTGATTTGTGTAAATTGCCTTTCCCAAGTGAACAGTGTGTACAAATTTAAAGATTTTCATATTGTGCCATAAAAGTTTTCAGATAAAGTTTCTGTATTCTACAATATAGTTTAACAAGAAGCTTACCAGAAAAGTGAGGTACACTTCTAGTTGTATAGTGATTGCGTCAACTTAATCTCCTTTTTGTTTGAAATTATCTTTTAAATAGATACTTGTTTTCTTATTCCAAGGTAGACTAAATGCTCTCAAGAATATACTTGAGAATATACTTGATTGGCTATTTACAAATATGGAAACAGTTTACAGACCACTCCCATTCCAAAGTTTTCTTACTGTATTAATTCTTACTTTATTACCAAGTTAATATGCATTTCCTGAATCTCAAGAAAAACAAATCAATCTTGAAAGATAAAAATGATTATGATGGTAACATTAATAAATCCTAATATTTATCTACTTTGTACTGTGCTAGGCAGTGTACAATGCCATCTCTAATTTTCAACAATTGTGCAAGATAAATGGATATTGTCCCCATTTTATAGACAAGGGAGTAAAGCAAAGAGAGATGTAGTGACTTGTCCATGGACAATAACAGAGTTTGATTTAAAAGCATACTGGCCAGGCCATTGTCCAGGTAAACAGTCTCTAAGGAACACTAAAATATCCCTGGAAATATATCATGATGGAGAAAATTACAGTGATCACAACTCCTCTCAAGGAGAGGTTGGAAGAACACTTTGAATAGGCTGCCTGGGTATGTGGTAGAAGTACAGAAGTGGGACCCTTCCTGTAGTGCATGATCAAATAATGTGCCTTCTAAGGAGGGAAGGTGAGGTTGGCTATAGGCCTTCTATTTGAGTAAGTTAGGGTATGCAGGTTTGGGCTCTAGATAAGTCACCGAGAACATTAGAGGAAAGCCTTCACCCATCACCCTGCAGCATAAGCCTTCTCTAAATGTTGGACAAGTATATTAAGAATATGTGTTTGGAGGGGCAACAAATTACTAGCTTATGTAAGGACCCGCATACCTGAGTCAGGCCCTAGTAACAAGGCTTTTGATGGTAGCAGCAGCCAAGGTGGAGCGGCTACTGCAAAGATGCCAGCTGTAGCAGGGGAGGCAAAGCTGGCAGGGTCCAGGAACAGGTGGGAACTCCCTCCACTACTGAGTTGGTGGGGCAGCAGTCCCACACTCCCAGGCATAGCTACAGCTCCCCAGCCACAGCTCTGGACCTGGGCATCCTTGCACTCTTGGAGGTCCAGGAAGCCCCTTACCCTTGCAGGCTTGAAAGTACCTGCTCCCACTGCTTGGCCTCTTTCCACTCCCAGCGCCCACTCCAGGGCACAGCAAAACTGTGACTGAGCCCAGATGCTGTAGCAACCTGGCCAGGTGTGCATGTGCTTGGGGTGGTGCTGCCATGCCAGCCCCCTGCAACCTCAGCCCCCTCTGGACTTTGGGCACTGACTAGCATGAGAGGGGGGCTGAGGGGGTACTGAGGGCAACTTGGCATGGGCCTGCAGGCACTTCTCAGCAAGAACAACCTGGGCACCATGGGCCATATGTTGATGGCAGCAGGGGGCAGACAGGTTCCTGGGCAGAAAAGGGCAGATCCCTAGTGAAGCTCCATCTTCAAGCTGGGTACAGCATGAAGCCTGAGACCCAGGCTGCCAGTTCTGGGTGGAGTTAGTGGCCCAGAGTGAGAATTTATGGTGCTTTTTCCAAACCCTTCCATGGCCACCATGCCATGGATCAATCAGCACTCACTTCCTCCCTTCTAAGCCCATAAAAACCCCAGACCCAGGCAGACTCACACAGATGACCAGAGGACCTACCTCAAATAGGAGCTACACACTCTGGGTCTCCTCTCTACTGAGAGCTGAACATTTGTTGGAATGACCTGCCTGCAGATAGGAGCTATCCACTTCAGGTCTCCAAAGAGCTCTTCTGTCACTCATAAAGCTCCTCTCTGACTGTTCAGCCTTCAGTTGTCTGCACACCTCATCCTTCCTGGATACAGGACAAGAACTCAGGACGTGCTGAATGGTGGGCTGAAAGAGCTGTAACACAAACAGGGCTGAAACATACCCCTCTCCCCTTCTTGCCCCATTGCAGGTGACAAGAAGGAGAGATGAGCTGTGGCCCTTCAGGGAGCCCAGACCTAGGGGCTCCACAAGACAGGGCTGTGACACCCTTTTTGGAGCTCTTTGGTTTCTGGCATCTCCAGGTTTCCAGGTGCTACCACATTCCCCTTGTCCAGATGTGGGTGCCCATAGTGGAAGATGCTTATGGTGTATCTGATCAAACCACAGGGTTGCACGGAGCCAGTGCCTGTGTTGGCTTCTGGAACCGCCCACCCTGCTACAACAGCTGGTATGCCTGACTGGGCATGGTGGCCAGACCCCAACCTTGCTCATTCATGCACTCCTGACCATTACACACCTGGCTTTCCGTTGGCAGGCATGGGATACAGGCTGGTAGCATGAACCAAATGCAGCCTGCAAGGTCAAGTGGGTGGAATGAACCCAGTGGGCTGGAACAAAACTCAGGCAAAAGTGCTATCAGCCACAGAGGTTTCCAGCTAGAAAAGCAACACCCTAAGGATCCTGAGACACTTTTAAGTGGTGGAGCCACAATTTGAAGCAGTTCTTATCAGACTTGAATTTCATGATACCACTCACAAAGTTAATAGTACACACTAAAGTAATTGAAAGTTTTTTATCTTTTATTTTGAGTGATCTATAACCACTATATCACTGTTGGTTCTTACCTTTACTAAGACTGATCTTTAGCCAGAAACAATAAAAGTAAGAACGCCCATCTAGCTGCTATGATTTATATGGTGTCAAGCCCTATTTCAAAGTTAGGTAAGAAGATGTAGAACAGCAGCCTGGCCAACAGGGTGAAAACCCATGTCTACTAAAAATACAAAAAATTAATCAGGCGTAGTGATGTGTGCCTGTAGTCCCAGCTACTCAAGAGACTGCAGTGGGAGAATTTCTTGAACCCGGGAGGTGGAGGCTACGATGAGCTGAGATGGCACCACTACACTCCAGCCTGGGTGACAAAGTGAGACCCTGTCTCAAAAAAGAAAAAAAGATGTAGAATAGAGATCAGCAAACTTTTTTGTAAAGTGCCAGATGGTAAATATTTTAGGCATTATGGGACAGGAGTCTCTGTTACAACTCTTCAGCTCTGCTGTTGTAGCTTGGAAGCTGCCATAGATAATATGTAAATGAATGAATGTCACTATGTTCCAGTAAAATGTTATTTTAAAAAACAGGTTTAGGCTGGCCACGGTGGCTCACACCTGTAATCCCAGCACTTTGGGAGGCCTAGGCAGGTGGATCACCTGACGTCAGGAGTTCAAGACCAGCCTAGCCAACATGGTGAAACCCTGTCTCTACTAAAAATATAAAACTTAGGCCGGGCCGGGCGCGGTGGCTCAAGCCTGTAATCCCAGCACTTTGGGAGGCTGAGGCGGGTGAATCACGAGGTCAAGAGATCGAGACCATCCTGGTCAACATAGTGAAACCCCGTCTCTACTAAAAATACAAAAAATTAGCTGAGCATGGTGGTGCGTGCCTGTAATCCTAGCTACTCAGGAGGCTGAGGCAGGAGAATTGCCTGAGCCCAGGAGGCAGAGGTTGCGGTGAGCCGAGATCGCGCCATTGCACTCCAGCCTGGGTAACAAGAGCGAAACTCCGTCTCAAAAAAAAAAAAAAAAAAAAAAAAACTTAGGCCGGGCACAGTGGTTCACACCTGTAATCCCAGCACTTTGGGAAGCTGAGGCGGGTGGATCACCTGAGGTTGGGAGTTCTAGACCAGCCTGACCAACATGGAGAAACCCTGTCTCTAGTAAAAAATACAAAATTAGGCAGGCATGGTGGCAGATGCTTGTAATTCCAGCTACTCAGGAAGCTGAGACAGGAGAATTGCTTGAACCCAGGAGGCAGAGGTTGTGATGAACCGACGTTGCGCCATTGCACTCCAGCCTGGGCAACAAGAGCAAAACTCCATCTCAAAAAACAAAAATTAGCTGGGCACAGTGGCGTATGCCTGTAATCCCAGCTACTAGGGAGGCTAAGGCAGAAGAATCACTTGAGCCTGGGAGGCAGAGGTTGCAGAGAGCCGAGGTTGCAGTGAGTCAATGTAGCATCATTGTACTCCCACCTGGGCGAGAGTACAATCTCAAAAAACAAAAAACAAAAAAAAACCCAGGTTTAGCTGGACACAGTGGCTTATACATGTAATCCCAACACTTTGGGAGCCCAAGGCGGGAGGATCACTTTAGCCCAGGAGTTCAAGATAAGCCTGGGCAACATAGGGAGACCTCATCTCTACAAAAATTAAAAAATTAGCCAGGCATGATAGTGCATGCCTCTGGTCCCACCTACTTGGGGAGACTGAGGTGGAAGACTCACTTGGGTCCAGGATGCTAAGGCTGTCTGATTGTGCAATCATGCTCCCAGGATTGTGCTACTGCACTTCAGCCTGCACAACAGAGGGACACCCTGTCTCAAGAAAAACAACAAACAAAAACTAACAAGAAACAGACTCAGGCCAAGAGATTGGCTCTTGAACCACAGTTTGTTACCTTGATCTAAAAAAATACTTTGGGGTAAACTCCTTTTGATAACTTTTTTTTTTTTTTTTGAGATGGAGTCTCACTCTGTTGCCCAGGCTGGAGTCCAGTGGCGTGATCTCAGCTCACTGCAAACTCCACCTTCCAGGTTCAAGTGATTCTCCTGCCTCAGCCTCCCGAGTAGCTGGGATTACAGGTGTGCACCACCACACCCGGCTAATTTTTGTATTTTTAGTAGAGACAGGGTTTCACCATGTTGGCCATGCTGGTATTGAACTGACCTCAGGTGATCTGCCTGCCTCAGCCTCCCAAAGTGCTGGGATTACAGGCATGAGCCACCATGCCTGGCAATAACATATTTTAAAAACTATTCTGATGTTTAGATATCTTTAGGAGAAGATATTCTTGAGTTAGCAATTGTGACTATATTGAAAAGAATTAGATAACCATCATATAATGGATTCAAAGAACTCTTAAGTATTAGTGCTAGGAGCCAGGCACAGTTGCTCACATCTGTAATACTAACACTTTGGAAGGCCAAGGCAGGAGGATTGCTTGAGCCCAGGAGTTCAAGACGAGCCTAGGCAATATAGTGAAACCCTATCTCTAAAAAAAAAATTTAAAAATTAGCTTGCATGGTGGTGCACACCTGTAGCCCCAGCTATACAGGAGGCTAAGGCAGGAGGATTGCCTGAGCCCTGGAGGTCGAGGTTGCAATGAGCTGATTGTGCTGCCACTGTCCTCTAGCCTGGGGGATAGAACAAAACTCTGTCTAATAAAAGGGGGTTTTAGTGCTAGGGAACAGCAGATATTACTTAGAAGATAAGGATACTGATGCTATAGTTCAATTTTCAGCTCTGATATTTATTAGCTGAATGAGCTTAATTAAGTGAGTCACTTAATCTTTGTTCCTTCACTTGTAAAAGTGGAGGTTATAGTACTTATAAATTTCCCACGAAGATTAAAATAAATGATTTATTTGTTTATAAAACAAACTTACTGTAAGTTATTCATGTATCATGCACTGTGAATGGGCACTGGGATTGGGAAATGAAGTAAGAAATAGTCCTTTTGCCTCAAGAAATTTATAGTTTGGTAAAGGAAACAGAACAGAAACAAGCAGCTTTCATGTGATATGATTAATACTACACCTGAGACATACAAAGTTGAGTGGAGTAGAAAAGGATAGAGCTTGCCATTCTATGAAAACGGGGCATGGTGTCCTGACTGTCATAGTGAATAAAACAGAATAAAACATAAGTTTCATCGTTGCTACCACCTCAGAGTATAAAAAGGAATATACAGAAAGAGCATGCAAAGCGTTTGTTTCTCAGACTGTCTCTGGATTCTAATCTTTTTTCAGCAATCTTCTGCAGTATCTGTTTATGCTGGTATTCCCCCATTCAGAGAGAACCTGCTATAGTACACTTTAAGTGACACTTAGAAGGAAATGAAAGGTTGAACTAATTTTTAATCCATTGTATTGACACATAGTTTACAGGTAATAAAATGCACCCAGTTTAAGTGTGTGGTTTGATGAGTTTTGACAAATGTATACTCCTGTGTCCCCATTTACCTTTATGTCAAAAAAGAGAAACAGAACATTTCTGTCACTTTAGAACATTCTTTTCTGACACATTACAGTTAATACTGACTCCTACCCTGAGCTCCAGGCCACCACCAATCTGCTTTCTATAAATATAGATTAGTTTGTCTGCTCTGGAATTTTATATAAAAAAATTATACAATATGTGCACTTTGTAACCAGGTTCTTTTATTCAGTATAATATTTTTTGAGGGCACTAATCTGCCAGTTATTTTTGATGAATATATTCACCTATGTTGTTACATATATCATTAGCAGTATTCCATTATGTGATTACACTGTTGACCAATATTGAACATTAAGGTTGTTGCCAGTTTGGGGCTACTATGAATAAAAGGACTGTGTGCATCTGTTAACAAGTCTTTATATGGATTTATGTCTTCATTTCTCTTGGGTAAATACCTAGAAGTGGAATTTCTGTGTTGTATGGTAAGTATATGTTTTACTTTATAGGAAACTGCCACACTGTTTTTCAATTTAGTTGTACCTTATTATGGTACAACTGGCAATATATGAAAGTTCCATTTGCTCCATATCCTGGCGAAGACTTGGTATTATCAGTCTTTTCTATTTTAGTCATTCTAGTGAGTATAATATACTATCTCTGTAGTGATTTCGTTTGTATTGTCTTAGTGACTAATGATGATGTGCATCTTTTTATATGCTAATTGTCCATTTGTATGTGTTAACTATCCAAACCTTTTTCCCATTTTTATAAAGTAGCTTTTTCTCGTATTGAATTGTAAAAATTCTTTATGCATTTTGGGTTCAAGTCCTGTCAGAAGTTTGTATTTTAAATGTTTTTCCAGTCTGTGACTTGTCTTTTCATTTATTGTCTTTTGAAGAACGGAAGTTTACATTGTTATGAAAGTCAATTTATTTTTAAAATGTTTATGAATAGTGTTTTTGTGTGCTAAGAGATCTTTGCCTTCCCAGGATCAAAGATATTTTGTTTGTTTGTTTATTTTACATTTAGGTCCATGATCCATTTTGAGTTAATTTTGTCAAAGATCATGTTTTCCTTACTAGTATCTGGTTGTTCCAGAACCATCTTTTGAGAATGTTATTATTTCCACATTAAATTTTCTTGATACTTTTTTCTGTTTTATTTTATTGATCACTACATGTATCCTCATACTGTCTAGTTACTGTAGCTTTATTGCAAATCTGGAAGTCAGTTAGAGTAAGGCCTCCAATTTTGTTCTTTTGCAATATAGATTTGGAAATTTTAGGTCCTTTGCATTTCCACATAAATTTTAGAGACAGCTTGTCAATTTCTACAAAATAGCCTGCTAGAAGGTTGATTGTAATTTCATTGACTCTATAGATCAGTTTGAGGACAGTTAATACTGTAAAATACTACGTCTTCTAAACCATGAATGTGGTATATTTCTCCATTTATTTAGTTTTCTTTAATTTTTCTCAGTGATGTTTTAGTTAATAGATCTTTGTTAAATTTAACCCTATGTTTTTCATGATTAGGATGCTATTTTCAATAGTATTGCTTTTTTTTCCTTTGACACGGGGTCTAGCTCTCACCCAGGGTGGAGTGCATTGGCACCATCTCGGCTCACTACAACCTCCTCATCCCAAGCTCAAGCTTATCCTCCTACCTCAGCCTCCTAAATAGCTGGGACTACAGATGCACTCCACCATGCCCAGCTAATTTCTGAACTTTTTTAGAAATAGGATTTCGCCATGTTGCCCAGGCTGGTCTCAAACTCCTGACCTCAAGCAATCTGCCCACCTGGGCCTCCCAAAGTGCTGGAATTACAGGCATGAGCCACCACACTCTACCATAGTATTGCTTTTTAAAAGGTGTATTTTCCAGTTGTTTGTAGCCAGCATTTAGAAATACAAGTGATTTTTGTGTATTGACCTCTTATCCCATGACCTTGCTAACTTATTCATTTTTCTGTTGATTCCTTAGGATATTCTTTGAACATATCTAATATGCGAAGCCATCTAATGATTTTTAAATCTGTCTTGCCTTCTGTGTGCTTATGCTTGTTCGTTTGTGAAACATGTACTGGAAAACCTTCTTTATTTTAGGCATGATCCTAGTCTCTGTAGATACAGAGTCAAGGAACTCATTGTCTGAGAAAGGGGACAGATAAGAAAGTGACTATATGTAATAAAGTGAAATAACCATGGTAATAAATACAAGCCAGGCCTCCTAAAGACCTTTGGTTTCTTAACAGATAAACTTGCTTAAGAATTTGGAATAATAGAGTTTAAAATTGAAAACTTAATATTTCACCTTAATATTTTTATCATTGTCCAAGTCACAAAATTTAAAAGTAAAAGAGATCTTAGAAAATGCCTGTCTAAAAAAAAAAAAAAGAAAATGCCTGTCTAACAACCTTTCCTTACAAATAAGAAAATAAGAGTTGGTCCAGGGCCGGGCGCGGTGGCTCAAGCCTGTAATCCCAACACTTTGGGAGGCCGAGGCGGGTGGATCACAAGGTCAAGAGATCGAGACCATCCTGGTCAACATGGTGAAACCCCGTCTCTACTAAAAATACAAAAAAAAAAAAAATTAGCTGGGCATGGTGGCGCATGCCTGTAATCCCAGCTACTCAGGAGGCTGAGGCAGGAGAATTGCCTGAACCCAGGAGGCGGAGGTTGTGGTGAGCCGAGATCGCGCCATTGCACTCCAGCCTGGGTAACAAGAGTGAAACTCCGCCTCAAAAAAAAAAAAAAAAAAAAAAAAGTTGGTCCAATTCCCACAGCCAATTAGTAAATTGAGAGAACATTCTTCCTGCCTATACCATAGTACTCAAACGTTGGATTGGGTACTCACTGACGGCCAACTGTTTGTTCATATTTCCTTATTTACCACATACCTCCTATGTATCAAGCACTATCTTTGTGCTAGATATATGAAAAAAATAAGATTTATTCCTGCACACAGGGAATTCACAGGCTAGTTGGGGAGACTGATAAGGAAAGAGACAATTATAATAGATTGGTATTTTCTACAATAATGTTTCTTGGGAATCATTAGTTCCAAGATATAGAAACCTATTCAAGCTAGCTTGAATTAGGAGAGATTATTTACTTACTGTAAGGATATGAGGAAATTATATGGAACCCAATAGCAGGAAGTACAGCCCCACCTTACTAGAACTGGAAGGGCAGGTTCTTTCCTCCTCTTTTTGCCATTCCTTCCTCTCCACATGGCTTCACATCTTTGTATCTGCTATGTTTTTCTCTCCCTGCAAATTACTTCTGCTTATTCACCTACTTGTTCATTCAATTTGGCTGTCTCCAACATCAGCCTCAAAGACTTTGAGTCCATATGACTGACTCGCTATAGTGTTGTGTTTTTTTTAAACTGGGTCTTGCTCTGTCACCCAGGCAGGAGCCTCTCTCTCCCAGGCTCAAACTCTCCTCCCACCTCAGCCTCCCAAGTAGCTGGGACTAGAAGCATGCTTCACAATGCCCACTAATTATTTTATGTTTTGTAGACACAGGGTCTCACTTTGTTGCCCAGGCTGGTCTTGAACTCTTGCGCTCAAGTGATCCTTTTGCATTGGCCTCCCAAAGTTCTAGGATTACAGGCATGGGCCACTGTACCCAGCTGACTCTCTATACTGAATTGATTCAGTCTTAGCTCCCAAACTCCAGACTTTCAGGTGAGAGTCTTTCACTGTCCCAGTTTACATCATGTGTCTACTCCTAGTCCTTCCAGCTTCTTAAAGGATAATAGGCAGTACAGGTTTTCTAAGAATCTGAGTGGAAAGAAAGAATATGAGTGGAAAGAAATGATTGGTATCACCCGATCATCAAGAGATACAGGCAAGTGGTAAAGCAGCATTCTATTTATGTTCCTACTTATATATTCTTTAAAAAGTTTCTTTCTCTCTTTTTTTCAAGGTTTGAATGTTTCAAGATCAAGAACTCAGTAAACTACCATCTGCTTTTTACCTTAGTTCTATTCAGTTTAATAGTAACCACAGTAAGTCATATTTTGTTTCTAACAGATTAATAAGCATGTAAATTTGCCATTTATGGAGTTTGGCATATATTACTTTCAGTATTTGCTTCATGATATCAAACTGAAATCTTTCTATACAAAACTAGAATATTGTACTGACAAATACTGCTGCCTTGTTCCCTGTTCAAATGTTATTTCTCACTGTCATTGAAATAACTTTTAAAAATCTGTTTAGTTTTTAAAGAGAGAAAGCAAAAAAGCAAATATTTAGTAGCAATAGGAGAAAATTAACTTTTCTCATAGATGGACACATCTATTTGTTAAAAATGAGAGATTGGCTCAGCTCCATTGGTCCTAATGTGACTATTTTAATGGTTAACTTTTCCCTAATAAGTTGAGACAGCTAGTCACTTCTAATCCTACATTAATGCTTTTTTCCCTCAAGGAAATTGCATTTTATATTGTGAAAATATTTATTTCAACAAGCATATATTGAAAACCTACCATGTCAGGCACTAGAAATACAGAGATGATTAAAAAGCAGTTGCTTATCTGTGAGGAGCTCATTCTATTAGAGAATTTAAGCATGTACACAAAAAATTACATCAAAAGATACTAATTACAATAATAGAGATAAAAACTACTCATACAATGATGAGATAAAGGTGGTTCAGTCAAGGTCGCATGCATGTGTCAAGGAAAGCTTCAGAGAGGAGGCACTTGAACTAGAATTTAACTGATGATTAGGAGTTCATCAGGCCCCTGGGCAAGAGTGTGGTGAAACATTTGTAGATAGCACTATTGTTTGTTCATAAGTAGAGAACTTTGGAACAACATAGTAAACTACCATTTTAATCACTTACTATATGCCAGATATTGTAACTAAGTACTGTACCTTTACTGTCTCATTAAGTCATCACCACTGGTAGAATTGGGCCAGATTTAATATGGCTAGAACATAGGGTAATGGAAGAGCAGTGAATGAGTCTATAGAATTAGACAAATATCAGATTATAATATGCTTGTATGACTTGTTTAAGCAAATTTTTATCCTCAAAGTAGTGTGGAGCTGCTAGGCACGGTGGCTCCCTCCTGTAATCCCAGCACTTTGGGAGGCCAAGGCAGATGGATCACTTGAGGTCAGGAGTTTGTGACCAGGCTGGCCAACATGGTGAAACCTGTCTCTACTAAAAATGGAAAAATTAGCTGGGTGTGGTGGCATGCCCCTGTAATCCCAGCTACTCAGGAAGCTGAGGTGGGAGAATTGCTTGAACCCAAGAGACAGAGGCTGCAGTGAGCTGAGATTCTGCCACTGCACTCCAGCTTGGGCGGCAGAGCAAGACTCTGTCTCAAAAAAAAAAAAAAAGAAAGAAAGAAAAAGTAGTGTGGAGCCATGAACTGGTTTAAAGAAAAAACATATTCAGATATGTGTTTTAGAAAGATTGCTCTGGTTATGGAGGCTGGATTAGAGGAGTATGAGGCTAGACCCAGGGACTCTTGTATTTGCTTTAGCAAGATATGAGACTCAGGTGAAAGTAATATAGCTGTGGGGTTGAAAAGAAACTGTCATAAATAACAAACTGCAGGACATGTGACCCACTTTATAGTAGATGGGGTGAAAGTAGAGTAAAAAGGAGTTGTCTAGAATGACTCCTGACCTGGTTGTCAGGATAGATAGCATGTCCTTAATGAAAACAGGAAACTTGGAGGATGAACGTCTTCTGCAGGACAGATAGTAAGAATGTTTGCACCTGGGGTAGGGGTGAAGGTAAATTCAATGTGAAATGTGTTAAGATTGAGGAGCCTGACATTAATGACATCTGAGGCCTAACAGTTAAGCTGAACTAAAGATGGAGATTTGGGAACTGTCAGAGTATAGATAGTACTAAAAATGTGAGAATAGATGACCTGAAAAAGGAGCATGGACCATTAAGATGACTTAAAGGGTCAGACACAGTAGCTCACACCTGTAATCCTAGCACTTTGGGAGGCCTACATGGGAGGATTGCTTGAGCCCAGGAGTTCAAGACCAGCTGGGCAACATAGTGAGACCTCGTCTCTACAAAAAACTTTTTAAAAAATTAGCCAGATGTAGTGGCATGTACCTATAGTCCCAGCTACTCAGGAAGCTGAGGTGGGAGGATCACTTGAGCTCAGGAGGTCAAGGCTTCAGTGAGCCATGATTGTGCCACTGTACTCTGGCCTGGGTGACAGAGCGAGACCCTGTCTTAAAACAAACAAAGACTAAAAGTACAACCTAATGAAATGCTCACATTTGAGGACAAGGTGGAAGAAATGGAGCTAGCAAAAGAGACTGAGAACAAGTAATCAGGTATGTAAGAAAGCTAGGAAAACCTGATGTCATGGAGTACAAAGATTTCTAGAAGTGAAAAAATGGAAGAACAGTTGCCTCTGAAAGGATGAGTACAATGAAGATTGAATGCTAATAGAGATTTTCAGTTAGAAGACCAGGTAACCTTAATGAGGATGCTGTCAGTAGTAAATTGGTGGAGGCAGAAGCTAGATTTCAGTTATTTGAGATGTTGAATAGGAGGTTGACAGGGCACATATACACTATTTACTTGTTTCCTTATTACTTTAGCCTAAACTACTATATTAGTCCATTCTCATGCTGCTGTAAAGAAATATCCAAGGCCAGGCACAGTGGCTCACGCCTGTAATCCTAGCACTTTGGGAGACTGAGGCGGGAGGATTGTGAGGTCAGGAATTCAAGACCAGCCTGACCAACATGGTGAAACCCTGTCTCTACTGGAAAAAAAAAAAATACAAAAATTAGCTGGGTGTGGTGGCACATGCCTGTAGTCCCAGCTACTCAGGAGGCTGAGGCAGGAGAATTGCTTGAAACCAGGAGGCAGAGATTGCAGTGAGCCGAGGTCATACCACTGCACTCCAGCCTGGGTAAAAGAAGGAGACTCCATCTCAAAACAAAACAAAAACGAACTAACAAACAAACAAAAAGACTGGGTAATTTATAAAGGAAGGAAGAAGGAAGTTTAATTGACTCGGTTCCGCATAGCTGGAGAGGCCTCAGGAAACTTACAGTCATCATGGAAGGTGAGGCAACCTTGTCCTTCACATAGTGGCAGGAGAGAGAAGTGTAGAGTGAAGGAGGAAGAAGCTCCTTATAAAACCATCAGATCTCATGAGAACTCATTCACCATGATGAGAACAGCATGGGGGAACCACCCCCATGATATATTCACCTCCCACAAAGTCCCTCCCGCAACACGTGGGGATTACAATTCAGATTACAATTCAAGATGAGATTTTGGATTGGCACACAGTCAAACCTTATCAACTACATACTGGCTAATCATTAAAGAATTTTAGAATTTCAGAGGTGAAATGAAGTCTTGTTATAATATGAAAGACGAGAATCAAGTCCAGAGATTCAGTGACTTGCCTGGCCAATCAACTTTATATAGAGAATTAGTGGCAGAGACAGACTTTGAAATCAGATCTAAGTTTGGATCCAGGTTACTTAGAAACTTTGAGACCTTGCAAATTACTTAATCTCTCTCAGCCTTAGTTTCCTTCATCTGTTAAATGAAGAAAATAATAGTATATATTTTATGATAGTTGTGAAAATTAATACCTAACACATACTAAGGACTTCATAATTGTTTGCCTTAAAAAAATGTCTTTAAGAGGCATGTCCTTTTGCATTTCTTTTATTGGTAACAATGGGAATCTGATAGCATTACCTATATGAATGGAAATTTTGAAACAAGAAATTTCAGAGATTAAAAGCATTCTCCCTTACTGGGTTTAGAGTTACAGATATATAATGTCTCATGCACATCATACTTTTAAAGCTCATAGTGCTTAAAGGAAATAATCTGGGTTTTTGTTTATTTTGTACTGATGGTAGAAACTTCCTCCAGAAGTAAGAAATTTTATAGCCAAATAATAAAATTTTATGAAATTGCCACATTAAATGAGGATGTAGAAATATCTAAATCCAGTACTTACTATCAAAGATATTATAGTCTTGTAGGGAGAGAAACAAACTATTAAATGCCACAAAGTTTATACATGAAGAGTAATGGTAGAAAGGAGGGTGAATGGCTTCTGCTATGTAGAGAAAGGATCAGAAAAGGCTTCAAGAAGGAGGTATAGTTTTAGTTGAATCCTAAAAGATGAGTAATGAGTAGAGGAGGATTTCTGAACAAAGTAGAGAGCAGCATGTTTAAAGATATGGAAGCATGAAACTAGCACATCTGAGGAAGCACAGTACTTTCTGGCCTCTTGGATGAGGAGACAAGAAAACAGTAGTGAGACCAAACAGAAAGGCAGGAGTCATGGAAGGATTTGAATGTTAGGCTAAGAAATGTAAACTTTGTCTTGCAAGTGATGAGAGTCATAGCAGGGTTGACTTGAATTTTGATTCCCCTGTACCATATTATTTAAAAATTGTGTCCCTGCAGGGCAGTACATGCATGTTAAATCTTGAGTAGGCATTGAGCCTAATCATCCACATGACATTGGAACCTACAACTAGGGTCTGTGTAACTGTGAATACATCTAGAAAGTTTAGTTAGAGATTTCCAGAAGCATAAGAAAGCACAATAAATTTGTTTTAAATGTCTTCACTTACTGAGAGCCTACTGTGTGCTAGATACTTTCAGGTATTTTAGCTTATCATTCCTCACCACTATTATTATTCATTATCCAGATGAGAATAAATGAATCTTTTAGTTAAATAACTTGCCCAAGGCTTGTAGCAAGCAAGTGGCAGAGTTTGAAATTTACTCCTATATCTCAGTCTGGTGTTCTCTCTGTTGTAGAACAGATCTGCTATAGGGATTGCCAGCATAACCTCTTCACTCCTCATGAGTATCCTTGTATCCTTATCCCTCCTTGATACTGATGCAGAGTCTGGAGTAGTCCACAACAGATCTAAAACACTCTACTGACCATAGCAGGGCTAGCACTAAGGTCTACCTATAGATATTAGCCCCACTGTGGCATGCCACTTGATCTGATTGCTTTTACGTGGCTAGATTCAAATCTAAGTAGGATGGGGGAAGCAGGAGAGGTTTGGGATTTACAGAGTAGTTGGAATAGGTTTTTCCCCCTTCATAATGTACTTCATTCACATGTGTTTTTTCTAATATTTTGCAGGTTTACCTTAAGGTAAAAGAGCCGATATTCCATCAGGTAATTTTTTGTAAATTATTACACATTAGATTGTTTAATAATAAATGCCTGCTTTGTGATTTCCTTGTCTAAGAAATGATATGCAGATAAAATGTTTTAAAATGAAATGGTAGACATTCTAAGGAAGTTCAGTGTTTAAAAGAGAGGTTACAAAGTCAAATGCCTACAGGACGCAAGTGTAGGTAACAGGAATATACCTGGGATAGCCAATGCACAGGTCCAGATGGCTGTTGGTATTCAGTAATGCAACAGATGCAACATTGCTATTATAAGCAGAAAGAACAGGAAGCATTATGCACATACACGTAAGCCTTTTTATGACATCTAGAAAAGATAGACTGAAAATTCCTTGAATATTTTCCCCCTAATATATTTTAATGCATTTTTTGACATGGGAGGTGATTTACATTGAAGGAAGCAGACATAGGAAACTTTATTGTAGTAAATAGTGATTTAAGTGCATGCCTTTATGAAACCAGAGTGAAACAAAGAAACGGGTCTTTGAGTGCTGCCATGTGCCTGGTACTATGCTCATTACTACACAGACTTCTAATCTCACCAATAGTCCTACTAATTGGGAATTATTATATACATTTCAAGGAAAATGAACTCAGAAATATTAAGTAATTTGCCCTAGGGTGACACAGTTATTAAGGGGGAGAGCCAGGATTATAACCTAAATTTGTCTGACTCCTTTTCACCATTCTTAACAAACTAGCAAACAAAAATGAATAAATAGGCACACTATGCAGAAGTGCCAGAGTTTTAAAGTATTTTGTGCTTATATAAACATTTACTAATGTTCTTATAACTTTTACAATTCAAGCTATACAATAATCATCTAACTGGAATCTGGCTATTGAAATGTATTCTATAACCACATTATTATGCCTTGCCTTTCTACAGGTCAGCTGCAGGTAGATGAACTAAAGTAAATGCTATAGAAAAGAAATGATGTAATCCCAGCACTTTGGGAGGCCAAGGCAGGCAGATCACTTGAGGGCAGGAGCCTGGCCAACATGGTGAAACCCCATCTTTACTAAAAATACAGAATTAGCTGGGTGTGGTGGCATATGCCTGTAATCCCAGCTACTCGGGAGGCTGAGGCAGGAGAATCGCTTGAACCCAGGAGGTGGAGGTTGCAGTGAGCTGGGATTGCACCACTGTACTCCAGCCTTGGCGACAGAATGAGACTCTGTCTCAAAAAAAGAAAAGACATCACTTTCTTGTTTATTGTAACTTGAAATGATGCCAGTATGTAATTGCTCTTTTATTTGGAAAGTTTTATTAACAGTATAAAAAACAAAGTTGGCCAGGCACAGTGGCTTATGCCTATAATAGTGCCTTGGGAGGCTGAGGTGGGAAGAATGTTTAAAGCCAGGAGTTCAAGACTAATGAGGGCAACATAGCAAAAAAAAAAAAAAAAAAAAAGAAGAAGAAGAAGAAATTAATTGGGCATGACGGAACATGCCTGTATTCCTAACTATTCAGAAAGCTGAGGCGGGAGGATCCCTTGAGCCCAAGAGTTTGAGGCTGTAGTGAACTATGATTGTGTTACTGTACCCCAGCCCAGGCAATATAGTGAGACTATGTCTTAAAATAATGATAAATAATAATAAAAGAAGTTAATTTGTATCAATACTTTTCATAAGCTTCTTGTTTACCTTTACTAAGAAAAATCATGACCACAAAAATATAAAATTTGGAAATTCTGGGTTAATTTTTACAAGTTTTATGACCATCTATTTTTCATTTTGTGTTTTAGAACTGTTCGACACTATGTAATAAAAAACAACTCTTAATGTAACTACCCCTAGAGCAATATCCATGTGTTTTTCCAGTAATAAATATTTTCTTCTCTGTATATAGCAGTAATATTTACTGATAAGAGAAGAAGGATGAAAGTTAGGTCTACCCATGCCCACTGTGGCTTGTGTCCTAGGCCTAGAGATTAAAAATCAGGATATAGAAATGAAGAAATAAGAGAATGCTAGGGTGAAGCAAATAAGTAATCTAAAGGTAAAGTACATTCATTCATTCAACAGATGTCTTCTGTCTATCTTCTCTGTACCAAATTCTGAGCTGGAATTTGGAGACAGAGAGGCAGCAAAGCAAAGACTATGATCTACATACAGTCAAGCAGACCTGGATTTAAAATCTAGTCTCCTCCACTTACTAGCTTTACACCTAGACAAGTTAGTTAACCTCTTTGGACTTTGGTTTCCTCATTGTTCAACAATCTCCCCATCTTTTTTTTTTTTTTTTTTTAATAGGGCCTTGCGCTGTCATTCAGGTAATGAATGCTGCAGTGGCTCGATCACAGCTCACTACAGCCTTGACCTCCTTGGCTCAAGCAATCTTCCCGCCTCAGCCTCCCAAGTAGCTGGGATTACAGGCACATACCACTAAAACAGGTTCTTTTGCAACTTTTGTAGAGACGGTTTTTGCCATGTTGCCCAGCAGTTCTCAAACTCCTCAGCTCAAGTAATCTGCTTGCCTCAGCCTCTGTATCAGTGAAGCCTCTGTACTGTATCAGTGAGGCCCAGGTGGGATTACAGGTGTAAGCCACCATGTCCAGCCTCAACAAACCCTTTTTAAGTGCCTTCAATGTGCCAGGTGCTGTACTAGGTACAAGAGATACATAAACTAGTGAATAAAATAATAAGCCCTGCCTTCAAGGAACCGGTACTGTGTCTCTATAATAACCTCCTAAGTTTGAGGATTGAATAAAATAATGCATATAAAACCCTTGTCACATAATAAATACTCAATATAATGTTAACTAACATTAATATACGTAGGCAAATAAGATATGACCACTAATCTTAAGAAGATCATTGTCTAATCAATAATTGCAGTACATAAGTCTTACAATAAATATATAAAAGCAGTGGTAATATAGACAAGGATTTTCTCTGTCTGCTTAAATGACTCAGAGAGAGGCTTCAGGAGAGTCCTGAAGATGAACAAGATGTCACAGGTAGAGAAGTGGAGAAAGGCTATTCCATCCATAGAGAACCGTGTGTTAAGGCAGCAGTCGCCAACCTTTTTGGCACCAGAGACCCATTTCATGGAAGACAGTTTTTCAAGGAACAGCCAGGGGATGGTTTGGGGATGAAACTGTTCCACCTCATGTCATCAGGCATAAGAAGCATATAACATAGATCCCTTGTATGTGTAGTTCACAATACGGTTTGTGCTCCTATGAGAATCTAATGCCACTGCTGATTTAGTAAGAGGTAATAATGCTCACCTGCCTGCAGCTCATCTCCTGCTGTGCAGCCCAGTTCCTAGCAGGCTGCAGACCTGTACCAGTTTGGGGGTTGGGGACCCCTGTGTTAAGGTAAAGAAGTGTGAATTGGTAACTTGCACATGAAACAGGAGTACAAGTTCACCCAGGGATTTGTGGTAGCATGCTGAGGTGTTTACAAAATCATTGACTGCATCTGAACATGCCTGTTTTCCTAGAACATTTATTTTATTCAACTATATTGTAGGGATTAAACTTTTTCTTCTTCTTTTTTTTGAGACGGTCTCACTTTGTCACCCAGGCTGGAGTGCAGTGGTGTGATCTGAGCTCACTGCAACCTCTGCCTCCCAGGTTCAAGTTATTCTTGTGCCTCAGCCTCCCAAGTAGCTGGGAATACAGGCGTGCACCAACACGCTAACTAATTTTTGTATTTTTAGTAGAGATGGGGTATCACTGTGTTGGCCAGGCTGGTCTTGAACACCTGACTTCAAGTGATCCGCCCACTTCAGCCTTCCAAAGTGCTCGGATTACAGGCGTGAGCCACTGCACCTGGCCTAATTTTTGTATTTTCAGGAGAGACAGGGTTTGCCATGTTGGCCAGGCTGGTCTCAAACTTCTGACCTCAAGTGATCTGCCCGCTTTGACATCCCAAAGTGATGGAATTACAGGCACGTGCCGTCATGCCCAGCTGGGATTAAACTTTTTAAAGTTAAAACAAATATAATTATGTTACAGAATTGACTACAATGACCACATGAATTTATAGGATGAAATTGGAAACTTCAAAGAAGTTTGTGTGTTCAGTGTCCCTCTCCCATCTTTGTCCGTCGGGAATAAGTCATCCTTTCTTTGCTATTTAGGAGTACTTTTGTAGAAAAGTTTTAAAAGCATGGGTATACTATAAATATTTGATATGGCTGGCCCTAGATATAGGAGATGGGTATGGATTACTGGTGAGGGGTTAGGTCATGAGGAACCCTTTATACTATGCTGAAAATTATAAGCTGTCAAGAGCCATTAAAGAGTTTTAAGCTGCAGTACGACCAAATCAGATTCTCATTTTAGAAAGATTCATTGAAAGGCTACCTAAGGGCTGGAGGAAGAAAGTAAAACGCCAAGGAAAGAGACAAGTTTGATTTCTATTGCTGTAGTCCATTGAGAAAGGATTTTTTTAAAACCAGTGCTATAGGATGATATGAAACAATACACTACAGATAGAACAAGTAAATTTATATTATATAGTATACATAACATGTTAGAAGGTGATAACTGCTATAAAAAAGAAAAACCATGTGAGGGTAGGTGGATATCCTTCCACTTGCCTCTCCCTCATTCTCCCCAGTCACACTGAGTCTTGCTTTATATTTCAAACACAACAAGCATGTTTCCACTTTAGGACTTTTGCACTCATGTTCCACTGCCTAGGATACCAGTACCCCAGCTATCTACATGATTTATATCCTCACTTCATTCAGGTCTCTGCTTAAATGTTAACTTAGCAGAGAGGCCTTACCTAACAACTGTGTCTAAATTTACAGGCCATCTTTCTCTGTGTTGTTATCCTGATTTAACTTATTAGTTGCTTTAGCAGAGAAAACACTAATAATATTTTTACGGCCTTTAGAGTTTGGAGACTTAAAAAAACTATTAAATATAGAAAGATAAAATTTCACTATAAAAATATACATATTATTAGATGAAAATTATAAGGAGCAGAAAAGTATATCTTTTATCACCTTTTTTATTGAAAAAAAAAGAAAACCTCTATATGTTGAGAATCAAGCTTATATAGCTGAAAATGCTTCCAGCCAAATAAAATCAGTTTCTCTATAGTTGGAAGGAGAGAATGAATACTGGGTAGGCCACTAGCAGTGGGGAGCATCAGAAGGATGGGGTAGGGGTGCTCTGGAGAAAGAGAAAGTTAGTTTGAAAAAGTCCCATGACATTGCCAAGGCATAGATTCTTTCCCAATCCATCATTTCATATGTTCAACATATTTCCTGAGAAATTCCTTCCCATTGATTCCTATATGCCGACAGTTCTATTTCTTCAGCTCTGATTTTTCTTTTAAACTATAGACCTAGGTATCCAACTTCTGCTAGAGATCTCTACTTAGATATCTCACTGGCGCATCAAACTCTGATCTGCAGAAGTGAACTCACCATTTTTCTCCCTTTCTTTTCATATATTCTCTAATCCAATAATTAATTTTGCCACGTACCTAACTGTCCATGCCATAAACCAGGCCACCATCCTTGTCTTTCCCCTCTCTCTCTTACTCGAATTAATGATTAGTCTGAACCCTAAATCTCTCTCTAATCTAGCCACTTCTCTGCATCTCCCCTGATACTACCCAAGTTCAGGTCCCCATCTCTCACTTAGATTACTGCAACATGTTATCATTGGTTTATTTCCTGTCAGTCTCACCTCCCTCTCATTCTCCACTCAGCAGGACAGGGACATCTTTCTAATACGTGAGTCTGACCATGTTATCTATTGGTGAAACCTTCATTGGCTTTCCATTCTTTTCTTTTCTTTTTTTTCTTGTTGCCCAGGCTGCAGTGCAATGGCGCAATCTCAGCTCACTGCAACCTCCACCTCTCAGGTTCAAGTGATTCTCCTGCCTCACCCTCCCGAGTAGCTGGGATTACAGGTGCCCACCACCACACTTGGCTAATTTTTTGTATTTTTTAGTAAAGGTGGGGTTTCACTCTGTTGGCACCCCAGCTGGTCTCGAACTCCTGACCTCAGGTGATACGCCTGCCTCAGCCTCCCAAAGTGCTGGGATTACAGGTGTGAGCCACCGCACCAGTCTTTTTTTTTTTTTTTTTTTTGAGACAGAGTCTTGCTGTGTCCCGCAGGCTGGAGTGCAGTGGTGCAATCTTGGCTCACTGCAACCTCCGCCTCCTGGGTTCAAGTGATTCTCGTGCTCCAGCCTCCCAAGTAGCTGGGATTACAGCGTTTGCCGCCACACCTGGCTCATTTTTGCATTTTTAGTAGAGGTGGGGTTTCACCATGTTGGCCAGGCTGTTCTCCAACTGGCCTTGGCCTCCCGAAGTGCTGGGATTACAGGCGTGAGCTACCACACCTGGCCTTTGTTACTCATATATAAAGTCCAGCTCCTTAACATGACTTGAAAGGTCAGATTTGACTTCTGGTCTCTGGCTCCATTTTTCCTATTCTATATTCCAACAATATGCTATAAGGATCTTTTTTCCTTCTTGTCTCTAGAATATAAGCTATGCCAACCACTCTCTTCCACTTTCTTTTAAAGTAACTAACTGCTACATGAGCTTCAGGTATAAAATTTTAAATACCATATCCTCCAGAAAGACTTTCTAAACTGTGTAAGTCTGGATTAGGTGGCCTTCCTATGTGTTTACAAAGTGCTCTGTACAGTTCCTGCCATAGAATTATAATACAATAATTGTCTGGTTACTTATCTCTCTCCTTACTGTAATTGCTGTGAGTATAGGGATTATGCCTTTCTTGTTCACCATTTTTAGCAGTATAGCTGTGGTTATGGATTTATGCTGGCAATAAGACTCCAATAAGCTTTAATCTAATACTGTGTTTCCCTAGCTTTATAGGACACGAGATGAGAGTTATAGCAGATGTAGCATCTTTATCTCATCAGAAGACCCAGAGCTATTCACATACACAGCTTCTTTTGTACTCTCATCCACGTAAGGTTGAGACCAGCCTGGGCAACACAGTGAGACCTGTCTATACTAAAAAGAAAAAAAATTAACCAGGATGTGGTCGCACACACCTGTAGTCCCAGCTACTTTGGAGGCTGAGGCAAGAGGATGGCTTGAGCCTGGGTGATCAAGGCTGCTATAAGATATGATCATGCCACTGCATTCCAGCCTAGGCGACAAAAGACCCTGCCTCAAAAAAAATAATAAAATAAAATTTAATCAAAATTCTATTTTAACTCAAAAGCAAACAATATTATTACTTAGGAATGCATATGTAGATGACACTTTAAATTAGTAATTATATAAATAAAAGCAAGAAAATGTTTATTATACAAACCAGAAGAGTGGTTTCCTCTAAGAAGGAAGAGAGAAGGTTGGACTGGGAAGACACACGTGCAGCACTTCTAGGGTGTTAACAAGGATTTATTTCTTGATCTGGATGGTGCTTTCTCAACTACTGGCTTTATATGTATTTGCTAAATAATATTTTCCCACTAGGTTCCATTTTCCAGGTACTAATACTCACCTAATGCTTAATACAGAAGAGAAAGAAGAGCCAATGCTAGGAAGATGTGGGAACATATAGAAAAAAGAACACAGGAAAATAGATTAACCTTGGTCAAGAAGTGGGCACCTATTTTTTGGAGACTAGAGATGAGAAAGAATGCCAGGGGAGGATGCATATGAATGCAGATTTAGAAGAGTTAAAAGAATTCAGGTTTATGCTGTTATAAGATGGGAAGCACAAATACTGTATTTGTGCTGAAAGCAAAACTAAAGAGAAGTGGGGAGCTTGAGAATATGAAGCAAAATTACAGCATTTGTTCAGGTTTCAGCAGATATTTAAAATTTATGGATCCAGTCAGAGTTAAAATTGATATAGAACTTCTGATATTGGTTATTTAATTGGTTATTTAATAAAATTAAGCAGGCCCTTTTCCTCAGAAGTTAGCATGACTTAGTGATTTAACACATTTTAAAAATTCTATTCTTTAAAATGTAATGAAGGATATTTACATTTAATTGGAAAGGCTATTTTGGTAGGAAAAACAGACTTCCTTTGCCAAAGAATAACGATTGTATTAACCACATTTTCCTTTCCTATTTAGGTCATGTATGGAATGTTGGTCTTTACATTAGTACTTCGATCTATTTATATCGTTACATGGTAAGTAGTTTGGATCATCTGCACTATGATTGAAGTATATTCAGACTATAACAGTAAATCTATAGACTAAATTGAAATAACACATAAAAGCTCACATCAGTAGAGATGTTGGTAGAAAACTATAACCCAACATTTATTGTTATATTATAAGGAATAGTGGGTCTTCAGACAAATTGTTAATGAGCATCATGTGAAAACTAGGGTTCCAAAATTAAAGACGTGGAAAAATTAAAGAAAGCTGTCTGTAATGGCCTCATTTTGAATATTTATAAAGTTCATTAGACATTAGAGACCTTAAAAATCCTACAGCTAAAAAAAAAATGGTTTTTTTAAACCTGCTTGACTGGGGAATTCCTTTTACATAATACCTCTCTGGGAGGGCAATTAATTTTATAAAAAATTAGTATTTCATGAAAGAGTATTTGGGAAATGGGCATAATCTTTAGGAGTTCATGAAAATTAAATAAATAACATTCATGAGATTACCTTAAATAGGGCCTTGCCATACAACAGGTGTTCAATAAATAAGTAGTACGATTTGTGAGTTTGTTCTTTTGTTTTTTTTAATTAAACTTTTAGTTTCTAGATAATTGTAGAAATGCATGCATTTGTTAAAAAAAAAAAAAAAAAATAGATCCCATGTATCCTTTACCAACATCCTCCATCTGTAACATCTTACAAAACTATTGTACGATATCACAACCAGTAAGTACTACAAACATTTCCATCATCAGAAGGATGACTGTGTTGCCCATTTATAACCACACCCACTTTCCTCCTGCCCCACCTCACTCCTCACTCCTTGTCCTTAACCCCTGGTGATCATTTAATCTGTTCTGTATTTCTGATTTGTCATTTCAAGAATGTTATACAAATGGAATCATATAATATATAACCTAGAAATTGGCATTTTGAACTCAGCATAATTCTCTGGCGTAATCCAAGTTGTTGAATGTGTCAATAATTCATTCCTTTCTATTGCTGAGTAGTATTCCATGGTATAGGTGTACCACAGTTTAACCATTCACCTGTTGAGTAACATCTGGATTGTTTCAGTTTTGGGCAATCATGAATAAAGCTGCTATGAACAGTTGTAAGTAATGCAGGTTTTTATGTGAACACAAGTTTTCACTTCTCTGGAATAAATGCCCAGAATGAAATTGCTAGCATTTGTAGTAATTTATCTTTAGTTTTTCTCAAAACCGCTGAATTGTTTTCCAGAGTAGCTCTACCATTTTTACGTTCCTACTAACAATATAAGTGTGATCCAGTTTCTCTGCATCCTCACCAGAATTCGATGGTGTCACTATTTTTTATTTTATTCCGATTGGTGTGTACTAATATAAAGGTTTTTTTAATTTGTGTTTTCCTAATGTTTAATGATGTTGAACATACCTTGCCATATGTATATGTGTCCTCCCTGGTAAAAATTTTTGCTCATGTCTTTACCTGGTTTCTCTTTTTTTATAAGAGATAATGACAGTTTCTATTGTTTTTACAGTTGAGTTGTGAGATTCTAATTCTTTGTTAAATATGTGATTTGTGAATATTTTCTCCAAATCTATAACTTTTCATCGTCTCTTTCAATGAGCAAGCATTTTTAGTTTCAATGAGGTCAAATTTATCAATTTTCCTTTTATGGATTGTGTTTTTGGTGTCAAGTCTAAAAACTCTATATCTACCTATAGATCCCAAAGATTTATTCCTACGTTTTTTTCTAAAAGATTGTACAGTTTTGATTTTACATTTAAGTCTGTAGTTTATTTTCAGTTTATTTTGTATAAGGTGTGAGGCATAGGGTGAGGTTCTGTTTTTTACATGTGGATGTCCAACTGTTCTAAGACCCATTAGTTTAAAAGACTGTCCTTTCTCCATTGAATTGCTTTTGCACTTTTGACAAAAATTATTTGGGTATATTTGTGTGGGTCTGTTTTAGGGATCTCAGTTATATTCTATTGATTGAGATGTTTCCCCCTTCACCAATACCTCAAAGTCTTGATTACTGTGGCCGTATAATAAGTCTTCAAATCATACAGACTGATTCCTCCCACTTCATCCTTCTTTTTCAAAATTGCTCTAGTTTTTCAAGTTCCTTTGCCTTTCCAGATAAAGTTTAGAATAATATTGTCTAAATTTAAAACCTTGTTGAGATTTTAGGAATTATATTAAATATGCATATCAATTTGCAGAGAGTTGACATCTTTACAATATTGAGTCGTTCAATCCATGAACGTAGTATGTCTCTTGATTTATTTAGATCTTTAATTTGTAGTTTTTCATTTTTTAAAGCAATTATAAGTGATATTATATTTATTGTCCACATGTTCATTGCTATTATACAGATATACAATTGATTATCTTTTTGTTTTGTTTGTTTTTCTCTTTGAGATGAAGTCCTGCTCTGTCACCCAGCCTGGAGTGCAGTGGCACAATCTCAGCTCACTGCAACCTCCACCTCCCGGGTTCAAGCAATTCTCCTGCTTCAGCCTCCCAAGTAGCTGGGACAACAGGCACCCACCACCACACTTGGCTAATTTTTGTATTTTCAGTAGAGACAGGGTTTCACCATGTTGGCCAGGCTGGTCCTGAACTGATGACCTCAGGTGATCCACCCACCTGGGCCTCCCAAATTGCTGGGATTACAGGCATGAGCCACCGTACCCCACCCTGATTGTCTTTTATTTGCCACCTTGTTGAAGTCAGTTCTAAGAGAGCATTTTTGGTAGATTTGTTTTTTTATTATTTATTTATTTATTTATTTATTTATTTGAGACGGGGTCTCTCACTGTCACCCGGAATGGAGTGCAGTGACACGATCTCAGCTCACTGCAACCTCTGCCTCCAGGGTTCAAGTGATTCTCCTGCCTTAGCCTCCCCCAAGTAGCTGGCATTACAGGTGCCCGCACCATGCCTGGTTAGTTTTCGTATTTTTAGTAGAAATGAGGTTTCACCATGTTGGCCAGGATGGTCTCAAACTTCTGACCTCGTGATCTGCCTGCCTCAGTTTCCCAAAGTGCTGGGATTATAGGTGTGAGCCACCGTGCCCAACCCTGTAGATTTGTTTTTAAGATTTGGTGCAAATAGAAATGGTTTATATCCTCCTTCCTGATATGTGTACTTTTTAGTACCTTTTTGCCTTATTGCCCTGACTAGAACTTCCAAGACTATGTTGAATAAGAGTGGTGACAGCAGATCTTCTTGCCTTGTTCCCAATTTTAGGGGAAAACCTTTCATCATTAAGTTAAATGTTAGCTGTATGTTTTTTAGAGATTTTTTTATTAGGTTGTGGAATTTGCCCTCTATGCTAGTTTGATAGGGCTGCTATATATAATAAAATACCATTTGACTGGGTGGCTTAAACAGCAAACTTATTTTCTCATAGTTCTGGAGGCTAGAAGCCTGAGACCAGGATTTCAGCAGGTTTGGTTTCTTCTGACACATTTCTTTTTAATGAAAAATCCTTTATCATTTGAAATGTTTTCCCTCATGGTAAGATGTTGTTTGTCTGTCCTTTGTCTTTAGTTTTTATAAGTTCAGCTATAGTTTGTCTTAATGTGAATTTCTTTGGGTTTAACATGTTTGAGCAGGCTCATGCCTGTAATCCCAGATTACTTGGGAGGTTGAGGTGGGAAGATCGCTGGAGGCCAGGAATTTGAGACCAGCCTGGGCATCACAGAGATACTCCACCTCTAAAAACTAAAATAAAAATTGCCCAGGCATTGTGATACATAACTGTAGTTCCAGCTGCTTGGGAGATTGAGGCAGGAGGATTGCTTGAGCACAGGCGTTTGAAGCTGCGGTGAGCTAGGATTGTGCCACTGCACTCCAGCCTGGGCAACAGAGCAAGACCCTGTTTCTTAAGGGGAAACAAAAACAAAAACAAAACAAAACAAAATTTAAAAAATTATGTTTTGAGGTTGGATCAGCATCATGAATTTGTGTATTTATTGCTTTTAGTTTGGGAATTGCTGAGTTTTTTTGCTTTTGTTTTGTTTTTTAACAAATTTAGAAGCTTTTTTGCCATTATTTTATCAAATACTTTTCAGCCCTGCTCTCTTTCTCCTCCCTTTCTGGAGGACACTAATAACAAGACACTTAGACTTTTTATTATAGTCCCACAGGTCCCTGAGCACCGCCTCATTACTGCCAGGTACTCTTCCTTGGCTTCTGTTGGCAAGCCAGTGGGAGAAGAGGTTCTTCATTAACTGCTGGGCTGAGATGGGAGCTCCCAGTCCTTACTAGGCCACAGCTTTATCTGGGAGGGGAAAGATTACTTAATTTCTCACCATCTGGGGAGACTCCATCTCCAAAAAAAAAAAAAAAAAAAGTCAGTTGCTGTTGGGTACCAGCCACCCCGTAAGTGGGTGCCCTTAGTACTGGCGGTGACGAGGGATTGAGAAAAGGAAATGATGACAGAGACAGAAGAGTAGAAGTTACATCATGGGTCCAGGGGACCAACGTGAGCATGGGAACCTGTTCGCCCAAGCTCTAGGCTCCAAACACTTTTATTGTGTGCATGATCTCATTGATCTTATGGGTGTGGAAGGTGGAGGGTGAAGGGGTAGGTAAGATGGGGTGGGGGTGAGCACTTGAGATCCTTCTAAGACATGCTAAACTAGTGCTCTGAGTTTATCACTGATTGTTATCAGGGTACAGCAGCATCAGAAGTATACCGGATTAGGAGCCACCAGGTCTGACCATACCCAGTGCATGAAGGGGCTTTTATCTCCTGAGCATTGATGACATAGAGTAATTAAAATCACTCCATATTCTGAGAACCTATGCAGAGCCTGAGGTGTTCCTTGGTCTCTGCCCTGCAAGGCTTTTCTCCTTGCCGGCTCCCATCTGCAAAGACCCTCCCGGATCTTGGGAGCAGAGGTCACCTCCCTTCTCAGAGATCTTTGCCTAAGCCCTCTTTACAAGGCCTTCATGCAGTCTCTATGTTAAGAGGCATCCATGGGACCAGAGCAGTATTCCCTGCTCTGCAACCGCCCCGAGGTGTTCCCCGGTGTTACTGTGCACTCGCATAGTCTTTACCTTAGGCCTCCTGTTGCCGCTGGATTTCTAATTAACTGCACCAACAATGTAGTGTAGTTCAGTGTACAAACTTCAGTGTACTCTGAACCAAGCAAGCTTATAATTATTTAGATCCAGTTAGCATAGGTCTCCCCCGGCCATCTTGACCCACAAGGCACCGTGGCTCACAACTGTAATCCCAGAACTTTGGGAGGCCAAGATGGGCAGATCACCTGAGGTCAGGAGTTGGAGACCAGCCTGGCCAACATGGTGAAACCCTATCTCTACTAAAAATACAAAAATTAGACTGGCATGATAGTGGCCACCTATAATCCCAGCTACTTGGGAGGCTGAGGCAGGAGAATCACTTGAGCCCAGGAGCTGAAGGTTGCGGTGAGCTGAGATGACACCACTGCACTCCAGCCTGGGTGATAGAGTGAGACTCCATCTCAAAAATAAATAAATAAATAAATAGTTGAAATTAAAAACTTAAGAAATAATTAGGGAACTGGAAGATGACCTAAAGAAATAAGCCAGATAACATTACAGAGAAATAATATTTAATTGTGTTTCCAAAATGAGAGAATAGCAAAAATGGGGAAGAAGAGGTATTTAAAGAGATAATTGAGAATTTTCTATAACTGACAAAGGACATGACTCCTCGGCTTCAAAAACAAGAAATTCCAAGCAGGACAAATAAATGGAAATCTTTCCCAGGTGTGGAAGATGTGATAGATTAGCATTGTTCCAACCTCCTTCTAGTATGCCTTCCAGTACTATAGATGCTAAAAGGATAAAAGCTTTATTTCCCGTATTTCCTTTGTAGGTAAGATTCCAAATAACACTCAGTTTCTGCCAATCACATGTATTGACATGAGGCTTGAATTCAGAACCAGTTAAGTGAGGGAAGAGAGGTGGTAGTATGTAACACATCCATTTACTGGTATGGATCTAGGGTATGCATCATGACTGGTACAAACAGGTCTGATGGCAGCTTCCTGATGTGTGAATTATACTAACATAGTATGATGCTGGGTGCAGAAGTTGGTCCACAGGCTTCCCAATTCTCTAGCCTCTTAATTGTGACAAAGAATAAAGTTCCTTTGGCAAGATTTTTCTGTGTTAGTGTTCATCAGTCATTCCTGAAAAGCCTATATCTTGCTCATTCAGCATTTCTGTTCAAATTGAAAGCATTAAATTCTTTTCTGCTTACAATTTAGTTGTTACTATTATCTACAATTGAATCTTGATTGATACCTGTAGAAAAAGCACACTGAAGTTGCTGAAATCCAAAGACAAAGATCTTAAAAGCGTTCAGAGATTAAACACACACACGCACACATACACACACACACACATACACTACCAACAAAGCAATAACAGTCTGTAGACTTACCAACAGCAACCATGGAAGCCAAAACACATATGGACTGTTACCTTTAAAGTACTGAGAGAAATCAACCATCAGCTTAGAATTCTGTACCAGATACCTTTTAAGAACAAGGGTAAGGTGAAGACAATTTGAGAAAAACAAAAATGGAGTTTGCTAACATACCCCACTAAAAGACTTTTTAAGAGATATTCTTTAGGCAGAAGAGCTGAGATGCAAGAAAGAACAATAAAGGAGAATAAAATGATAAACCAAGGGTAATATCTGAACAAAATATTGTGACTGCTTAAAATAATATGTCATTTGAGAGAATAAAAAATATATAAAATGGAACTAAAATAGTGGACAAAATAAAGCGTACAATGGAAGGGGATAATCAAAGTTACATAGTTTATAAGGCAAGAAACTTGTTATTTGGGAAGAAAATATATACAATGATTACTTTTCATGTTTACATATGCATTTTTGGTAACCATTAAAAATGGTAATTGACTTTACAATATCTTCCAAAAACATGGAGGAGTAAATAAAATTCTAAAAACTGAATCCAAAAGAAAGTTGGACTAGAACTTTTAATAACCCACAAAAAGTTAAGGCATCATTTAAAACAAATGTGTGCACTAGATTAGTAATAAGATTCAATTTACCAAAAAGAAATGGCAATTCTAAACTTTTATGGAAAATTTTAAGCAAAAATTGACAGAATTTACAAAGATAAATAGATAATGCTCCATCGTACCGAGATACTTTAACAGAGTAACTTAGACCAAAAAAATATAGATATAGATAAAATTTGAGTAACACAATAACAAAATGATCTCATACTCTTAATATTTAAAATATGTACAACTTTCTCAAGCATGCATAGATTAATAATTCTACTCGATATTAGCTTTAGAGCAAGGCTCGACAAAATTTAAAGCAATAGTCCCCAACCATTTTGGCACCAGAGACCGGTTTCATTAAAGACCATTTTTCCATGGATTGGGGTGGGGAGGTGGTTTTAGGATGATTCAAGAGCATTACGTTTATTGTGCACTTTATTTCTGTTATTATTACATTGTAATATATAATGAAATAATTATACAACTCACCATAACATAGAATCATTGGGAGTCCTGAGCTTATTTTCCTGCAACTAGACATTCCTATCTGAGGGTGATGGGAGACAGTGACAGATCATCAGGTATTAGATTCTCATAAGGAGTGTACAACCTAAATCTCTTGCATGCACAGTTCACAATAATGTTTGTGCTCCTATGAGAACCTAATGTCACCACTGATCTGACAGGAGGCAGAGCTCAGGCAGTAATGCTCATCACCCACCATTCACCTTCTGTGCACCCTGGTTCCTAACAGGCCACAGACCAGTAGTTGGGGACCTCTGCTTTAAAGAATTGGTATCATTGGCCAGGCAAAGTGGCTCATGGCTGTAATCCCAGCACTTTGGGAGGCCGAGGTGGGTGGATCACTTGAGGTCAAGAGTTCGCGATCAGCCTGGCCAACAGGGTGAAACGCTGTCTTTACTAAAAATACAAAAATTAGCCAGGCATAGTGGTGGGTACCTGTAATCCCAGCTACTCTGGAGGCTGAGGCAGGAGAATTGCTTGAACCTGGGAGGCGGAGGTTATAGTGAGCTGAGACCACACCACTACACTCCAAACTGGGTGACAGAGTGAGACTCAGTCTCAAAAAAAAAAAAAAGAACTGGTATCATGCACAGATGTTCTCTGACTACAGTGTAACTAGTTTAAACAGAACAGAATTAGTCAAAATGGCCCACATTTTTAGAAACCTAAAATCACATGTCTAAATACTCGTGAGTAAAAAAAGAAACCATAATGGCAATTTTAAAATACTTAGATTTGTAGAATTTTCATTATGATTCCATTCTAAGTACAATATAGTTGAAGTGGTTCTTTGAGGGAAATTTATAATATTAGATGTTTACATTAGAAATAGGCTGAAAAATAATGAACTAAGCATTCAGTTACAGGAATTAGAAAACAAAGCTCACTTTGGCAGCACATATACTAAAACTGGAACAATACAGAGAAGATTAGCATCACCCCTTTTAAAAATTTTTTTCTAAGAATTAGAAAACAGATCCATAGAGTAAACCTGAAGAGAAATGAAGAATGGAAATAAAGGGCAGAAATTAATGAAAGATAAAACAGAAACATACTACTAAACATCACTTACTAATTTTGTTCACTTTTGAAACTCCACTAAAACTACAACAAAGGAATTTACTTAAAAGACATAAGCCCACAAGGAGAAGACTCAATAAAATCTTAGAAGCTGGAACGTAGATGGACTACTGCTAACTGCCTTAACAGGCCCAAGAAAGCCAAATTCTGAGCCAGGAACCTTCAGTTTATATCACAGGATTTTGTCAAGTATTAGGCATTAGCAGTAACAGGCAGTTTGGAAAAGGAGATCGAAGAGAGATCTAAAATAAGGAGAACTGGTTAAAAGCTATTAGATACCCATATCCCCTTATCTATTTCATAGCACTGAGTAATTACAGAAGTCTGAAGGTTTATCCCCTGGAAAGGGTAAACAATGTGTCTACACTAAATTTTGCCAGGCATAATTGAGCATATGAATAACATACTGAAATCAGGGAAACTGGGTGGGGTTACACATTCTGAATGCTGACTCCAAAGAACTCTGGGCACCAAAAAAAAAAAAAAAAAAAAGGAAAGTTCTTTTAGGGAATGTGGTCAGCCTAAACGACCTAAAACCACTGATATTGGGAATTGCCTCAACAACTGTCCCAGCAAAATAGCCCTACAGTGAAGGTTACTAGTCCAAAGACCTCCACCATATGCTTAGAGCTTTTATGGTCACCTTTTTAGTCTCCCTTTTTAGATGATTAAAAATGAGGAGACAGTGTCACACATGATGAATGAATCCAATATGAAAGGTAGAGGCCAAAACATATAATAAGGTAAGGAGGAACCAACTTATGCAGGAAGATGAAAGCTTCCAAAACAATAAATATCATTAATTTATTAATATTCCTAAAGATATACTGTGCCTATAAGTCAAAAATAGGATGGTATTTTTCAAAATAAACATTCAGATAATTTTAAAAATCTTAAAAATTAAAAATATGAGCCAAGTGTAGTAGCTTACATCTATAATTCCAGCACTTTGGGAGGCCAAGGTGGGAGGATCATTTGAGGCCAGGAGTTTGACCCAGCAGGCAACATTGTGAGACCCTGTCTCTACCAAAAATAATAATAATTAGTTTGGCATGGTGGCACACTCTTGTAGTCCTGACTACTCAAGAGGTTGAGGCAAGAGGATTACTTGAGCCCTGGAGTTTGCAGTTACAGTGAGCTATGATCACACCACTACACTCTAGCATGGGCAACAAAGCAAGACTTTCTAATTTTTTAAAAAATAAAAAATATTATAAAATGAAAAGCTGAATTGAAGTGTTTAAAAAATACAG
Organism: Saimiri boliviensis; assembly: GCF_048565385.1. NCBI lineage: Eukaryota > Metazoa > Chordata > Mammalia > Primates > Cebidae > Saimiri > Saimiri boliviensis. The sequence continues at coordinate 24,681,472 of NC_133454.1, read as the reverse complement.
TTAAGGAAGTCACTCTCAGTATAGGGCAAAAAAAAAAAAAAAAGAAAGAAATGGAAAATATAATAGACTCAATAAGAATATTACTGAATAGATAATGTTGAGCCAGTATAGAAGCACCAATGTAAAAAAGGAGACAGGCAGAGAACAGAGAAAATGGAAGGGAGGCAATTACCAAAATAATTCAAGAAAACATTCTATAATTGATGGGCATGCATTATTAGACTGAAAGAGTCCACTGGATATGCAGCACAATGAATGGAAATAGACTCATGCCGGTTTCAGAGTCCTAGAAAAAGGGAGGATTCCAGAAATATGTAAGTTGAGAGGCAGGAATATATACAAAGGACCAGGAATCAGAATGGCTTTGGGTTTGCCAAAGCAACATTGGAACTAGGAGACCAGTGCCTTCAAATTTCTAAAGGAAAATTATTTCTAACCTAGAATTCTACAGGCAGCCAAACTATCAGTAAAATACAGAGAAGAATATTTTTTTCATACATTCAAGATCTCAAAAAAAAAACCTATATCCCATTAAATATTGCTCAAAATGTACTGAAACATGTGTTACACCAAAATGAGAGTAATTCAAAAAGGAGGAGTGCATGGGATACAAGACAGGAGATCCTTAGAAAGGCAGTTTCTAAGGTGTAGGTGACAGAAAGGGATTTCTCAGATGAAAGCTGTATGCTAGACAGGCAGCCAGTCTAAAACAAATCAGTGCAATAGAGAGGGAGAGATACAGAGAGACATATGTTGAATGCCTTCTGTATTCTACACTCTTAACACCTGATACTATATGGGTAGTAAGTCCCCAGAATCTTATCTATGCTTAACCTTGCATGCACCATGTGCTGATGTTCTTGCTCTCTCCTTCATGCCCTGCTACCTGGATAACCAAAGACATTCATTTCACCCCCACAGAAGAATTTTGCTTTGAACTGCTCCTGAGAGCTGAAGATTGGCCATGGTAAGTAAGTTTAGAAGCAGAAAACAGACAGCACTCTACCCCAAATGGTCATATTCCTGTCATATTTTAGTACCTAGGCTGTACTGCCAGAAGCCTTCACTGTGTTGAGGCCTATGTTTCTTGGGACTCATTCTGGCCTTCCCCAAATAGGGACTATGATAAACCCTCTGAAAAGCTGAAGCCAGACTGTGACTCTTTAAAGCTCGTCTTCTCTTGAGAACCTTCATCAGTGGTAATAATGCCTTTTCCATACATGGCCAGATTATTGCTTTCCTGATCATTTTTAAACTAATCACCTTTTATGTTCACTTACATGCAAATACTTATAGTTAAGTTAGAAAATTTTGAAAAAAATTATTATTGCCATTTACCATATTTTAAAAATAAAGGGCAGAGGCAGACCAGTTTTTAGAAAATTAAAATTGAAAATTAAAGAGAAAAATTACATGATACCAAGATTTAGACTAAAGCTTTCTGTAAAATTCAATACCTATTTATGTTATAAAACAAAACAAAACCCTTTACAAACTAGTAATAGAAGAGAACTTTCTTAACCTATAAATTCTATAGCATATAAAACACTAGTCATGATATGGTTTTTTTAATCCCTTTAAAAATCATGAATAAAACAGGATATATACTATAATTACTTCTATTACCTAACATTTTACTTGCAAATTACATGATCATGTAAGGAAAAGGTCACAGAACATGTACAAAAAAAATGTTAGAAGCAATAAGTGAAATTTAGCAGAGTTACAGGATTCTAGTCAGTATTCAAAAGCATATTTCTGTGTTCTAGCAGTGAACTATTAGTAAAATTTTATAAAGTACAATTTACAGTAACATAAAATACATTAAATGTTTAAGGATTAAATTTAACAAAATATGTAAGATCTATATATTGAAAACTACAATTTGTTTTTTGTTGTGAGAAATTGAAGAGCTAGATAAATGGACAGATATACCACTTAATGGTTTAGAAAATTCAATATTGTTAAGATGCCTGTACTCCAAAACTGATTTGTAGGTTCTGCAGGCTTTTTGGTATAAATGGAAAAACTGATTCTGATATTAACATGGAGATGCAAAAGATTGTGAATAGGCAAAACAGTTTTTGAAAATGAACAAAGTTGTATTACTTACAAGGCTTGATTTATATGCTGCTACCAAGACAATGTTGCGTTGGTGGTAAGAATGACATGTAAATCAATAGAACATCCAAAAACTGACCCACACACTTATACTGGCCTGATTTTCAATAAATATGTCAAGGTAATTCAGTGGAGAAAAGATAATCTTTTCAACAAACTGTGCTGGAATAAATGAATATTCTTAGGACCAAAAAAAGTGAACTTCAACCTCACACCAACATAAAAATTTAATAGAAGTGACTTCTGTTTCTAAATATAAATTATATCTCTAAAGGTAAAAACTAAGATTATAAAACATCTAAAAGAAAATACAGGAGATATTTTTGGTTCGGCAAAGATTTATTAGTAAAAAGCACAAACTATAGACAAAAAATTAAAAAACTGAACTTCATCAAAATCTCAAACTTTTGTTCTTCAAAAGATAGTATTCAGAAAATGAAAGGTAAGCCACAGACTTGGAGAAACTAATGGCAAAATATATACCCAAGAAAGGATCTACATGTAAAATATAGAAAGAATTCTTACAACTGAATAATAAGAAGGCAAACAACAATGTATCAAAGAAGAGATATGGATAGTAAATAACAACATGAAAAGATGCTCAGAAACATTAGTCATTAGTCATTAGGGAAATGCAAATTAAAACCACAATGAATACCACTACACACCTACTAAAACAGCTAAAATGAAAAAGACTGACTTCAAACCAAGTGCTGATGAAGATGTGAAACATCTGGAACACTTATACATGCCTAGTGGGAATGTAAAATGGTAGTCACTTAGGAAAAGTGTAGCAGTATCTTGAAAAATTAAATATTCACCTGCCATACAACCCAGCCATTCTTCTAGCTGTTTACCCAAGAAAAATGAAAGCATATGTCTATACAAATTGTTCTTTGTGAATGTTCATAGCTGCTTTATTTGTGATAGTCAAAACTAGAAACCTGCATTTGGACAGAGAAATAAATTGTGCTGTGACCATACAATGGAGTACCTACTCAGCAGTAAAAGGAAATGAAGTATTGATAACATAATAACATGAATGAATCTCAAAGAATTAAGTCAAATGAAAGAAGCCATACAATCAGCGGTATATATGGTATGATTCCACTTATGTAGCATTCTAAAAAATGCAAATTGAGGTTTTGGAGGTGGTAGATATCTTGATTGTGGTAGTTTCCTGGGTGTATACAGATGTACTGATCAGACAGACACTTTCAATATATATACTTTTAATGTACATCGGTTATACCTCATTGAAGCTATAAAACATAGGTAAGCTGATACTATTTTCAGTATCTCACCAAGCTTTAATTTCCTCATCAGTAAAGTTAAAAGAATAACACCCACCTCACAGGGATTATTTGAACATTTTGTGTGTGGTGTGTGTGTACATGCACACCCGTCCACATAATACCTCCATATACTCCTTATCAGGCCTTATTTTTCTTCAGAGCAATTATAATTAGTTATGTATTTAATTGTTTACCTCCCCCAACTATACTATAAATTCTTTGAGAACAAAATCTTTACCTATTGGCCTGCCTTCCGAAATGCTTAGAACAATGCCTGGTACATAGTAGGCACTCCATATATATTATTAAGTGATTTATTGAATGAGAGTGAGTGAGTGTGAGTGTGTGTGTGTGTGTGTGTGTGTTAACACTGGCTTACATGGCACATATGACTCAATCTACATTAATTCTAATCCACTATCCCCCTGCCTATTCCATGAGACTGAAAAAGTTATCAGGTGCTTTGAGATTACCTTCCCAATACGTGTATTAAAGTCTTGGTGGCCTATTTCTCAGCTCCTTTTAATGGCTATATATAGTAGGCAAATTATTAGAAAATTTGATAGGTCTGCATTTACTACAAACAAAAACTTTTCCTTCTTATGAGAGTGATGTCTTCTAGCCAGACGTGGTAGCACATGTCTATACTCCCAGCTGTTCGGGAGACTGAGATGAGAGGATTACTTTAGCACAGGAACTCGAGGCTAGAGTGTACTATGATCACACCTGTGAATAGCCACTGCACACCAGTCTAGGCAACATAGTGAGATCCTAGCCCTTATAAAAAAGGAATAAAGTGATGGCTTCAATTTCTGATTATGACATGACTTGAGAAAATTTTATTTTGCTTTTCTTTTTTCCCTCCACAGGGTTTATCCATGGCTTAGAGGACTGGGTTACACATCCTTGGGTATATTTTTATTGGGATTTTTGTTTTGGAATATAGATAACATATTTTGTGATTCACTGAGGTAAGAGATATTTTCATTACTTCAGAAATATTTTTGGAAGCATTTTATTAAGTAGAGAATTTTATAAACGTGTAGAAATAGTAGTGCCCTGAAATGAATTTTTACTGTTGTTGACATTTAAAAGATATGTACAGTAAAATGAAGTTAAATTCTTGGAATACCTGTTTAAATTACCTAAAATTTTGGACCTGAGGATATTTCATAACCTCTGTAGGGTTTGGGTTTTATGTGTGTGTGCATCATAGAGCTATGTAGTTAGTCAAATGTTGGCTGTTCCTTTGAAACTTGTCTGATCTGCTTCATTGAATAAAGAAGACTGATTTGTAATAAGCATATGAAATATATGTATGAGGGCTGGGCGTGGTGGCTTACACCTGTAATCTCAGCACTTTGGGAGGCCGAGGCGGGTGGATCATGAGGTCAAGAAATTGAGACCATCCTGGTCAATATGGTGAAACCCCGTCTCTACTAAAAATAGAAAAATTAGCTGGGCATGGTGGCGCACGCCTGTAATCCCAGCTACTCAGGAAGCTGAAGCAGGAGAACTGCCTGAACCCAGGAGGCGGAGGTTGCAGTGAGCTGAGATCGCGCCATTGCACTCCAGCCTGGGTAACAAGAGCAAAACTCCACCTCAAAAAAAAAAAAAAAGAAAGAAAAAAGAAATATATGTATGTAAATATATACTTTCATATGCTTAATGTTATTTTCTAAGAAAGCAAGTGTTCCTTTTACCATCTTGTCAGCAATCATATATTGATGGAAGTTTGAATCTTAGACTTAGGTCTCTGGATTCTGGTCTGTCATTAGGCACTGTTCTTCTGGCCCTCATTTTTCATGAAATGAGCATACTGAATAGGTTAAACTAGCAGATCATTCCAACTCTAAATCCTGTAAACTAACAATTTTGCATAAACAGAGGACAGAGGAATGTACTGAACAGTTCCACAGGAAGGCAATCAACAAAATTCAGACCGTAAGAAATCTAAAGAGTGAATGACCTGATCTCTTCAACAGATAAATTATAGAGGCATGGCCAGGCATGGTGGCTCACGCCAGTAATCGCAGCACTTTGGGAGGCCGAGGAGGGTAGATCACTTGAGGTCAGGATTTCAATACCAACCTGGCCAACATGGTGAAACCCTGTCTCCACTAAAAATACAAAAATTAGCTGAGCATAGTGGTGTGTCCCTGTAATCCTAGCTACTTGGGAGGCTGAGGCAGAAGAATTGTTTGAACTGGGGTGGTGGAGGTTGCAGTGAGCCAGGATCATGCTGCTGCACTCCAGCCTGGGTGACAGAGCAAGACTCTGTCTCAAAAAAAAAAAAGCAGAGGCAGGAAAGAAAAAAGAGGAAGGAGTAACATATAGATTAAGAGACTTAGATATATCAGCCAGATATAATGTGTTGGCCTTTTTTGGATTCTGATTCAAAGAAACCAACTGTTTTTAAAAAAAAAAAAAAGTATGAGAAATTTTGAACTTTGGTCGGTAACTGAATATTTTTTATGATATTAATGATTATTATTTTTAGGTATGAAAATGTGGTTATATTTTATGGAGGTTTTCATATTTTAGATATACATACTAAAATAATTAGAAATAAAATGATATAGTATCTGGGATTTGCTTCAAAAAGATATGAGAGAGAGAAGTGGATGAGGGTTTAGATGACACAGATTAACCATAAATTATCATTGTTAAATACCGTTCCCCAGAATGTAGTTTGGATAACAATGTGGCTGACTGTAGGAAACTTAAGGCAATTAAATAACTGCCGTATTTGAGAATGACGTTTCAAAATAGAAGTTCTAAGACTATCAGCATTAGTTATTTAACATGATGATTTTCTCCCCCTTTCCACACAGGGACTTTCGAAAGAAGGTACCACCTATCATAGGTATTACCACACAATTTCATGCATGGTGGCATATTTTAACTGGCCTTGGTTCCTATCTTCACATCCTTTTCAGGTAGGAAATAGAGACTTTTTTAGCTTAGTACTAGAGTTTTTTTTTTTTTTCTTTACTCTTTAAATAGGATGACGTAAATATTTTTTAAACACTAGAAAATTCACAAACATGAATATAGTACACCCTTGAACAACCATTGGTCAAAGAAGAAATCAAAAGAAAATTAGAAAATACCTTGAGACATGTGAAAACAAAAATACAACATACCAAGACTTTTGGGATGCAGCAAAAGCAGTACTAAGAGAAGTTCATAGAAATTAATGCCACATTTAAAAGGAAGAGAGAGCTCAACAAGACTTTAAACCTCAAAGAACTAGGAAACTAAGAACAAATTAAGCCCACATTTGGCAGAAGGAAAGAAATAACAGAGCAGAAATAAACAAAATAGAAAAATGTTTAAATATCTATGAAACTAAGAGTTGGGATACTGAAAGATCACCAGAATTGACAAACCTTAGCTAGACTAACAAAAAAAGAATAAGAAGTCTCAAATAAATAAAATTAAAAATAAAAGAAGAGACATTGCCATGATGCCACAGACATAAGAAGAATCACGCAATTATATGCCAACAAATTGGATGACTTAGAAGAAATGGACAATATCCTAGAAACCGACCAAGACTGAGTTGTGAAGAAAAAGAACAGATTCTAACTAGGTCAAAACATTCATAAAAAGTTAAGCAAGACACAAACAAATGAAAAGACATTTTGTGTTCATGGATTAAAAGACAGAGTTGTTAAAATGTTCATACTACCCAAAGCCATCTACAGATCCAATGCAATCTCATTTAGAATTCCAAGGGCATTTGTTACAGAAATAGAAAAAACAATTCTAACATTCATATAGAATCACAAAAGACCACAGGTAGCCAAATCAATCTTGAAAAAGAATAGACATGAAGCATCTCCCTTCTTGATTTCAAAATAAACAAGCATGCATAACTTTTTTGCACATTTTAGGTATTGTGTTTTTTACAAGTTCAAAGTTTATGGCAACCCTGCATCAAGCAAGTTTATAGGTGACATTTTTCCAACAGCATGTGTTTCCTTCATGTCTCTGTGTCTTATTTTTATAATTCTGACAATATTATTATTATTATATCTGTTATGGTGGTTCTGTGATCAGTGATCTTTTTTTTCCCCCCAAGACAGGGTCTCCCCCAAACTGGAGTGCAGTAGCATGATCACTGCTCACTGCAACCTCCACCTCCTGGGTTCAAGTGATTCTCCTGCCTCAGCCTCCCAAGTAACTGGGATTATAGGCATGCACCACCACACCTGGCTAATTTTTGTGCTTTAAGTAGAGACGGGCTTTCACCATATTGGCCAGGCTGGTCTCAAACTCCTAACCTCAAGTGATCCTCCCACCTCGGCCTCCCAAAATGCTGGGATTACAGCCACCATGCCTGGCCTGTGATCAGTGATCTTTGCTGTTACTATTGTAATTGTTTTAGGGTACCACAAACCATACTCATGTAAGACAGTCGACTTAGTAAATGTTGTATGTTCTGACTGCTCCACCAACTGGCCATTCCCCATTCTCTCCTTCTCCTCCAGCCTCCCTATTCCCCAAGAGGAAACAAAACTGAAATTAGGCCAATTAATAACCCTACAATGGCCTCTAAGGGTTTGAGTGAAAGGAAGAGTGGCATATCTCTCACTTTAAATCAAAAGCTAGAAATGATTAAGCTTAGTGAGGAAGGTACGTTGAAAACTGAGATAGGCCAAAAGGTAGGCCTCTTGTGCCAAACAGTTGGCCAAGTTGTGAAGGCAAAGGAAAAGTTCTTGAAAGAAATTAAAAGTGCTACTCCAAAGAACACACGAACGATTAAAAAAAAAAAAAAAAAAAAAAAAGGGATACGACCTTATTTCTAATATGTGGAAATTTCTAGTAGTCTGGATAAAAGATCAGACCAGCCACAACATTGCCTTAAGACAATGCCTAATCCAGATCAAGGCCCCAACTCACTTCAATTCTGTGAAGGCTGAGAGAAGTGAGGAAGTTGCAGAAGAAAAGTTTGAAGCTAGCTGAGGTTGGTTCATGAGATTTAAGGAAAGAAGCCATCTCTATAACATAAACTTGCACAGTGAAGCTGCAGCAAGTTATCCAGAAGATCTAGCTAAGATTATTGATGAAAGTGGCTACACTAAACCACAGAGTTTCGATGTAGATGAAACAGCCTTCTACTGGAAGAAGACAGCATCTAGGATTTTCATAGCTAGAGAGGAGAAGTCAATCCTTAGCTTCAGAGCACAGGCTGTGACTCATTTGGAGCTAATGCAACTGATGATCTTAAATTGAAATGAGAGCTCATTTTCTATTTTGAAAGTCCTATGGCCCTTAAGAATTATACTAAAGGTATTCTACCTGTGCTCTACAAAATGGACAACAAAGCCTAGATTACAGTACTTCCATTTACAGCATGGTTTACTGAATATTTTGACCCCACTATTGAGACATACTGCTCAGAAAGAAAGATTTCCCTTCAAAATATTACCACTCATTGGCAATGCACCCGATTACCCAAGAGCTCCAATGGAGATGTGCAAGATTAATGTTGTTTTCATTCCTGATGACACAACCTCCATTCTGCAGCCCATAGATCATGGAGTAATTTTGACTTTTAAGTCTTACTACTTAAGAAATATATTTCGGCCAGGTGTGATGGCTCACACCTATAATCCCAGCACTTTGGGAGGCTGAGGCTGGTGGATGACGAGGTCAGGAGATCAAAGCCAACATGGTGAAAACTTGTCTTTACTAAAAATACAAAAATTAGTTGGGTGTGGTGGCACATGCCTGTAATCCCAGCTACTTGGGAAGCTGAGGCAGGAGAATCACTTGAACCCAGAAGGCAGAGATTGCAGTGAGCTGAGATTGTGCTACTGCACTCCAGCCTTGCAACAGAGCGAGACTCTGTCTCCAAAAAAATAAGAAAAAGAAAAAATACATTGCATAAGTCTATAGCTGCCAGCAATAGTGATTCCCCTGATGGATCTGAGCAATAAACCGAAAACCTTCTAGAAAAGATTTACCATTCTAGATGCTATTAAAAACATTCATGATTCGTGGGAGAGCAAGATGCTGACATTAACAGGGGTTTGGAAGAGGTTGATTCCAACCCTCACGGATGGTTTTGAGGGCTTCAAGATTTAAGTGAAGGAAGTAACCATACATGTGGTAGAAATAGCAAGAGAACTAGGATTAGAAGTGGAACCTGAAGATATGACTGAATTGCTACTATTTCATGATAGAACTTTAATGGATAAGGACTTGCTTCTTATGGATAAACAAAGAAAGTGGCTTTTTGAGATGGACTCTACTCCTATGAAGATACTGTGGACATTGTTAAAATGACAACGAAGGATTAAAAATATTGCATCAAATTAGTTATAAAGCAGTGGTGGAATTTAAGAGGATTGACAGGTGACTCCACTTTTGAAAGAAGTCCTGTGGGTAAAATGCTATCAAACAGCACCACATGCTATAAGAATTATTTTGTGAAAGGAAGAGTCAATTGATGCAGCCAACTTCATTGTGATATTATTTTAAGAAACTGGCACAGCCACTTCCACCTTCAGCAACCACCATCCTTACCAGTCAGTAGCCATCAACATCAAGTCAAGACCCTCCATCAGCAAAAAGATTCTAGCTAAAGGCTTAGATGACATTAGCATTTTTTGCATACTTAATAGCCTACAGTATACTGTAAACATAACTTTTCTAAGCACTGGGAAACCAAAGTACTCATGTGACTCACTTTATGGTGATATTCCTTATTTTAAAATTTAGAGCCAAACCTGCAATATCTCCAAGGTATGCCTTTATTACCAAGCTAAAGTAAAAGAACACTGTGGTACTAGCATAAAGACACACATACAGACAAATGAAACAGAATAGAACCCAGAAATCCACACGTATATTCTCAACTGATCTTCTACACAGGTGCCAAGAATGCACAATGGGGAAATGACAGTCTTTTCAACAAATGGTATTGGGAAAACTGGATATCTATATACAAAAGAATGAAATTGGACTCTTACTTTACACTATATACAAAAATCAACTCAAAATGGATCAATGACTTAAATATTAGACCTGAAACTGTAAAACTTCTGAAAGAAAACATAAGGGGAAATCTGCTTGACTTTGGTCCTGGTGATGACTTCTTGGATATGACATTAAAAATACAGGAAACAAAAGCAAAAATAGACAAGAGGAACAAAAGAAATATCAGCAGGAAAAGGCAACCTCTAGAATGTCAGAAGGTAATTGCAAAGCATATATTCTAATAAGGGGTTAATATCCAAACTATATAAGGAGTTCCTACAACTTAAGAGCAAATAATAACCAATTAAAAATAGGCAAATGACTTGAATAGACATTTCTCTAAAGAAGACACAGAAAGGGCCAACAGGTATATGGCCAACATCATTAATCATCAAGGAAATGCAAATTAAAACTACAATGAGATATCACTCATGATGGCTACTGTGATAAAAATAAAAGATAACAAATGTTGATGAGAATGTGGAGAAATTGGAACCCTTGTGCACTTTTGGTGGGAATGTAAAATGCTGCAGTCACTATGGAAAACAGTATGATTTCTCAAAAAATTAAAACTACAATATGATCCACCAATTCCACTTCTGGGTATATATCCAAAATAATTGAAATCAGGATCTCAAGGAGATTTCCACTTTCCTATGTTCCATTGCAGCATTATTCACAATAGCCAAGAGGTGGAAACAACTTAGAAATCCCTTGACAGATGAATGGATAAAGAAAATGTGGGATAAACAGATAGTGAAATATTACTCAGCCTTAAAAACAAGGAAATCCTGCTATCTGTAACAACATGGATGAACCTTGAGGAGATTATGCTAAGTGAAATTAGCTATGCTAAGTGAAATTAGCCAGTCACAGAAGGATAAATACTGTATGATTCCACTTATCTGTGGACTCGAATAGAGTCAGATTCATAGAAGTAGAGAGCAGAATGGTGGCTACCACAGGCTGGGAAGAGGGGGAAATTGTTGTTCAATTAGTATAAAGTTTCAGTTATGCAAGATGGTAAGTTTTAGAGATCTGCTTAGTGCCTACAAGTAACAGTATGGTATTGTGCACTTAAAAGATTTTAAGAGGGTAGATCTCACATTAAGTGTTCTTACCACAAAAATAGAGGAAGCAGGAGGAAACTTGGAGATGGATATGCTTATTACCTTTATTGTGGTGATAGTTTCATGAGTGTATGCTTATGTCCAAACTCATGAAATTGTATACATTAAATATGTGTCACTTTTTTGTATATCAATTATGCCTCAATATAGCTGTTTTTTTAAAGAGTGTGAATTTGGAACTGAGATACAATAACTTAATAACTGGCACATCTGGTGCAACTAAGCAAGAAGAAAAGAGGAAAAAGTATAAATAACCAGTATCAGGAATATAAAAGGAAACTCCAAAGATGCTGAGAAAGAGAAGAAAAATATGAGAAAGATGAGATACTTTGAACTTTATGTGATGGGTACTTCTGTTTATGTTTGAAAATCTCCATAATAAAGGTTGGATTTTAAGCTCATAGCCACATCTGGACTAGGCACCTTATATATATTACCTCTTTTAATCCTCATGAGGCCAGTGTTATTTTATGCTTAGGGAAAGACAAGCTCAGAGAAGTCACATACTTTGTACATGAGCTCATGGCCAATTAGTGTTATCACCAGGATTTGAGCCCAGAGTTTTCTGTCTGTCCAAACCAATCTGGGAGACCTTAGAAATCATCTAACATAACTTCTTCATCTGATGGTAAAGAAAGCTGGGGCCCAGAGAGAAATGACTTGCCCAGGTCACCAACCAGATAAAGTATAATATATTGGCAAAAGATTAGACAGAACTTCAATTCAAAGGCTGCTTCTATTATTTACTAGCTATCGTCCTTTGAATAAAATATTTGACCTTTCTGAGACCATTTCTCATGTGCAAAATCGGATTAAGGCCCGCCTAGTTAGAGTAGTTTAAGAATGAAATTATGTAGAGCTCTTGTTCCAGTGCCTCTCCCCACCTTATAAGTACTTCAAACGTTGTGAGTGGTGGAGGTAACAGCAAAGACTCAATCCAGGGTTTCTCTGCCCTTGTTGAGGACTCTTCCTGAAGAGGAGGAGGAAGATGGCAACTATATTCTAGGGATTAATGTGAAAAACTGTTAAAGGTTGGTTGTATTTTGAAACAATAGATTATTCTTACTAAAATAATATTTGATGCTCCTTTTTATAGTTGCAGTTTGGAGTATAGTAAAGTGGCATTATAGCCACACTAAATTATACAAATTCATCTCTCATGCTTTTTCCCCTTTCCTTTCCCTTGTTTAAAATACCGGTTGAGTGTCCGTTATCTAAAATTCTTGGGACCAGATGTGTTTCAGGTTTGGGGGATTTTGTTTTTGTTTTTGAATATTTGCTATACATAATGAGATATCTTGGGTATGGAACCCAAATCTAATTATGACTTTCTTTTATGTTTGATACATACCTTATGCATATAGCCTGAGGCTAATTTCATACAATATTTTAAAATAGTCTTGTACATGAAACAAAGCTAGTGTACAGTGAAACATCAGAAAGCAAAGGTATCGCTATCTCAGCCACCCCTGTGGACAATCTGTGGTTGTTTGGCATCACTACCATACCTGACTGAACTTATATGCTACTGATAAGCAATTATTTTCATAATACACTTTTTCTCACATAAGTACATAACAGTAAAAAATATGACAAACCATTTATACAGTGACAAAATAATGTGTTCAGGGTGACCAAGCAGCACAGCAGCATCACAGAACACCTCTACCAGCTGTCAGATAACAGCAGCAACCAACAAGGGCTGTAGGTTCAGTCTCCACCTGCAGTGCTATGTTCTGAAATATCAGAAGCAGGTGAGGGGCTAGGAAGTAGCTCCTCTAGGGCAAAGGAGGCATTCTGCTTGGTGACTCTTTAAAATGTTTCCTCCAGTCATCTGTCTCATTAAAAACAGTTTTTGGGCTGGGCACAGTGGCTCATGCCTGTAATCCCAGCACTTTGGGAGGCTAAAGGTGGTGGATCACGAGGTCGGGAGATCAAGACCATCCTGGCCAACATGGTGAAATCCCATCTCTAATAAAATACAAAAAAAAAAAAAAATTACCTGGACGTGGTGGTGCGTGTCTGTAGTCCCAGCTACTCAGGAGGCTGAGGTAGGAGAATTGCTTGAACCCAAAAGGTGGACATTACAGTGAGCTGATATCATGCCACTGCACTCCAGCCTGGCAACAGGGTTTTTTTTTTTCCTTCTCAGAAAAAAAAAAAATACAAAAAAGTAGCCAGGCATGGTAGCAGGTGCCTGTAATCCCACTACTCAGGAGGCTGAGGCACTTGATCCCAGGAAGGGGAGGTTGTAACAAGCCAAGATCACACCACTGCACGCCAGCCTGGGCAACAGAGTGAGAATCTGTCTAAAAAAAAGAAGTAACAGTTTTTGTCCTAGCCATCTCTCATGGGTTGTATAAGTGACACGATTTCTTGTTCTGTTATGAATGCATACTGCTCTTGTCCTTCAATAAGTATTTTGATTGCATATACAGCCAGGTGTGGAATTTCCACTTCTAGCATCATGTCAGTATTCAAAAAGTTTCAGATTGGCCAATATGGTGAAACCCCATCTCTACTAAAAATACAAAAATTAGCCGGGCGTGGCAGCGGGCACCTGTAGTCCAAGCTCCGCAGGAGGCTGAGGCAGGAGAATCACTTGAACCCGGGAGGCAGAGTTTGCAGTGAGCTGAGATCACACCACTGCTTTCCAGCTTGGACAAGGCGAGACTCTGTCACACACACACAAAAAAAGTTTCAAATTTTTGACTTCAGCTTTTCAGGTTAGGGATGCTCAACCGGTACTATAAAATTATGTTTTGCATATGTAATCACAATGTATTTTACTATGCAGATACATGTAAATAGTATATTATAATAAAACTATTTTTTCCTGAATGTTATGGACAGTTTAATGAATTTTTCAGTAATCAATTCAACTATACTCTGCTGTGTGCACTGATTTTAGAATTTTATTTCATGTCCAGATGTGACTCACTTTAAAGGATACTATGAAGGAGACTTTCTCTTATCACTTTCTGTGATCTTCCTGGTTTCCTCATACCTGAATTTAATCCTTATGGAGCTGATATACACATTTCAGAATATTCTAAGAATACTATAATCCTTACTACCATGTATCTTTAAAGATGGAATATCGAATTGTGATATGAATCATATCAAGCATTAGTAGAATGCTCACTACCAAACTACACACATCTTGAGGTCCCAGTCTGTGAGTTAAGTATTTCTCTGTGTTCCATAGCATCTTGCAAAGAGTTTGCAGAGTAGGTGCTCAAAAAAAACAGTTGCTGAACAAATGAGGCATATACTTATGTTGTTTTTTCTTTGTACATGCAGAAGCCCTATGGTTAAGTTTTTCAGTAAGCCAGTTTGCATGAATTAAAAATGAGTCTGAAGAGCTTTCCCCCTCCTACTTTTCTTTCAGTTTGTATACAAGAACACTTTACCTGAGATATAGGCCAAAAGTGAAGGTAAGTCCACTTTTAGATCCTGTGTGTGTGTGCTGAGGGTAGGATACTGGGTATAGGACGGAGGTGGAAGAAGAAAGGGGAGTGTGGAGAGGTAGCGGAGCAAACACAGGCTTTGGAACCAAAGGCATTGAATCTTTCATTTACTACTGCATGTTCTTGGACAAGTCTCTTCTCTTTAAGCCTTAGCTTCTTTGACAATAAAATCGAGCTGCTAGTAACTACACTGCAGAGATATTTTAAAGATCAGAGATAATTTATATGCTCAGCTTCATGCTTGACAAAGTCAAAGCATAATAAATTTAAATAAACTCAATAAAAAATACTCTCTGATATCTGGTACAAGTCTAGAAGGAATATACTCTGCCAAGGCTACTAATACCAGGACAATCACTAGCAAACCTACGTATAGTCATAGCCCCATGTATTCTTTCTCATTCTTTTTCAAGGATAACATGGAACCATTTTATATTTTCTCATTCTGTCCTAATTTGTTCCCAAACAGTTTCTTTTTGGAATCTGGCCAGTGATCCTGTTTGAGCCTCTCAGGAAGCATTGATGAATCATTCCACCAAGAAAACAAACAAGCACCTACCACAGACCTGGCAGAATAAATAAGGAAATCCTTAAAGATCTACAAGTTCAAATATGTCACGACCGTCACAGCAGAGGAGTGACTTTCTGACTAATGCCGCCAGCCGCACAGAGAATGAGGAATGGGGCCTGCTGAGTGTTTCGTTCATGGCTTCCTCTCATTTGTCACCCTCCCCCTTTCACCCTCCAGTTTATAAAGAAACAGAGATGATGATGTGTGTACAACCTCAAATGCAGAAACAATTGGGCTTTTCTTAACAGGTTAACAGTTTGTGATGGTTATAAGAAATTAACCTTTTTTTCTTTTTGCCAAGGGTTGCATGTGAATTATACCTTTCTTAATATATGATTAAATAATGCAAACAGTCAGCTAAGGGCCAACAAAACTCCGTATCGAGCATATCCAGATAGTTAGCTGTGAGCCAGCACTCAGCTGTATCAGATTTGATTAATGTTTTTGTATTAATCTCATGGATGTTTCACAAAGGTTAAAGAAAAAAAAAGAGGAAGAAGAAAGAGCTAGCTGTGGGATTCTGTGTAGTTCTTCACTATCTGTTCTGGGGCTAGTTGGAGTGTCATAAGCAAGCTCAGACCTGCCCCTGGTTCAGTACTTAACCACATCCCAGGATTTATGGTGTCTGCTTATGGCCACAGCCAACCAGAATGAGTAGGTCAGCTTATCCCTTTCTGAAGCTCCATGAGGACATGTATAGAATGCTGCAACTTCAGCCAGCTCTGTTCCTCTGATCTTTGCAGATCTTTAAGTTGTCACCATTTTTATGACTAGACAAATACAACTGGTGGTCTAGACTGCTCATAGTTCATCCTCCTCACATAACTTATTTGAAGTTGTCAGGGAATGTCATTACTTTCTGACTTTTTAAATTATGCAGTATTTTCCAGTTCTCAGAGAGGTCATGGTTGTGCCCAGGGAAGTGTGTTGCATTAACTAAAGCTAAAATGATGAGGATCCTATTTACATAAAACATATTAAAATATCTGCTTCTTAATTTTCTGAAGGAAATAGATATAAGTTTCTGTACAGAATCCACAAAAATTAGGGTGCTAAGAAATGACAGTAAAATCTCATCGTAAGGCAGCTAGTTCTAATTTGCATTTGAATGTATAACAAATTTCATCACTTTTCACAAACATAACACCTGCCTGGAGTAAAAATCTGATTTTACCCCTCTGCTTATGTATCATCATATTTGTAGCTCTGCATCATTTAGCATTTTTATTACTTTTTTTGCTTTTTGTAAATTATTGTAAAATCCAGATTGTTTTTACCACATGGTGACATGACTCAAGATTAAATCCTGAGCTACAGTTTCAAAAGGAAAATCATTTTTTCATATGTAAAGATGGTAAAACACTTTTGTCATTTGTTCCAGGATTAAGTAGCCTTCATACAAATTTAAAATCAAAAACTGTTCTGTTGTTTGTCTTCACCTACTGGCTTCAGTTTTATTAACCAAGTATCCAAGGACATCAAGTTGGCACCCTTCCCTTAGCACACCAACAAGCCAGTAGACTGATTCTTCCGTCTGCTTTTATGATCCTCCAGGAAGAAAAACACTTTCCAAAACATTAAGAGAACTTTGGTTTTGTCTTAAGAGGGTATAAAACTAAACCATTCGATTTTGTACTTAATTTTGCCCCAAGATTCTGACTTCTGGCTACATTTCACCTGCAGTTACCTGGGCTATCAGCCAGGATACATTTTTTAATTCCTATTTTTTTTTACATCATTATCTTTTTATACTTTTCAGTTAGATATTCTTCGGCATAAATAATATATATATATACCGTGTAGGATAAAGGTATATCCTACATGGCAATGCTGTTAAACATGGTAAGACTGAGTTTCTGCAGGATTAAAGTCAAATTAAGGGTATAGAGAACACACCTTGATACTGAGGCCATTTAGAGTAATTTGTTTTAATGAGTGTTTTATTCACCACCACCAGTGGCCACCTGTTCAATAAAATTGTCTCCACCCCAAGGTGACGGGTAAGACTGGCCAATTCTTTGAAAACCCTTGTTTTTGTTGGGAGAATGAAAAGCAGAAAGGGAAGCCAGGCTCCTTAATATAAAAGTCAGCTGTGCCTCGTTTTAGCAACTAAGTAAAACACTCAAGACTTTGTGCAGTATTTTATGGAAATCACTGGTGACCTATAGGATATTGCTAAATTATCTTTTCAATGGCTTTATTTTTTCCTTCTTGGATTCTAGGTGGACATTACAGGGTTGGATTCCTTACTGTCCCCTCCCGCTGTCATTTGTTTTAGTGGAAAACTTCATGTTAACTAGAGTGTACAAAAAAGTCTGTTTCCTGCTGAGCCAATAATGATTTGTTTGCATATCACCTAATGTGAAAAGTGCTCATCTGTGAACCCTACAGTAAATTATATTTTAGAAAATACTTTGTGAGGCTGGCCACGGTGGCTCATGCCTATAATCGTAGCACTGTGGGAGGCCGAGGTGGGTGGATCACTTGAGGTCAAGAGTTTGAGACCAGCCTGGCCAACATAGTGAAACTCCATCTCTACTAAAAATACAAAAATTAGCCGGGCATAGTGATGCACGCCTGTGGTCCCAGCTACTCGGGAGGCGGAGGCAGAAGAATTGCTTGAACCCAGGAGGCGGAGGCTGCAATGAGCCGAGATCACACCACTGCACTCCAGTCTGGGTGACAGAGCAAGACTCCATCTCAAAAAAAAAAAAAAAGAAAATACTTTATGAGGATGTGAAAGAAGCAATGTGCTTGCACTTGAATATCCTTGTGCCTCCATTTTCACTCTGAAAAACTGAAAGCAATTTGGCTTTTATTTTTGTTTTTTTAAGGAACAGCTAGTGAAAGAAGGTTAAGCTGATTGGTCACTCTACCCTCCCCTTCCCCACTGTGGTGTTTCATGAAACATCCCTACTACCTGAACTGATCTTTTTAATCCTTGTGATAGTAAATACATTTATAATTAACAGGAAAAACATTTTTTAATAATCTACAAATGAAAACCCTAATAGTATTATTTGGTTTGACAAAAGCAAATCAAATATTATGCTTTAAACATAATGCAAAATTTCAGGACAGTTAATTTGGTCTTCCCTTACCCTAAGAGGGTTTTTCTTATAATAAGGAGAAGAGATGTAGTTCAAAGAAAATTAAGAAACAAAAACTTCAAATACATAATGCATGAAAATCCTTAAATGCCTGCAAAAATTAAGTTCTATTATAATACTAGCCAATTCCAAATTAGCCAATGCCCTAAAAGTGTCTAACAATTTAAGGTTGTCTTATGAGTCCCACGAAAACAATTATTTCTGGTTAAATTTGAGTTTTAGCTACCAACTCCATATTTATGTGACAATAAATTGTTTTGGCCCTGTGGTTGATGATGTGCTGCTGGATAAGCATTTATGTAAAACTGACATTTCAAAGAGAACCATTTCTAATTGGAATTTCCACCTATGTGACTGTTTGCAGATCTACCTCCGTCTTCCATTTTGCATCCTATCAGTGTTACAATTAGTTTGATCACTTTGTCTTGTTTTTTAGTGTCTGCAATTATAGCTTATTCACTATGTTTTAACTATTTAAAAATAAGGACTAAAATTTGATTTAAAGTAGTTAAACCCCTTTATGGAAGGAGCTGCAAAATGGGAAAAAAAAAAAAAAAGAAAAGGAATGTCATCTTGATCCGGCTGACTAGAAATTTTCTTTTTATTTTCTTTTCTTTTTTTCCTTTTTTTTTTTTTTTTGAGACAGAATCTCATTCTGTCACCCAGGCTGAAGCGCAGTGGCACAATCTCAGCTCACTGCAACCTCCGCCTCCTGGATTCAAGTAATTCCCCTGCCTCAGCCTCCTGAGTAGCTGGAGTTACAGGCATGCACCACCACACCCAGCTATTTTTTTTGTATTTTTAGTAGAAACAGGGTTTCACCATGTTGGTCAGGCTGGTCTCAAACTCCTGACCTTGTGATCTGCCCGCCCTGCTTCCCAAAGTGCTGAGATTACAGGTATGAGTCGTCACGCCTGGCTTAGAAATTTTCAATACTGTCTTTTAACTGTTGCATTCCAGCCAGCCTGGGCAACAGAATGAGACCCTGTCTCAAAATAAATAAGAGTAAGAAAATACTTGTTAAAAAATCTAACTATGTAATTGTTGCATGAGGGAGCTGCCAGTGTTGTTGAGGTTCTTGGAAGCATTCCACTGGACTTCAGCATTTCTCCAAAATTACCAGCCCAGTCAGCTTCATATACCCAGATATGGACACTTCTTCACTTGAAATTCAAACTGAAGGTAAAACTCTGACTTTGGACAGTAAACCTTTGCCTTGGGTATGAAACCTTGACACTGTTAAAAGAAAAGTGGAAAACTGTAAGAGACAAGTTTCAACAAGGCACAGTCTACAGTCTGATTGCCTATTTTCATGTACTTTAAAGAGTATTATTTCTCAAGGTCTTCATTTTATCATTAAATTCAGCTAATTACTACCTGTTTTGAAAAGCAACTAGTGTAGAAGATTGGTCACAATAATTTTTTTTGGGGGGACAGGGTTTCAGCATGTTGTTCAGGCTGATCTTGAACTCCTGACCTTATGATCCACCTGCCTCAGCCTCCCAAAGTGCTGGGTTTATAGGCGTGAGCCACCGTGCCCAGCCACAGTAATTTTTTTTAATAGAAAACCTTAAAATCCAAATCAAGAAATTCAGTTACAGGCTGCAAAGTAACCTAAAATTCCCCCACTCTGTTTAGCTCAGCAGCTGCCAGTCAGTATAGCACCAGCCACAGTTCACTGTGCTCTGCATACAGTTCCTTTCCAGCCCTTACAAGACCTGCTTCATTGCTTTAAAGAACATAGTGCTGATACTTGAACTGAATTTAATCATTGGTAACTTAAATATTCACAAAATTGTCATAAGCTTCTGAAACTTCTGGCAATGCCATATCTGTAGATCATCACTTTTAATGGAGTTTGCAGAATTAACTCTAAAAATTGCAGCAACCATATTTATTAGAGAAATCTTTAACCATATACATATGATTCCCTGTAAGTATTCATTCAGAGATCATCTGTGCCTAAAAGTAAATGATAAAAATGTGTCATCATATCACAAGGCTCTAAATCAGGGATTGGTAAACTGTAACCCATGGGCCAAATCCAGGCTGCAGTTAGATGATCTGCAAGCTAAGAATGGTTTTTATATTTTATTTTATTCTATTTTTTATTTTATTTTATTTATTTATATTTCTTCAGACAGTGTTTCTGTTGCCCTGGCTGGAGTGCAGTGGCAGGATCTCACAAACTCCCCCTCCCAGGTTCAAGTGATTCTCCTGCCTCAGCCTCCCAAGTAGCTGGGACTACAAGCACATGCCACCATGCCAAGCTGGTCTTGAACTCCTGACAAGTGATCTGCCCACCTTGGCCTCCCAAAGTGCTGGGATTACAGGCGTGAGCCACCATGCCCAGCCGGTTTTTACACTTTAAAAATGTTTAAACAAAGAAGAATATGCAACAGAAACTCTATGTTCCTGCAAAGTCTAAAATGTTTACTCTCTGGCTGGGGAGTTTGCGTGCCCTGCTCTAGACTGTCAGCAAATGGCACAGTGGTACAGTACAGTGGCACTGCCCAACTATATGTCTCTGCGAGGTGATTCTAGTGTGTATTTGTAAGAATGAAAATTTGTTACATAAGACATCTCATGTTTTTGTTGACTGTAATCACATGATTTGTATTTAATATTTACTGAATTATTTTTTCATATCAGTTTTTCTAGATTGGCAATAGCCTATTGCAAAGTGCCTAAACCTTTGAGAAAAATTACTATGAGCAAGGTCCATGATTTAGTTTTCAATATAAAGGGAATTTCATTCTATTCTATAAAATCCAAAAATGCTAGTTGCCCTTCGCTTTTGAGTTGACTTCCAGAAAGTTGAGATCTTTTGACCATTTTTTCTCATATCATATAAAATGTGCCACTTGGTAGTTGTCACACTGTGGTAGTCATGTACACTTTTTTTTTTTTTTTTTAACTTTCTAAAAGGAAAAATTCAAAGTTCTTTCCACAGTCAGTCCAGGCTTTTGGGTTTTTCTTTTTAGAGCTAAATTATGCATACTAATAAGTAAGTGAGTCTGTTCTGAGATATAGATGCCATTACCTATTTTTGCTTAATGTACTGATGGGGCATTGTTGTTCACCATCATGCGTTTCCATACTTTTAATATTTCTGAGTCACTTATCAATGTGACCAACAGATAAACTGTTCAAGCTAATATAGCACTTCCTAACCTCATAGTTGTTGCAGATGTTTGTTCTAGTAGTGATTATTTAATAAACATATACATTGTACTGAATCTTATAAGCAACTAACATTTTCAGATAATCTCAGTCTGCTTATTCACTTTTTCCATTTGATGTACCAATGCCATAATCATTTTTCTAGAAAACAGTAGGATAATGTATTTTTTCTAGTCTGCTATAATGGAGACTATCTATCTTTCAGCATTAATTACCTCTCATAGGTGAAAATATTAAATGATATTGTTTTAAATAAGACTACCGGTAGCATTTTATCCCTGATTTATATTTTTTAAATCTATACATTTATATAAAGGCAGGGCTACCATGTGTTATTAGAGAGTTTATGTACTACACAAAGGCACCCAGTTGAGAGAGGAAGGAGGGTGAATCAGGGGCTGAAATCTAGTCTGTGCTCAGCCTGCTAAAGATAGGGTTGCAGCTCAGAGGACACATCTTTTTCCAGTTTGCTTAAGCTGGCAGTATAGGCCAGCAGTAATCGTCTTCATGGAAATGACGTCCAGTCATTATCCGGGGGCCTTTGCCATTAGACTTCTACCATTGTACTATGGTACCTTTCTACTCCAAGCCTAAGTATGTTACAAGGGTAAAAGCTAATAATTTTTTTAGTTAAACATTTATATCTTTAAATATACAGCATCTTCAACTTCAGGAGCTGTGAAGTAAACACATGAACTGTCCAGCTTCACACAATGAAGAGGGACAGATCAGAAACAGAAAAAATGGTCCTGCATAAGCCATGTATGTCTGTGGTTTATAACTTTAACCAAAGTACCATCTACAAGATGTAAACAAATTAGAATTTTCCATAACTCATCTAGTTCCTCAAACTACAGCTTTTCAAATATTAGCTTTCTTAGCCAAGCCTGCTGGAATGGTGGTTTTACTCATTGTTGACCACATGGTTGATTCTTCAGCTAGTTCCTCCTTTGTGTGTCAGGGTAGGGCAGCCTTGCCTCTATCAACGGATGCTGGCAAGAGGCGAACCAGGAACCTTTACCTGACAAAACAGACATGAGTTTGCAAAGCCATTTGGGCTGTGCTTTATGAGGAAATAACTGAAAAGGAGTGTGAATGGCTTTATTTCACGCTGAACAGTACACACCTGCCTAACACAGGCATCTGTTATTTGATTTAGCAAATTTTGCAGACTTGACTTTGGGCTTCTCTCTAGCGTGGTCTGGGTGGTCTTTTCAGCTCTTTTTTCTTTCTTTTGCCCTGGACTGGAATGCAGTCTACCTCAAGTGGGTCTTCCTAGGTGAGACAGAAAGCAAGACCTGTCTCACTTAATAGGGTGGTCTAGTCCCAAAATAAGGCTTGATTCTCAAAGGAAATGAGAAAAGAGAAAATGGGCGGGGGGGGGGGGGTTCCATTTATTGAACCCTACTATGTGCCATCCATTCAACAAACTGGAATGTCTATTTTAGGTGCTAGGAATACCGTGAAAAATAAGACAAATACCTGCCCTCATGGCACTTAGTGTCTCATAAATAACTGTGCCAATTACATTTGGGATGAGTGTCATGAGGAAAGGTAAAGAGTGTTCTAGGAGGGAATGCAAGGGAGCTGGATTAGGGAAGACATTCCTGAAGGTGAATATCTATACCAAGAACTGAAGGATGAGAGGTATTAGGGAAGGTGGGGGAAAGGCCGTTTACAGCAGAGGGAGCCAGAGGTGAGTTTCTGGAGAGATGGGTTGGAATGACGTCACATAGGGTTTTGAAAGCCATCTTACGAATTTGAATTTGGTTGTCCTGGTGCGGTGGCTCATGCCTGTAATCCCAACACTTTGGGAGACCAAGGTGGGAGGACTGCTTGAGGCCAGGAGTTTGAGACCAGTCTGGGCAACACAGCGAGATCCCATCTCTACAAAAAAAAATTTTAGGTAACCAGATGTGGTGGTACTCCCCTGTAGTTCCGGCTACTCAGGAAGGTGAGGTGGGAGGATCATTTGAACCCAGCAGTTCCAGGCTGCAGTGAGCTAAAATCAACTGCACTCCAGCCTGGACAACAGAGACATCATCTCTGAAAGAAAAAAAGAATTTGAATTTGGGAAGCTCTGGAAAAGATGGAGAATAGATTAGAGGGAGCCAATATGGATGTAGGGATACCAGATAAAGGGAGAACGGGGGACAGTGGTAGTGGAGATAGTTTGCAGTTGGTGTGAGTCCTCGCAAAGAGCTTCAGGATAATAAATGTGGATCTGGAGCTCAGCTGAGATACCTGGACTGAAGATGTAAATTTAAGAATCACAGACATGCATATTAATTGAAATGGGAGTGGTTGAGATCACAAAAGGAAACAGGGTCTCAGACTGAGTCCTAGAAACCAAACGATGTAAGGATTACAGAGAGGAATTTTGAAAGACAAGGGCATCTCAAACCAAAGACAATCACCAGTCACTTGGAAAGGAAGCCTGGGTGAGGGCCTGGGTTCTAGTTCCTCAAAGTCTGAATGTCTGTGGCTGGACTGGAGACACAGCGCCTGTCGGCAGAGATAGCTACATGGCCGAGGGGTAGAAGGCAGTGACCCTGATACGACACTGCACTGAGACAGCAGGTTCCAAGCTGGAACCACTGGCATTAACTCTGACAGGGTACTTGATGTTAGACAAGTTATCTCCTTTTAGAGTGTCTGAAGATCTGGCTTAGGAGCCTGGTCCTTAAAAAGCTGTTTGGTTGTGGCCAAGTCACAACTAAATTTTGGGTTCTACATCTATAAAATGTAGGATTGTCTTAGCGGTTAGCACCATGGTGTAGTGTGAATCTAATCACAAGTTTCTAAACGGTGCCTTTCCTGTATGAGTGCCTGGCTTGGGCCTGCAGGGGTACCTGAAAACTGGACAAACGAGAGGAGTCAACCCCTCTGCCCTCTCTCACTGACCAGTGTGGCCTGGATCAAGGGACTGTCCAGCCTTCTCCCCTTCCTGGTAGTCAGGTGCTGGCCTGTGCCACAAAACCTGTTTATGTTGGAGGTGGAGACAGGTTTTCCTGCCTTATCCTACCCGTTTTTCAGACTAGGGCGTGGCAGAACACACACTGGACTGAGACTCTTTCTGCTAGATCAAAATACCCACCCATTGTAAAGGGGAAGGCTAAAAAGGCGTCCAAAGTGTGTTGATCTGTCTCTGAACAGTACACACCTTTCGGAAGCCACCTTTGGCACACACGTCCACTACACACATCTCACTAAGTTCCTCCCTAGTCATTTCAGAAATTTCCTGGAGAGGTCAGAGCTGTTTGTCTTAAAATCTGCTCATTTTATTCCAATAACCTTACCCCATTTAACTTTCTCCCCACTTCAAATCATTCCCAAATTTCCCAAAAGGTGTATCTGCCAAGAAGAAAAGGTGAGTTTTTAGGTGGCTTGGAGAAAACGAGTTCACAAAATTCATTCATCAACCTGCTCTGTGCCAGGCCCTGGACTCTCATGAGCGGGGCGTAGTCTGGGAGGAAAGTGGTCGTGTCCCTCCCTGGGGCTGCTCTCTTGCCCTCATTTGTTCCTAGATTTCATTGCTAATCCTAATCAGCTCCTTTCAGTCCTTCACCCACCAGGAAGTTGCCCGTGAGTCTTAGGGCTTTCCTCATCCTCTAGATATACCTCACCATCCCCACTGGAAACCTACGCTCAGTCCCTCTCCTTCTCTCTCTCTTCCTCCTACCCCTTTCCCCCTTCATTCTTCTTTCATCTGGCACCTCCCCCTGTAAACTAGTAAGAGGAATGAGGAGCCTGAGAGATGAGAGATGAACATTCTCACAGAATGTCCACTAAGCTATGAAGATGCTGTTTGGAATGAAACTGTTCACATTTCTCTATCGCTGTTAAGGCAGCCATTGTCTCTAGCAGCTGCCAGCTAAGTGAACAGAGAAAATGAAGTTTCATTGGAAACAACTGGAGCAGTTGGCAGGACTGTAGTTGTGGCTGGGACACAACCCCAAAGTCTGTCTGCTGTGAGTTGCTAACTTTCCATATCACACAGCCTGGTGGGATCTGGGTGGCACCTTGCTTGCTGCCATTCCATCACGCTGCTCTGCTGTCTGCTTACTGCTGCTGTCGGTGCTGTCTTGGGGCGTCACCTGAAATTGCAGTGGCTGCAGACAACCTCTGAACCACTGGGCTCCCCTGCAGCCGTCAGAGGGCAGGTTCTATGGCAAGGAAGCTGGGGTTCCCTTCCATCAGCCTCCCTTCCTACGAATATGAGAATCCTAAACAGTGGGCCACTGTTTTGGGGGTGTGTTGCCCCTTGAGCCAGGCACGCTGTCCCCATGACCCAGAGTCTCAGTAGTGGTCAGGACTGTATTGGCTATAAATGACGAAGTCCTGGTGTCCAGCCAGAGTGAGGCAGCCAGGACAGTGCAGCTCTACCTCCGTCTCACTACTGAGAGACATGGGTTACCAAGCTCTAGGAAAGCAGCATTCCCCCGAGGAACAGTCAGAAAGGGGTGATTCAACACCGGGCTCTCTGTGTCAGTGAGTGGAGACAGGGGAAAGGATCTAACTGCCTAGCCCTAGCCCCTGGTGGGGTCACTTCACTGGAGTCCCACGGCACCTCCCAAGAGTCAGGGCTGCTGAGGCCAGCCTCCTGGTCCCCACCCCGACCCCTGAGATGTCGATTAGGACACCCTGGAAAGGGAAGCAGCTGCCTGTAGATCCAGTATGCTGGAGGGCCCTCCCAACTTTTTTCCAGTAACAATTTGTAAGGTCAAAATAACGGGTGATTTGATACCACCAAGAGCTTGTTGGGCAAACGTTGAGAGTGAGATAGAGTGTGTGTGAGAGAGAGAGAAAGAGAGAGAGATCCTCCTATTTAATTACCTAGAAATGCTAGCCATTCTTAAAAATGTTACTTAAAAGGAGAAAAAAGGGACTGGTAATTTGGCAGTGGAGGCCATCCCAGAGAGTGTCTCCTTCCTAGAGACACTGGGCCCCTTTCCTCCTTCCTCTTCTCAAATCTTATCAACTAGAGGCTGAACGTCACACCCACAGCTTCTGGTGGCTAAAAGCCTTAAAAACAACAACAAAAATCAAATAAGAGAGACTGGTGCTTTAGGTAGCCATAACGCCAAGAAAAAGGATCAATTTCTTTCTTTCTTTCTCTCTTTCTCTCTCTCTCTCTCTCTCTCGCTCTCTCTCGCTCTCTCTCGCTCTCTCTCTCGCTCTCTCTCGCTCTGTTGCCCAGGCTGGAATGCAGTGGTGCTATCATAGCTCACTGCAGCCTCAATCTCCCAGATTCGAGCAACCCTTCCACCTCAGCCTCCCAAACAGCTGGAACTACAGGTGTGCACCACCACACCCCACTGATTTTTTTTTTTTTTTGTAGAGACAAAGTTTCACTATGTTGCCCAGGCTAGTCGCAAACTACTAGGCTCAAGCAATCATTTCCCAAAGTGCTGGTATTACACGTCTAAGCTACCGTGTCCAGCCCGGAACTTTAAACTTTAGGTACTGAGCAAAGAGCAAGTCTAGGAAATACAATGCTAGCCTTAGATTATGTATTGATTTATGAACAAACTCCTAGATATAGAGGAAAATAAAAGGTATGTATAGATTATACATATATAAATGCATATAATTTATATATAAACTATAATATACTGCATATAAATAAATAAATTATATACATATTTTAATATATAATAAATAGGCTGGGTATGGTGGCTCACACCTGTAATCTCAGCACTTTGGGAGGCTGAGGTAGGTGGATCGATCACTGGAGGTCACAAATTTGAGACTGGCCTGGCCAACATGGTGAAGCCCCGTCTCTACTAAAAACTCAAAAAAATTAGCCAGGCGTGGTGGCACATGCATGTAATCCCAACTACTCGTGAGTCTGAGGCAAAAGAATTGCTTGAACCCGGGAGGTGGAGGTTGCAGTGAGCCGAGATCGACTCACTGCACTCCAGCCTGGCAACAGAGTGAGACTCCATCTCAAATAAATAAAATAAATACACACACACACACACACACACACACACACACACACACACGGTAAACTGTGTATATGCTGTATTTTCCATCATTTGATTTAACTGAAAATTCAAAATTGCTAATTTACATACTAAAGAATTTATATAACAAAAAGATTAAAAACAGCACTTACTGGTTTTTGTGCCTCTATAACATAGGTTCTAACTTAACATTTGCAAAAATGCACTAAATGTCAAAAATTCATGGACTTAATACTGGGCCTCAAATTATAATTATGCCTGGGTATCCCACTAATTTAAACACTCTGACCCTATAATCTTGAGAGGTTAACTACATATTAAAGTTTTTACATGTGTATGACTCAATTTAAGTGTAGTCTTGCCTAAATTTCTCATGGTCATATACCCACTGCTACAAAATGCTTTCCATTGAACACAGATGGTTTGACAAAATAAATAATAAATTAGACTGGGCATGGTGGCTCGTGCCTGTAATCCCAGCACTTAGGAAGACCAAGGCAGGAAGTTCACTCGAGCCCAGGAGTTCAAGACCAGCCTGGGCAAAAGCAAAACCCCGTCTCTAAAAAAACTACAATTAACCAGGTGTGATGGTGTGTGCCTATAGTCCCAGTAACTCAAGAGGCTAAGGTGAGACGATCAGCTGAGCCCAGGAGGTTGAGGCTACAGGGAACCGGGATAGTGCCCCTGCACTCCAGCCTGGGAGATACAGTAAGACCCTGTTTGAATATTAATAATAAAATTAAAGTGTCTCTTTGTCATTTGCAAATTGGCTTGATAAAATGGGACCCCCATGAGCCCCCATTTTATAGTTAATATGGCCCAATGTAAGTTAAAGCAGGCCCTTCACGGATTAAAACTCTATATAAAACCTTATTTTTAAAGAGTGATTATCCCTCCACTACTCTCCATTTAGCAGCCTAATTTTGCCTATGTTCAAATCTGGAAAAACATATATATTTTTATGTATATACATTTTACTATGCATTTATATTTTAATATATAAAAGGTACTGTATCTAAATTTAATGTGTATTTTAAATATATAAATGTGTATATATGGTACCTTTGATGGATCATTACAACTCAACATTGTGGTCCCATCCATTAGACCCCCATACCTAGTATTAAAATTAAACTGATTTCATTCAATCAACAACTAATAAATGCTCTTACAGAGGTGGCTAACCATGCCTATTTCAACAGCCCTTCAGGCAATTTGCCTCTGCCTCTGAAGGAACAC
The DNA here is from genome assembly GCF_048565385.1 of Saimiri boliviensis. Classification (NCBI taxonomy): domain Eukaryota; kingdom Metazoa; phylum Chordata; class Mammalia; order Primates; family Cebidae; genus Saimiri; species Saimiri boliviensis. Next base: position 24,652,394 of record NC_133454.1, on the reverse strand, counting down.
GATACACTTTTCTAGGCTACTCACAGGAGACCTCCACGTGAGGTCTGTCATCACGCACTGTCTTTACAGACAAGATGCACCTTCTCCAGGAGCACAGGTACAACACTGCACTGAGAACATCCTCCCCCAAGGAGACTTCATTTGACTCACACTCACATTTGAGCTTAAAGAGGAAGCAGGCAGTCACTGGTAGCTAAGGAAGCCTGTAGCTGCCCTCCCCCTCTTCATCGTATCCCTAAGGAGGAGGGGTGATGGCACGGATTGGTCAGATTCAAGTCAAGTGAACAAAGCCAAGGCCTGGGCTGGAATCTCAGTGTGTGAAATAAGGGGGTTAAAGGCTGGTCCCAGGCTGGGGATGGCTCCCTTCCACTTCTCTCTCAGACACTGAAGGTAAGATGGGGGCCTGGGCTTATACCTATCGGGAGGGAGGTGCATTTTTCCTTCTTCCCATTCCCCTCTCAACAGAGTCCCAAGAAAGAACAGGGGAAGGCCAAGGAGAAAGGAACGAGGACAAAACAGCCCCGACCGCACAGGCCCAGTGCAGACCCCAGAGGTCAGGGCTTCCTGCTGGGGCTTGGGGTCAAAGCCCTAACAGAGAATAAAAGGTTTTTTGGCTTGTGAAATCTGCTATACAAATATTCCTCCAGGAATACCCTGGGATAGTAGGGGGCGGGTGGGTGTCCCTGGAATCTGTATTCCAGCCATCCATCTCTCAGCAACAAACCAGAGGAGGGAATGACCAAAATAGTTTCTGGGAAAAGAAGGGGGAATTCCTGGAGGGGTGCAGTAGCTCACACCTGTAATCCCAGCACTTCGGGAAGCCATGGTGGGTGGATCACCTGAGGTCAGGAGTTGCAGACCAGCCCGGCCAACATGGTAAAACCCCGTCTCTACTGAAAACACAAATATTAGCTGGGCGTGGTGGTGGGCACCTGTAATCCCAGCTACTCAGGAGGCTGAGGCAGGAGAATCCCTTGAACCCGGGCGGCAGAGGTTGCAGTGAGCCAAGAAAAAGAAAAAGAAGGGGGAATTCTAGGCAGAGTGAACAGCATTCTAAAGGCAAGCAATAAATGGATGTCTTAATATGTGTGGAGTAATAAACAGAGTGAGAAAGGTCTGCAGTTAGGGGATCACAGAGGAACTTTATAAGGTTTATAAAGAGGAACTTTATACCATACTGTGCGAGAAGTCTAGACTTCATCCATAAAAAGATGGTCTCCTGTGTTAGCCCACTGCTTGTGTTATTCTGGTGCTTGCTACATACCAGGCATGGTTCTGAATGCCTTACATGAATTAACTCATATAATTCTGAGACACTAAGATAAAGGACTTGCCCAAAGGCTCACCAACAAGGAACCTGAGGTCCAAAGGGGTGGACCAAGTGGCGGATCTGTTCTCTTCACCGAATGTGCTACTCGGCAGTCATGGCACCAACAAGGAGACAGGTTCTGCTGACCCGGACTTAACCGTGAGGTGACCGGGAGGAGGTGGTATCTGAGCTGAGTCCTGAGAGACAAGGGATCAGGGCCAGCAGAGGCTGGGAGAGTTTAAGGTGCATGGGCTCCAGGATGCCTGAGGACTACTTTGGGAAACAAGGGGATCCAGCAAAAAGAACCGTAGAGAGAAATGCCCAATGCTTCACCGCAAGTCAAAGCCCCCAGGATGCAGAGTGCGGCATCCAAGAACAGAGCTGAGCAAGCCAGCACCGCCCTTGGCTCAGCGCCTGGCCCCACAGCTTTGACTTTACAGCGGAAGTTGGCTGTGATCCAGGATCTTCATTCAGTTTTATCAAAGTAAATGCAAATTTATTTGAAAAAACGATATTTATTGTTTTATTAAGGAGATTATATTTCTTTGTAGAAATGATGGGGGGATGCTTTTTAATTTTAAGTAGCAGTAATTTTTTTCCTTTAGCATAACCAGAATTCTTTCCGTATTTCATTGAAAAATGAGTGTTAAGTTTCTCAATTTTTCGAATGAGGGCATTGACACCTAGGAGATTAACTCAGGAAAGAAGCTGGCGCTCAAATCCAGTTATTCAGACTCCAAATTCTGTTTTCATTCTTTTTTTCCTTCATTCATTGAAAAAAAAAATACTGCATTCCTCAAATGTGCCAGGCACAGGACTATGCACTGAGTAGACAGCTGATGGTAAAAGAGACAGAGCTTATCTCACAGGCCCGCTTCTCATAGTGCTTCTAACACTGAGGCAGGAATATGTGAAGATACACTATAGAATACTCTATGTCATATTTCTAATCAGCACTTGGTGATTACATTGACACTTCTGGAAGGCTCTCACTCTTGCATTTGTAGTTAGCTGCTCCCATTCTTTCACTGAATGCTGCTTTGTGCCCATTCTTCGGTAGACACTGTGCATGGACTGTAACACACAAGCAGCAGAGTTCAATCTGTTAACACCTATGTGCAAACTACCTGCAAGTATTTATTGAGCACATACTTTTGGAAAAGCAGTCTTTCAGCAAATATTTATTGGTACCTTGATAATCCTAACAGCTAATATTTACTGAATACTATGTGCCAAGGATGATAATGAATTCTTTACACACATTATCATTTGGTCTTCACAGTAAAGTCTTCAGAGGCAGGTATTTGAGAGCTTAAGTCAACATGCTCAAATGCATGACACGAGAAAGCAGCGGCAGTGGAGTTTAAATCCAGGCAGCCAGCATTTCCTACGACTCTGCTGTCCTAACCTCCCACCCTATGGAGAGCACTGGGGATACAACAGTGAACAACACTGGTGCAATCTCTGCCCTTAAAATGTTTACAGCCTAGGAGGGAAGATAACCTTTAAACAGTCCTATGCTGGAATGTCTAACAGGCTACCTGGTCTCCTTTGAGCTTCATTCAAACTTCCCCAAGAATATGCCTTATCAAGTGGATGCAGAGACTGTCTTTACGCAAAGAGAGGAGGGAGGGAGAAGTCAGCCCAGCAGGGGGAGAGCACAAAGAAAAGCTCGGAGGTAGGAAGAGGTCTGGCAGCCTGAGAGCACTGCCCGGTGGATCGCAGGGAAGCCAAGGAAAAGAGCATGAGGAGTGGCACATAAACCTGCAAAATTCAAAGGTTCCTCCAGCTGCAGGAAGGGGGAGGTCGGCCGAGAGCAAGACAGTGTGTGGGGACACCAGGCAGGACACTACTTCATGTGAGGCAGGGATGTGAGTTTGGATCAGCCTGTTGATAGAGGGAATGGCAGCATGTGGGTTGATTAAAAACAAATGTAGAAGAGAATCGATGGGGCTTGTGTGGGGAAATGAGGGAGTCAAGGAAGATTTTTGGCTTGAACAACCCAGTGGATGGCAGCACTTAGGGCAGCTCGGGGGAGGAAGATGAGAGTTCAAGTTGCATCCAGGGTGGCTGTGGACAGCCACGGAGCTGATAGGTCAGGGGGCTGGTTGGTCATGTGGCTCTAGAGCTCGGAGGTCCTAGCGGTGAAGGAGATCATCTTGGACATAGGTGAAATGAGTGTCTAAGACAGAGCCGTAGAGACCTTCCACTATGAAAGGTTATTATTAGAGAGGTCAGGTGCGGTGGATCACATCTGTAATCCTAGCATTTTGGGAAGCTGAGGCGCAAGGATCACTTGAGCCAAGTGTTTGAGAGCAGCCTGGACAACATGGCAAGACCTTGTCTCTATAAAAAAATAGAAAAAATCAGCCACACACTGTGGCACACACCTGTGGTCCCAGCTATTCGGGAGGCTGAGGTGGGAGGATTGCACTTACCTGAGCCTGGTAAGTGCAGGCTACAGTAAGCCATGATCACACCACTGCATTCCAGCCTGGACGACAGAGTGAGACCCTGTCTCAAAAAAAAAAAGAGAGAGAAGGTCCTTAGAGAGGGGGGATTCAGCAAAGGGAACTGAGAAACATAGTCAAAGAGAAAGGAGGAAAGGCAGGAGAGGGTGAAGTCTGTTTCAAGGAGGGAGTGGGAGCAGGGCACAGTGGCTCATGCCTGTAATCCCAGCACTTTGGGGGCTGAGGTGGAAGGCTCACTTGAACCCAGGAGTTCAAGACCAGACTGGGCAACATAGTGGGACCCTGTCTCTACCCCCCCAACATTTTTTTATTAGCCAGCTGTGGCGGCGCACTCCTGTAGAGTGCCTCAGCTACTCCAGAAGCTGAAGTGGAAGGACTGCTTTAGCCTAGGTGTTCAAGGTTACAGTGAGTCATGATGGCACCACTGCACTCCAGCCTGGGTGACACAGTGAGGCCCTGTCCCAAATAAATAAATAAAAAGGCAATGGTCTGAGATGCAGAACTACTTGTGCTGAATTTTCAGCAGGGCACAGTTAAATACAGAAAAGGTTGTTCTGACCTGGGATTTGTCCCTAGGGGTCTTCATGAAGGCTATGCCTGAGGTGCACCTGGACAGGCCACCTGCAGGGAAGGGGCTGAGGGTGAATGTTTGGGAACAGCAAATCCTGTCAGCAGGTAGAATGAGGAGGGAGAGCTAGAGGCTTCCACGGAGGTCACGTCGCCCATGAGGTCCTATCACGCATGTCACTCAGTCACTGGCCACTTGATGCTCATTTCATGCTCACAACAACTCTGCAGTAGTAATTCACTAACTTTTTGTCACAGACGACAACACTCAGACCCAGACATGGGAATTGACTGTTCAGACAGTGCAGATGGAAGTGGGGAAGGCAGAATTCAACCCTGGGTCTCAGGCCAGTGCTATCACCTCACACTTCCTCGACTCGGGTGACAACGAGAAGAGATTAGAGAGGATGCGGGCTAGGCAGAGGTGGAGAGGATGGAGGATGCGGACAGAGGGTAGCAGCTCAGGACAGGGAAGAAGTTTGGGGCTTCTGGCTGCAGTAGCCAGGTGAACGGAGGCGGGAACAGCAGGGTGTGGGTTCAGGGGAAGACGGAGACTCACACGATGAGTCCGCTGAGCGGCCAAGTGACGAGCTGTGGGGCGGAGTCGTCAGGAGGCAGAGAGAGACACAGATCTGAAGGTCAGAGAGAGTCAGCGGAATCTCGGATTTTGGTTCCTTTTTACCACTTAACGGCAAAGTTAACAAGGTTCTGGGAGAGAGATGACGGGGTACGGGTGGCGTCCCGCCGGTGTCAAAGACGACTTCTGGCTCACCTCTGACTCGGTTTCCCCCACAGATGGCTTTTCCCTGCCGCAGGTCCCTGAATCCCAAGACGCTGGCCTGCCTCCTGGTGGGCGTGAGTTTCCTGGCTCTGCAGCAGCGGCTCCTCCCGGCCCCGAGGTCCCCGCAGGAGGAGACGCCACAGGGCCCCGCCGCCGCCCCCGCGGCTGCCGCTCCGCCCTCGGTGCCGGCCCCCGCGCCCCCGTGCCTGGCCAACGCCTCCGCCAACGCCACGGCCGACTTCGAGCAGCTGCCCGCGCGCATCCAGGACTTCCTGCGGTACCGCCACTGCCGCCGCTTCCCGCTGCTCTGGGACGCCCCGGCCAAGTGCGCAGGCGGCGGCGGCGGCGTCTTCCTGCTCCTGGCCGTGAAGTCGGCGCCTGCGCACTACGAGCGGCGCGAGCTCATCCGGCGCACGTGGGGGCGGGAGCGCAGCTACGAGGGGCTGCAGGTGCGCCGCCTCTTCCTGCTGGGCACCCCGGGACCCGAGGACCGGGCGCCCGCCGAGCGGCTGGCGGCGCTGGTGGCGCTGGAGGCGCGCGAGCAGGGCGACGTGCTGCAGTGGGCCTTCGCCGACACCTTCCTCAACCTCACGCTCAAGCACGTGCACCTGCTGGACTGGCTGGCGGCGCGCTGCCCGCACGCGCGCTTCCTGCTCAGCGGCGACGACGACGTGTTCGTGCACACCGCCAACGTGCTCCGCTTCCTGCGGGCGCAGCCGCCCGGCCGCCACCTGTTCTGCGGCCAGCTCATGCAGGGCTCCGTGCCCATCCGCGACAGCCGGAGCAAGTACTTCGTGCCCCCGCAGCTCTTCCCTGGGCCCGTCTACCCGGTGTACTGCAGCGGTGGCGGCTTCCTCCTGTCCGGCGCCACGGCCCGGGCCCTGCGCTTGGCCGCCCGCCACACCCCGCTCTTCCCCATCGACGATGCCTACATGGGCATGTGTCTGGAGCGCGCCGGCCTGGAGCCCAGCGGCCACGAGGGCATCCGGCCCTTCGGTGTGCAGCTGCCTGGCGCGCGGCAGCCTTCCTTTGATCCCTGTATGTACCGCCAGCTGCTGCTGGTGCACCGCTTCGCACCCTACGAGATGCTGCTCATGTGGAAGGCGCTGCACAGCCCCACGCTCAGCTGTGAACGGGGACACCGGGTCTCCTGAGGCCGGGAGGGTGGCCTCAGCCCCGGGCCTCCACCCGTGACGGTGTCCGTGCTGAGAAGGCAGCTTTCCCACCCTGGGTACCTTCCGTCCTGCCCAGCTCTGTGTACCTGAAACCCTGAAATCAGCAGGGTGTGAGGGATGCGGGAAATAACTGCATCCTGGCTGCATGTCCTGAAGTTTCGATTTGATTGGTCTGGGGTGACCCAAAACGTGTTAAGTGTTTTTTAAGTTCCTCCGGTGATTCGAATGTGCAGCTAGACCTGAGGACCACTGGGCTAGAATGTCTGTTCATCCTCGAAAACCCAGCTCCACCGCCCCCTCCGCAAGCCTTCCCGGGCACCTGGCTCCCACACTCGGGTCCTTGTGGGCAATGGAACAAGGGATACCTGGGAATGTGGGAGCGAGGATCAGCGTGCCCTGCCGCGTGCCTACAAATGTGAGTTGCCATTTCCACCATTTCCTCTACAAGTGAGTGGAGCTGAGCTGGGCCGACAGTCGTCAGGTGGATCCCGCTTCCCTCTCCCCCTCAGAAGTCAGTCACATGGCGCTGAGGTGCATGTGACACTTCCTCTCACAGCTGTCCCAGTACCTCGTGAGGTAGAAATCAAAGTGGAAGCCAAGGGGGCGCACCCCGCCCCTCGGATCCCGCACACACCCGATCTCCACCGAGCAGCCCCGGATCGCGGGCCCCCAACGGCCCGAGTGAGGCCAGCATGACTTTGACACGCACACTCTGACACTTCCTCTCACAGCTGTCTCAGTACCCCATGAGGTAGAAATCAAAGTGGAAACCAGAGGCCTGGTCAGACAGTGACTCATCCAGGGCCACGTCATTCTCAGACAGCACCACGTTTTGATCCCCTCCACCCTCACCCCCACCAAAGTGAATGGCCTGGTTGGGTCCAGCCCGCCAATGCTCACCCCCACAGGTCAGAGACAGGCTCCTTGCTGGGGTCTGGGCCTCAGGATCAGTGGGCCTTGGACAACCCAACAGGGAGTTCCGGGGAGTTCAAAGTGGAGAAACGCTGATGGGAACATGGAGGCCAGCGTTGGGGAGGCTGTGGAGGCAGGTGTGTAGAATTGTGTTTGGGAGGTGGGAGATCTGAAACAGGTGGATAGTGGTTAAGAGAATGTGCAGGGCTTCCTGGGAACTTGGTGACCCGGGCTCTGAGAACCAGGCTGTGGTCCTGACCTGAAGCAGTCACAGCTGCCAGTCATCTTGGCAATACGGAAAATCAAGGAAATGGCCTCAGGGCAGGCAGAAGTGTGTGTCCGCAAGGTCCCAACTATATAAGATGGACGCAAGGACTCGCCTTCAGGGAGGAAAGAACCCTGGCAGCGAGTCAGAAGACTGGCCAGAGGATGTTTCTTGCCTTCAGGACAAACACCAGACTCCTCAGTCCTGCATTTCCGGTTCCACGTGCTGCCGCTCACTCCCCCCACCCCCCGCCACTGTAATCCACTGGCCTCGGCCTCCCGAAGTGTGATTATAGGTGTGAGCCACCACGCCCGGCCTAGGTGATAGTTTTAAAGTGCGGTACTTCCTCGTTTCGCTCACACTCCCTCCTGCTGCCTTGTGAAGAAGCTGTCTGCTTTCCCCTCACCTTCCGCCATGATTGTAAGTTTCCCGAGGCCTCCTAGCCACGCTTCTTGTTAAGCCTGCAGAACCGTGTAAACCTCTTTCCTTTATAATTACCCAGTCTCAGGTAGCATCCTTCATAGCAGTGTGAAAATGGACTAACACACTTTCCACAGTAATGTTCCATGTCAGGGCCATGTAAATCCTCCGTAAGCCACATAGGAGGGCACTGTCATTCTGCTGGCTTACTGGCAGCAGCTCTGAGAGGTCAAAGGAAGCAGGAGGAGGTGGCAATTCCAACTGATCTTTCTGCAGCCCTTGCCATGGGCTTCCAGGAGCCACAGCCACTTGTCCCTTGCTGGTCTTTTTTTCTGAGCAAGCCATAACAAGTACTCCTAAATGATTTTGAGGTGAATGGATGAGTGGATGTGTGCCACCTGTCCCAGTGGTGTAGACTGCATCTTTTAGGACAGCAGTCCCCAACCTTTTTGGCACCAAGGACTCATTTTGTGGAAGACAGTATTTCCACAGACCGATGTGGGGGATGGTTTTGGCAAGATTCAGGTGCATTATATTTATTGTGCACTTACTTTCTGTTATTATTACATTGTAATATGTAATGAAATAAGTATACAACTCACCATAATGTAGAACCAGCGGGAACTCTGAGCCTGTTTTTCTGCAACTACACGGTCCCATCAGGGGTGATGGGAGACAGTGATAGATTATCAGGCAGTAGATTCTCAGAAGGAGCATGCAACCTTCCACTTCTAAGGACCCTGTAGCTACACTGGGCCTACCCAGATAACCTGGTATTCTCTTACTATCTTAAAGTCTTCTGATGAGCAACCTTCATTCTGCCTCAACCTTACTTCCCTTTGCCATGTAACATGGTGACATGCAACATAGAACATTCGTATGTAACATGTAGCAGGCACAGGTTCCAGGTATTTAGTAGGGTATGGGCAACTTTTTGGGGGGCCGTTATTATTGGCCACAGTGCCCAGTAAATATTTATTGTGGAATAAATCAACAGTAATGAATGCACAAAAATGAATCAATGAACAAGAGTGCTTCTTCCACACAGGCCTCCTCGATGGGAACTCTCATTCTGGACTACACTGAGTGTCATTGATTCTGAATTCCCGCCCCTAGCTGCCATTTGTCAAGTGCTTACAAGATACGGGAAAAACAAGAATGCTGAGGTCAGAATGAGGATGGGTCCTCTGGAAGGTCCAAATTGTGCTTTGACACAAAATCACACAAAAGGTGCTTTTACAGCCTCCTCCCATTTCCCTGACAGACAAGCGGATTATCCCCATTCTATTCCTAGAGATGAAGATTCAGGACCTTGCTGGCTCCGAGGCTTGGGAAGCCGCCGTCACGGGTGGGCTGAGTGACTCTGGGTCCTGGCCACCTGGCTGCTGTAGGTTGCACTCGCGCCCAGGCCCAGGGAAGGCTGCAGTACGCGCGCAGCCCCGGCAGCATCGGGCGCCACGTGGCGCATCGCCCTCCGAAGCCCTGGCTTGGCACCCCTCGCCCCGCTCATCCGGCTCATGCGGCCCACGGCCGCCAGGGGGCGCGCCCCGCCCCTCGGATCCCGCAGGCACCCGAACTCCACCGAGCAGCCCCGCAGCGCGGGCTCCCGAGTGAGACCAGCCTGACTTTGACACTCAAAAGGCTCAAACCCCCAAGGACTCCAGGAGCAGGAAAGACGATGCGCCTATCTCAGGAACCTAGATGAAAACAAAAATCTTACACAAAATGCTAGCAGACAAAATGCGGTGACAGGTAAAAAGGAGAATGTATCAGGACGGAAGTGTGTTTATCCCAGAAATTCCAGAGGGGTTTAGCATTAGAAAAACAGCCAGACTATGTAAATAAGACAGGACGATCCGTCAATGCGGTGCATTGCATCAAGAGAAATATGAGCATTTCAGAGGCATGGGAAAGACGTTTATTACAATTCAACATCCATTAGTGATTTTAAAGAAAATCTTAGTAAGAGGTGAAAGCATTTGACAGCATTTCACTTAATGTTCGGAGCAAGATGAGCTGTGCCCATCTTCACTGCTTCTGTTCGGAATTGTCCAGGACTGGAAAGCACACAAAGACGAGAAAAGATACAGAAATATAATAATTGGAAACAGAGAAAGAAATTTTTCAAAATCTCAGAAGTTTAGAACCCTATCAGATCCAACTTTCCTTTCTGTAACAAATTAATGCCACTCTCCCATCCTGAAATGAAATACTTAGATAATATAACACCTCCACACACATATTTTCAAAAAACCAATACAGTGCTTTAATTGTAATATGAGGTAAATAAAAGAAAAATACCTTAAAAATGTTCATATTGATTATGTAAATTCTTAGGCCTAACAAAAAGTTAAACTCCCCTGCAAATTTCCAAATCTCTCCCTAGGGGGCAGTACACCTCTTCAAGAACTATATTAGTCTGCACAGAAGAGCCCCCAATAACCACAGACACGCACAAACCCTCCAGATAATACACTAGATTACTAAGAAAAAGTAGCAACTTCTCTAGATTAAAAAAATCAATATACAAAAATCTAGGCTGAGGCAGGTGGATCGCTTGAGCCCAGGAGTTTGCAACCAGCCCAGGCAACATGGTGAAACCCCATCCCGTCAACGAATACAACGAATACTTAGCTAGGCATGGTGGTGGCATTTGTAATCTCAGCTAATCGGAAGGCAGAGGTGGGAGGATCCTTTGGGTCCGGGAGGTCGAGGCTGCAGTGAGCCCTGATAGTGCCACTGCACTCCAGCCTGAGTGACAGGGTGAGAATCTGTCTCAAAAATATGAAACAAAACAAAACAAAATCTATTTAATTCCTTTCTAGTAGCAACAAGCAGTCAGGAGAAGTCATTCTTTTAAAGTGTCAACTAAATCTAAAACAAGATATGCAAGAAAATAATTAAAAATTATGTTGATATATCTTACCTATCGTTATGTCTTCTAGATATGAGGTATCTTATCTATAAGATATAGAGCTATATAAGATGTATATGTATAACTTTATTTGCAATTTATTAATCTTTTTATTAATCTATATATCGCTCTATATATTTCTGAGACAGTCTCACTTTTGTCACCCAGGCTGGAGTGCAGTGGCATGATCTCAGCTCAATGCAACCTCCACCTTCTGGGTTCAAGCTATTCTCATGCCTCAGCCTCCCAAGTAGCTGGGATTATAGGTATCCACCACAATTCCCAGCTATTTTTTGTCTTTTTAGTAGAGACAGAGTTTTACCATTTTGGCAAGGCTGGTCTCAAACTCCTGACCTCAGGTGATTCGCCTGCCTTGTCCTCCCAAAGTGCTGGGATTATAGGTGTGAGCCACTGTACCCAGCCTACATTTTATATATCTTAACATAATATGTATCTTATATGTTAATATATGTATATCTTAACATAATTTTAATATATATTAAATATATATTAAAATTATATATACATAAATATGTATCTATATATTTATATGTGTATATATATATATATCTATTTTGGAGACAAGGTCTCACTCTGTCTCCCAAGCTGCAGTGCAGTGGTGCGATAGATCACAACTCACTCATCACTAATGGCTCACTAACCCTGTATTGCTCAGGCTGGTCTCAAACTCCTGGGCTCAAGCGATCCTCCCACCTCAGTCTCCCAGTGTCCTGGATGACAGTCATGAGCCACTGTGTCTGGCTGTATTAAGATGCTTCTTAAAATACACAAAGTAACGTAGAGAGACATCATGTCATAAAGTAACTCTAAGCTCCTGATTTCCTTGTGTCCTCACTGAAACCAGAAAACGTGATTATCATCCCAACTTGAAAGATGTGGAGGCTGTGCCCAGGTAGAGAAGAGACCCTGGGCATCCAGGACTGAGGGCCTGGGCCTCCTGCCTGCCGTTCCTGGGCCCTAACCACCACCCCAGCCACCTTGCCTTGGGCCCACTACTCCCAGAGTCCACAGGCTAGCCCTGTACAAAGCCAGAGGCTGGGTCTCCAAGCTTCAAAGAAAGAAGGCAGACAGCAATCTGGCCGTCTAGTCACTGGGGCACCTGGGAGTGTTCTATCTCCCACAATATCCCTGAGTCCACATTTCAATTAAAACTTACTGAAAATAGAACACACACCAGGGAGGAGAAAATAAACCAGCCATAGCCCTGTTCACGCTTTCAGTGGGAGGAAAGCATCCTGGCCCCCACCATCTCAGCTGCACGAGGAACTGGGCAGGGTGGAGGGCAGAGCTCAAAGGCAAGGCCCCGTCTAGGTTCCCCAACCCCAATGCCACACCTACTCACTCCCCCAAACCCTGAAGAAAGAGCAATAATGCCACGCGCGGTGGCTCACGCCTGTAATCCCAGCACTTTGGGAGGCTGAGGCGGGTGGATCACGAGGTCAGGAGTTCGAGACCAGCCTGATCAACATGGTGAAACCCTGTCTCTACTAAAAGTACAAAAATTAGCCGGACGTGGTGGTACATGCCTGTAATCCCAGCTACTTGGGAGGTTGAGGCAGGAGAATCGCTGGAACCCAGGAGGCAAAGGATGCAGTGAGCCAAGATCATGCCATTGCACTCCAGCCTGGGCAACAAGAGCAAAACTCCATCTCAAAAAAGAAAACGAAAATATGATTATGGAGAGACAGGAAGTCCAAGCCTGAACGGTTTTGAGAAATGCCCTCCCTGCCCAGCTTCCGTGCATGGGAAAGAGGGTCCTGAGAGAAGTGGTGGCCAGCCTAGCACCACACAGCGGGTCTGCAGGAGAGGAGGAAGCCCAGGTGTGACCCTCGCTCAGAATCCAGCCCTGGAGAGGGCGGTCTGTGAGGGGTTTGAATGTCGGCCCCTGGGCCCCTGCGTTCAGTCGGCCAGGGCTACAGCCGCCTGCCAGAGGAAGACGTGTAGCAAGGCCAGGGCCTGTCATTGGGGAGTGTTGCCTGTGAGCCCAGACCACAGGCCTCTAGTCTTGAGCAGTAGTTTTCAAACCATGAACTGAGACCCATGTGTGGGTCCTGAAATCAATTCAGAGTCTGAAACCCACATATAAAAAAATTAAAAAGAGCAAAATAGAAATATCAAGTGAATTACAGAGAGTAAAGGTATAGGATCTTGATAGAAAATATAATTCTAATTGTGGTTATAGTTTAAAAACAACAACAAGGAATGTTTTGGCTGGGCGCGGTGGCTCAGGCCTGTAATCCCAGCACTTTGGGAGGCCAAGGCAGGAGGATCACCTGAGATCAGCAGTTCGAGACCAGCCTGACCAACATGGTGAAACCCCATCTCTTCTAAAAATTAAAAAAAAAAATTAGCCAGGCATGGTGGTGGGCATCTGTAATCCCAGCTACTTAGGAGACTGAGGCAGGAGAATCACTTGAACCCAGAAGGCAGAGGTTGCAGTGAGCCAAGATCACGCCACTACACTCCAGCCTGGATGACGGAGCAAGACTCCACCTCAAAAACAGAAAAAGTAGGAAGAAAGAAAGAGGAAGAAAAGAAAAGAAAGGAAAAATATATTTTTTTGTGTAGCAACAAAATTGCCAGATTCGTCAATAAACAACCACAGCATTTCTTTATACCAGCCATAATCAACTAGAAAATGTCATTTAAAAAAAAATATATATATATAATATAATATATATATACCATTGATGATGTCTGGAACTTACTTTCCCATGGTTCAGAAAAAAAAGAAGGAATGTTTGTGAATGAGGGGAGGGGCATAAAGCAAATATAGCAAAACATTAGCAATTTATGAGTCGAGTCCAAGTGAAGGGCATAAGAATGGTCATTGTTCTCGTCTTTCAACTTTTCTATAAGTTGATTTTTTTTTTTTTTTTTTTTAAGACAGGGTCTCACTCTGTCACCCAGGCAGGAGTGCAGTGGTGCAATCAGGGCTCACTGCAACCTCGACCTCCCAGGCTCAAGAAGATCCTCCTATCTCAACCTCCTGAGTAGCTGGAACTACAGGTGTGCACCACCAAGCCCAGATAACTTTCTTAATTTTAAATTTTTTGTAGAGATGGAGTCTCACTATGTTGCCAGGGCTGGTCTTGACCTCCTGGGCTGAAGCCATCCTCCCGCCTCTGCATCACAAAGTGCTGAGATTACAGGCGTGAACCACTGTGCCCAGCCTAGACTGACATTGTAAAGAATGAATTAAAAATTGGGAGAAAATCCCAACCACAATAACAACAAAAACTAGAAAGCATCTGGGAATTAAGTGACTGTATAAGCCCTCCTTGGGTGAAAAAATAAATAAACTCTAATAAAAGACATAGACAATGCTCTGAATAAAACAGACAAAAAGGAGTAACTCTAAAACAGCCTCTAGAAATCCTGTCCTTTGTAACAGCATGGGTGAACCTGGGGAGCACTGCGTTAAGTGAAATAAAGCAGACACAGAAAGACAAACACTGCATAACATCACTTATGTGTGAAATAATAGAGTCAAACTCCTAGAAGCAGAAAGTATAATGGTGGTTGCCAGGAGCTGGCATAGATAGATGGGGCAGTGATGGTCAAAAAACACAAAATTTCAGGTAGACAGAAGGAATAAGTTCAAGAGATCCATTGTACACAGCTAATAACAATGTACTGTATCCTTCAAAATTGTTAAGAAGGTAGACTTTAAATGTTCTCACTATAAAAGAAAGTCTGTAAAGTGATAAAAATGTTAATTAGCTTGGCCTGGTGCAGTGGCTCACACCTGTAATCCCAGCACTTTGGGAGGTCAAGGCTGGCAGATCACCTAAGGTCAGGAGTTTGAGACCAGCCTGACCAACATGGTGAAAACTCATCTCTACTAAAAGTACAAAAATTAGTCAGGTGTGATGGCATGTGCCTGTATCCCAGCTACTTGGGAGGCTGAGGCAGGAGAATCACTTGGATCACCAGGAGGCAGAGGTTACCACAAGCCAAGATAGAACCACTGCACTCCAGCCTGGGTGACAGAGCAAGAGTCCATCTCAAAAAAAAAAAAAAAAAAAAAAAAGTTAATTAGCTTGAGTAAGCCATTCCACAATGTACACATATTTCAAAATGTCATGTTACACATGATAAATATGTACAATTTTATTTGTTACTTTAAATCCATAAATAGAAATATAAAAATAAACTATGTAATATTATAGATATCCATTCTTCCCAAATTCATCTTTAAATTCAAAGCAACTGTAATAAAAAAAATCCATTTGGATTTTTTTAGGAAGTTAATAAACTTACTCTAAAATGTAAATAAACAGCAAAATTACTCTTAAAATATAAGAGCTAAATTTGCCTTACTAGATATCACAAATATCACCACAAAGCTGTGGTGAGACAAAAAGCCTAGTACAAATAAAAGAACAGTCCAGTGAACAAAGGCGTGAACTCAGAGGTAGATGCTGCCTCTGTGGGAACAGAACATGTAGGGAGATGACGTCTCTGGAGTAGATGCTGTGAGGAAAACTAGCTCACTCAATGGAAAATATAAAACTGGATTCTTGCCTAATGCTGCATTCAAGAATCAATGCTAGCTGAGTTAGAGACCTAAATTTGACATGTGAAACCCTAAAGATGATGGAAGAAACTATCACAGACTATCGTGTGGCCTAGGTGTGTGTAGAAAGCTAAAAGTTCCGGCCAGGCATGGTGGCTCAAGCCTGTAATCCCAGCACTTTGGGAGGCCAAGGGGGGTGGATCACGAGGTCAAGAGATTGAGACCATCCTGGTCAACATGGTGAAACCCCGTCTCTACTAAAAATACAAAAATTAGCTGGGCATGGTGGTGCGTGCCTGTAATCCCAGCTACTCAGGAGGCTGAGGCAGGAGAATTGCCTGAACCCAGGAGGCAGAGGTTGCGGTGAGCCGAGATTGCGCCATTGCACTCCAGCCTGGGTAACAAGGGCGAAACTCCGTCTCAAAAAAAAAATTTAAAAAAGTTCCTCTTCAAAGTTTCCCTTCTTGTTAAAGAATAATAACAAAAAATGTTAGAAATAATAGTTTCTTGTAAAGACTAACTTTCTTTAAAGCCTTCTTGCTTTTTCTAGTAACTCTTTGTTAAGCCCTATCCCATGTAGCTGTTAGATATAAGGGAGTAAGTGCATTCTATGTCCTTGTAGTTTAACCAAGATGTTTATGCTGGACATGCTCACAGGCATGTCCCGGATTGCAGCCTATGCCCTTTCCTTATTTGGGAATGTTATTACTTTTCTAAGTCCTTTTGCAAGCAACTTTCTCTTTTCCTTTGTTCTCCATTGCCTTTACCTATTTAGAAAAGTTTTAAGTTGTTAGCCAATCAGGTTTAGTTTAGATTGTGAGGTCTGGCTCTAACCCACAGAGATCAGACACAGCAATAAGAATCCAATGCGTAAGGAATAAATATGCTTGCCTTTCCTTTGTTCATTGTACTCTTGTGGCAAAATGGTTAACGAGCAGTACCCTTTCTTCAGAAAGTAAAATTGCCTTGCTGAGAAAACTTTTTTGTCTGAATGCTAATTTTTCCTTGCAGTACCTAGGAAGAAGCATTCTGTCTCTAACAGTGTGGGAAAGGGCTTTTCAAACAAAATTTTAAAGTCATAAACCATATAATTTGTTTGTTTTGGAGATGGTCTTGCTCTGTCACCCAGGCTGAAGTGCAGTGGCATGATCACAGCTTACTGCAGCCTCCAAGCCTCACCCTCTCAAGCAGCTGGGGTTCCAGGTGTGTACCACCATGCCTGGCTAATTTTTATATTTTTAGTAGAGATGAGGTTTTACGGTGTTGCCCAGGCTGGTCTTGAACTCCTGGGCTCAAGTGATCCTCCCACCTCAACTTCCCAAAGTAATGGGATTACAGGCTTGCACCATCACTCCTGGCCTGAAGTTTGAATGTGACTCTATCAAGATTAAAGATTTCTGTTCAATGACAAACAAGGACAAAGATAATAGAGGCTAACAGTGGGAGAGACACATACACTGTCTAAACTCCACAAGGCATCAATATCCAGGATAAACAAACCAAAACCCCAACAGGAGTGTGGGCAAAGGAGGCCAACATCACACTATATTTACAGAAGAGGAAATGCCCCGCTTTCACAGCATGTGAGAAGATCCTCAAAATTGTGAATGACCGGAATAAATGACAAACTAAGACAATGAGATATATCTGCACTTACGAATGAGCAAAAATTAGAAAGACCTAAAAATGCCAAGCGTTGGCAAGGATGTGCAGATATGGGTCAGTGAGGAATGGGGAACAGGGTAGGGGTGGTATTCTGAATAATATCCTGCCTTTGTTGTTAAATTAGGTGGCCCATGTGTCTCATGCCATTCCACAGCAGGACTCTGAGGTAGGTGTTCCAAGGAGAGCTCATAAGCTGCATGTGGGCGGAT